>NC_140997.1:53021272-53394638 GCF_052327205.1 Somniosus microcephalus
TCAAAATGGCGTCGCACTGAAACTTTTCACCCTCCTTGACAAAGATGGCTGCCGTTAACCTGGGCTGTCAGCAGAAGAAATCCCCTCAGCTGCAAACACGGGATCTTCAGATTATTATTCGGGGCTTGCGACCTACCCCAGTTGCTTATGAAGCCTCCCCACCTACCGACCCCGGGAATGGAGCCGAGGCAGCAGTCCCCTCTCCCCTCTGCCAGTGTTGGTCCCTGTCTAGGCTGGGAGCCTGGGACTGGAGTTGCGCTGCCGGCGGTTGGAGAAGCCTAGGCCCCGGGCCCCCGCACTGACATGGCCCCGAGAAATAAATCACATACTGGACTCATTTATTACACGCAAATTATATAATGAGCTAGTTGCGCTCCTAAGTACCAAATTTGTGCTGGATAAAATCCCCTCCACACACACAGAAAGTGGGAAAAATAAATCAATAGTTAGTAGTTAGGAATCAAGATGGTGGCGGGATGGGAGGTGCCTAGCTCAGGCGTGGCTGGGCAACAGAGGCCCAGGCTTCGAGGCCTGCAAAAACGGTGAAAGGTAGGAAAATTATAGAGGTTAGAGAAAAGATTTACAAATTAATTAACTTTTTTAAAAACAATTTGTGTTTTAAAAGCAACTTATTTTTTTGCTGGAAATCTAGATTTGAAAAGAAACACGCAGAAAGTGGGAAAAAGAAATGAAGAGTTTGGAATCAAGATGGCGGCCACTCACCTCGGCTCAGAATGATTAGGCCCGCCCACACACGCACCGATTGGTCAACCGTCAGGTCACTGAACTGTAGGATTGGTCAATCATCACGTCACTCAACTCTAGGATGGCCCGCCCGCACACGCAATGAACCCGCCCCCGTGATGCAGCGATTGGTCAACTGTCAGGTCGCTCGACTGTACAATTGGTCACCTTCACGTCACTTGATGCTAATGAGCGGATAATGAGCGGAGTTTTGAACGTTTTTTGTATACCATCGGCACAATTTTTGTCTGACCAAAAAAGTAAATATGCCTATGAGAGTCCCCTAATGATAAGCTTTCTTTTGATATAACATATGTGTAGGTACGATCTATATCTTTTGATTGTATAGCCGGACAGACAGAAAGACAGAGAGACAGAGACAGAAAGACAGAGAGACAGAGAGACATACTGCTTTATATATACGAGCTAAAGTGCCCGGCGGTGCCGAAGATCTTTTGAGGGCATGTTGTTGTTGGAAGAGAGAGAGAGAGCGACTGGGGGGAAGAGAGAGAGAGAGCGACTGGGGGAAGAGAGTGAGCGACTGGGGGAAGAGAGAGAGCGACTGGGGGGAAGAGAGAGAGCGACTGGGGGAAGGGGGGGTGGGGGGGAAGGGGGTTAGGGGGGAAGGGGGAAGGGGGGTGGGGGGGAGTGGAAGGGGGTAGGGGGAGGGGGAGGGAGGTGGGGAAGGGGGAAGGGGAGGGGAAGGGGGGAGGGGGAGGGGGAGGGGGAGGGGAAGAGGGGGAAGGGGGAGGGGGGAGGGGAAGAGGGGGAGGGGGAGTAGGGGAGGGGGGAGGGGAAGAGGGGGGAGGGGAGAGGGAGGGGGTGAGGCAGGGAGAGAGGGGGAGGGAGGAGGGAGGGAGGAGGGGGGGGAGGGAGAGAGACAGAGGGAAGGAGAGATAGAGGGCGAGTGGCCGCTCCCGCGCTCCCGAGCCCCGCGCTTCTGCTCTCCCGAGCCCTGCGCTCCTGCTCTCCGAGCCCCGCCCCCCCGAGCTCCGCGCTCTCCCGAGCCCCACCTCCCCAAGCCCCACGCTCCCGCTCTCCCGAGGCCCGCGCTCCCGCTCTCCTGAGCCCCGCCCGAGCCGGCTTCAAGACCAGAGAGAGAGACGCCGCCGTGAAACCTACCGCATGAGGCCCGGCCGGACACAAGTCGCGCTCTGGGCGGAAGTTGACGTGCGCGCTGACTCCCGCCCCGCCGCCTTTACTAAGATGGCGGTCGTTGGCGACGCTCGGCTCAGGCCCGCCCCCTCCTGCCTTCACAAAGATGGCGGCGATCGCGGGCCTTTTGTTGATCGTGACGGGAGGTGCCTAGCTCGGGCGTGGCTGGGCAACAGAGACCCAGCTTCGAGGCCTGGAAAAACGGTGAAAGGTAGGAAAATTATAGAGGTTAGAGAAAAGATTTACAAATTAATTAACTTTTTTTAAAAACAATTTGTGTTTTAAAAGCAACTTTTTTTTTGCTGGAAATGTAGCTTTGAAAAGGAACACGCAGAAAGTGGGAAAAAGAAATGAAGAGTTTGGAATCAAGATGGCGGCCGCTCACCTCATTCAGAACGATAAGGCCCGCCCACACACGCACCGATTGGTCAACTGTCATGTCGCTGAAGTGTAGGATTGGTCAATGGTCCTGTCGCTCGGCTCTACGACGGCCTGCCTGCACACACTAGGAACCCGCCCCCGCAATGTGGCGATTGGTCGACCGTCGGGTTGCTCGACTGTCCGATTGGTCGACCTTGACGTCACTCGATGCCAATGAGCTGATAATGAGCGGAATTTTGAAAGTTTTTTTGGATACAGTGGGCGCAATTTTTGTCTCACCGAAAAGCAAATATGCTTATGACCGTTCCGGAATCGTAAGCTTTCTTTTGATGCAACGCACGTGTAGGTACGCTCTTTAACTTGAGAGTGTATAGCCGGACAGACAGACAGACAGACAGAAGGACAGACAGAAGTACCGCTTATATATACTACCTGGAGTGCCCGGCGGTGCCGAGGCATTTTTGAGGGCATGTTGTTGTTGGAAGAGAGAGTGCGAGCGACTGGGGTGAAGAGAGCGAGCGACTGGGGGGAAGAGAGCGAGTGACTGGGGGGAAGAGAGCGAGCGACTGGGGGGAAGAGAGCGAGCGACTGGGGGGAAGAGAGCGAGCGCCTGGGGGGAAGAGAGAGAGCGACTGGGTGGAAGAGAGCGAGCGACTGGGGGGAAGAGAGAGAGTGACTGGGGGAAGAGAGAGAGCGACTGGGGGGAAGAGAGAGAGCGACTGGGGAAGAGGGAGAGCGACTGGGGGGAAGAGAGAGAGCGACTGGGGGAAAGAGAGAGAGCGCAGGGGAAGAGAGAGAGCGACTGGGGGGAAGAGAGAGAGTGACTGGGGGGAAGAGAGACAGCGACTGGGGGAAGAGAGAGAGCGACTGGGGGGAAGAGAGCGAGCGACTGGGGGGAAGAGAGCGAGCGACTGGGGGGAAGAGAGCGAGCGCCTGGGGGGAAGAGAGAGAGCGACTGGGTGGAAGAGAGCGAGCGACTGGGGGAAGAGAGAGAGCGACTGGGGGGAAGAGAGAGAGCGACTGGGGGGAAGAGAGAGAGCGACTGGGGGGAAGAGAGAGAGCGACTGGGGGAAAGAGAGAGAGCGGCAGGGGGAAGAGAGAGAGCGACTGGGGGAAGAGAGAGAGCGACTGGGGGAAGAGAGACAGCGACTGGGGCGAAGAGAGACAGCAACTGGGGGGAAGAGAGACAGCGACTGGGGGGAAGAGAGAGAGCGACTGGGGGGAAGAGAGAGAGCGACTGGGGGGAAGAGAGAGAGCGACTGGGGGGAAGAGAGAGAGCGACTGGGGGAAGAGAGAGAGAAACTGGGGGGAAGAGAGAGAGAGAGAGATGGGGGAGAGAGAGACGGGGGAAGAGAGAGAGAGAGACAGGGGGAGAGAGAGAGCGAGTGGGGGGAAGAGAGAGAGCGAGTGGGGGGAAGAGAGAGAGCGAGTGGGGGGAAGAGAGAGAGCAACTGGGGGGAAGAGAGAAAGCGACTGGGGGGAAGAGAGAGAGCGACTGGGGGAAGAGAGAGAGTGACTGGGGGGGAAGAGAGAGAGCGACTGGGGGAAGAGAGAGAGCGACTGGGGGGAAGCGAGAGAGCGACTGGGGGAAGAGAGAGAGCGACTGGGGGGAAGAGAGAGAGCGACTGGGGGGAAGAGAGAGAGCGACTGGGGGGAAGAGAGAGCGACTGGGGGAAAGAGAGAGAGCGACTGGGGGGAAGAGAGAGAGCGACTGTGGGGAAGAGAGAGAGCAACTGGGGGGAAGAGAGAGAGCGACTGGGGGAAGAGAGTGTGACTGGGGGGAAGAGAGAGAGTGACTGGGGGAAGAGAGAGCGACGGGGGAAGAGAGAGAGCGACTGGGGGGAAGAGAACGAGCGACTGGGGGGAAGAGAGCGAGCGACTGGGGGGAAGAGAGAGAGCGACTGGGGGGAAGAGAGAGAGTGACTGGGGGTGAGGGGGAAGGGGGGTAGGGGGAGGGTGGGGGGAGGGGGAGGGGGGAAGGGGGGGAGGGGGAAGGGGGAGGGGGAGGGGAAGGGGGGAGGGGTAGGGGAGGGAGGGGAGGGAGGGGGAGGGGGGAATGGGAAGGGGGAGGGGAAGGGGAGAGGGGTAGGGGAGGGGGGAGGGGTGTGGAGGGGGAGGGGGGTGGGTAGAGGAGGGAGAGGGAGGGAGAGAGGGGGGAGGGAGGGGGGAGGGGAGAGAGACAGAGGGAAGGAGAGATAGAGGGCTTGTGGCCACTCCCGCTCTCCCGTGCCCCGCCCCCCCGTGCCCCGCGCTCCCGAGCCCCGCGCTCCCGCTCTCCCGAGCCCCGCGCTCCCGCTCCCCTGAGCCCCGCCCCCCCCAAGCCCCGCGCTCTCCCGAGCCGGCTTCAAGACCAGAGAGAGAGACGCCGCCGCGAAACCTACCGCGTGAGGCCCGGCCGGACTCAAGTCGTGCTCCGGGCGGAAGTTGACGTGCGCGCTGACTCCCGCCCCGCCCGCCTTTACTAAGATGGCGGTGTTGGCGACGCTCGGCTCAGGCCCGCCCCCTCCTGCCTTCACAAAGATGGCGGCAATCGCGGGCCTTTTGTTGATCGTGACGGGAGGTGCCTAGCTCGGGCGTGGCTGGGCAACAGAGGCCCAGGCTTCGAGGCCTGGAAAAACGGTGAAAGGTAGGAAAATTATAGAGGTTAGAGAAAAGATTTACAAATGAATTAACTTTTTTTTAAAAACAATTTGTGTTTTAAAAGCAACTTTTTTTTTGCTGGAAATGTAGCTTTGAAAAGGAACACGCAGAAAGTGGGAAAAAGAAATGAAGAGTTTGGAATCAAGATGGCGGCCGCTCACCTCATTTCAGAACGATAAGGCCCGCCCACACACGCACCGATTGGTCAACTGTCATGTCGCTGAAGTGTAGGATTGGTCAATGGTCCTGTCGCTCGGCTCTACGACGGCCTGCCTGCACGCACTAGGAACCCGCCCCTGCAATGTGGCGATTGGTCGACCGTCGGGTCGCTCGACTGTCCGATTGGTCGACCTTGACGTCACTCGATGCCAATGAGCTGATAATGAGCGGAATTTTGAAAGTTTTTTGGATACCGTGGGCGCAATTTTTGTCTCACCGAAAAGCAAATATGCTTATGACCGTTCCGGAATCGTAAGCTTTCTTTTGATGCAACGCACGTGTAGGTACGCTCTTTAACTTGAGAGTGTATAGCCGGACAGACAGACAGACAGACAGAAGGACATACAGAAGTACCGCTTTATATATACTACCTGGAGTGCCCGGCGGTGCCGAGGCATTTTTGAGGGCATGTTGTTGTTGGAAGAGAGAGTGCGAGCGACTGGGGGGAAGAGAGCGAGCGACTGGGGGGAAGTGAGCGAGCGACTGGAGGGAAGAGAGCGAGCGCCTGGGGGGAAGAGAGAGAGCGACTGGGTGGAAGAGAGCGAGCGACTGGGGGGAAGAGAGAGAGCGACTGGGGGGAAGAGAGAGAGCGACTGGGGGGAAGAGAGAGAGCGACTGGGGGAAGAGGGAGAGCGACTGGGGGGAAGAGAGAGAGCGACTGGGGGAAAGAGAGAGAGCGGCAGGGGAAGAGAGAGAGCGACTGGGGGGAAGAGAGAGAGTGACTGGGGGGAAGAGAGACAGCGACTGGGGGGAAGAGAGAGAGCGACTGGGGGGAAGAGAGCGAGCGACTGGGGGGAAGAGAGCGAGCGACTGGGGGGAAGAGAGCGAGCGCCTGGGGGGAAGAGAGAGAGCGACTGGGTGGAAGAGAGCGAGCGACTGGGGGGAAGAGAGAGAGCGACTGGGGGGAAGAGAGACAGCGACTGGGGGGAAGAGAGAGAGCGACTGGGGGGAAGAGAGAGAGCGACTGGGGGAAAGAGAGAGAGCGGCAGGGGGAAGAGAGAGCGACTGGGGGGAAGAGAGAGAGCGACTGGGGGGAAGAGAGACAGCGACTGGGGCGAAGAGAGACAGCGACTGGGGGGAAGAGAGACAGCGACTGGGGGGAAGAGAGAGAGCGACTGGGGGGAAGAGAGAGAGCGACTGGGGGGAAGAGAGAGAGCGACTGGGGGGAAGAGAGAGAGCGACTGGGGGGAAGAGAGAGAGAAACTGGGGGGAAGAGAGAGAGAGAGAGATGGGGGAGAGAGAGAGACGGGGGAAGAGAGAGAGAGAGACAGGGGGAGAGAGAGAGCGAGTGGGGGGAAGAGAGAGAGCGAGTGGGGGGAAGAGAGAGAGCGAGTGGGGGGAAGAGAGAGAGCAACTGGGGGGAAGAGAGAAAGCGACTGGGGGGAAGAGAGAGAGCGACTGGGGGGAAGAGAGAGAGTGACTGGGGGGGAAGAGAGAGAGCGACTGGGGGAAGAGAGAGAGCGACTGGGGGGAAGCGAGAGAGCGACTGGGGGAAGAGAGAGAGCGACTGGGGGGAAGAGAGAGAGCGACTGGGGGGAAGAGAGAGAGCGACTGGGGGGAAGAGAGAGCGACTGGGGGAAAGAGAGAGAGCGACTGGGGGGAAGAGAGAGAGCGACTGTGGGGAAGAGAGAGAGCAACTGGGGGGAAGAGAGAGAGCGACTGGGGGAAGAGAGAGCGACTGGGGGGAAGAGAGAGAGTGACTGGGGGAAGAGAGAGCGACGGGGGAAGAGAGAGAGCGACTGGGGGGAAGAGAACGAGCGACTGGGGGGAAGAGAGCGAGCGACTGGGGGGAAGAGAGAGAGCGACTGGGGGGAAGAGAGAGAGTGACTGGGGGTGAGGGGGAAGGGGGTTAGGGGGAGGGTGGGGGGAGGGGGAGGGGGGAAGGGGGGGAGGGGGAAGGGGGAGGGGGAGGGGAAGGGGGGAGGGGTAGGGGAGGGAGGGGGAGGGGGGAATGGGAAGGGGGAGGGGAAGGGGAGAGGGGTAGGGGGAGGGGGGAGGGGTGTGGAGGGGGAGGGGGTGGGTAGAGGAGGGAGAGGGAGGGAGAGAGGGGGGAGGGAGGGGGGAGGGGAGAGAGACAGAGGGAAGGAGAGATAGAGGGCTTGTGGCCACTCCCGCTCTCCCGTGCCCCGCCCCCCCGTGCCCCGCGCTCCCGAGCCCCGCGCTCCCGCTCTCCCGAGCCCCGCGCTCCCGCTCCCCTGAGCCCCGCCCCCCCCAAGCCCCGCGCTCTCCCGAGCCGGCTTCAAGACCAGAGAGAGAGACGCCGCCGCGAAACCTACCGCGTGAGGCCCGGCCGGACTCAAGTCGTGCTCCGGGCGGAAGTTGACGTGCGCGCTGACTCCCGCCCCGCCCGCCTTTACTAAGATGGCGGTGTTGGCGACGCTCGGCTCAGGCCCGCCCCCTCCTGCCTTCACAAAGATGGCGGCAATCGCGGGCCTTTTGTTGATCGTGACGGGAGGTGCCTAGCTCGGGCGTGGCTGGGCAACAGAGGCCCAGGCTTCGAGGCCTGGAAAAACGGTGAAAGGTAGGAAAATTATAGAGGTTAGAGAAAAGATTTACAAATGAATTAACTTTTTTTAAAAACAATTTGTGTTTTAAAAGCAACTTTTTTTTTGCTGGAAATGTAGCTTTGAAAAGGAACACGCAGAAAGTGGGAAAAAGAAATGAAGAGTTTGGAATCAAGATGGCGGCCGCTCACCTCATTTCAGAACGATAAGGCCCGCCCACACACGCACCGATTGGTCAACTGTCATGTCGCTGAAGTGTAGGATTGGTCAATGGTCCTGTCGCTCGGCTCTACGACGGCCTGCCTGCACGCACTAGGAACCCGCCCCTGCAATGTGGCGATTGGTCGACCGTCGGGTCGCTCGACTGTCCGATTGGTCGACCTTGACGTCACTCGATGCCAATGAGCTGATAATGAGCGGAATTTTGAAAGTTTTTTGGATACCGTGGGCGCAATTTTTGTCTCACCGAAAAGCAAATATGCTTATGACCGTTCCGGAATCGTAAGCTTTCTTTTGATGCAACGCACGTGTAGGTACGCTCTTTAACTTGAGAGTGTATAGCCGGACAGACAGACAGACAGACAGAAGGACAGACAGAAGTACCGCTTTATATATACTACCTGGAGTGCCCGGCGGTGCCGAGGCATTTTTGAGGGCATGTTGTTGTTGGAAGAGAGAGTGCGAGCGACTGGGGTGAAGAGAGCGAGCGACTGGGGGGAAGAGAGCGAGTGACTGGGGGGAAGAGAGCGAGCGACTGGGGGGAAGTGAGCGAGCGACTGGGGGGAAGAGAGCGAGCGCCTGGGGGGAAGAGAGAGAGCGACTGGGTGGAAGAGAGCGAGCGACTGGGGGGAAGAGAGAGAGCGACTGGGGGGAAGAGAGAGAGTGACTGGGGGGAAGAGAGACAGCGACTGGGGGGAAGAGAGAGAGCGACTGGGGGGAAGAGAGCGAGCGACTGGGGGGAAGAGAGCGAGCGACTGGGGGGAAGAGAGCGAGCGCCTGGGGGGAAGAGAGAGAGCGACTGGGTGGAAGAGAGCGAGCGACTGGGGGGAAGAGAGAGAGCGACTGGGGGGAAGAGAGAGAGCGACTGGGGGGAAGAGAGAGAGCGACTGGGGGGAAGAGAGAGAGCGACTGGGGGAAAGAGAGAGAGCGGCAGGGGGAAGAGAGAGAGCGACTGGGGGGAAGAGAGAGAGCGACTGGGGGGAAGAGAGACAGCGACTGGGGGGAAGAGAGACAGCGACTGGGGGGAAGAGAGACAGCGACTGGGGGGAAGAGAGAGAGCGACTGGGGGGAAGAGAGAGAGCGACTGGGGGGAAGAGAGAGAGCGACTGGGGGGAAGAGAGAGAGCGACTGGGGGGAAGAGAGAGAGAAACTGGGGGGAAGAGAGAGAGAGAGAGATGGGGGAGAGAGAGAGACGGGGGAAGAGAGAGAGAGAGACAGGGGGAGAGAGAGAGCGAGTGGGGGGAAGAGAGAGAGCGAGTGGGGGGAAGAGAGAGAGCGAGTGGGGGGAAGAGAGAGAGCAACTGGGGGGAAGAGAGAAAGCGACTGGGGGGAAGAGAGAGAGCGACTGGGGGGAAGAGAGAGAGTGACTGGGGGGGAAGAGAGAGAGCGACTGGGGGAAGAGAGAGAGCGACTGGGGGGAAGCGAGAGAGCGACTGGGGGAAGAGAGAGAGCGACTGGGGGGAAGAGAGAGAGCGACTGGGGGGAAGAGAGAGAGCGACTGGGGGGAAGAGAGAGCGACTGGGGGAAAGAGAGAGAGCGACTGGGGGGAAGAGAGAGAGCGACTGTGGGGAAGAGAGAGAGCAACTGGGGGGAAGAGAGAGAGCGACTGGGGGAAGAGAGAGCGACTGGGGGGAAGAGAGAGAGTGACTGGGGGAAGAGAGAGCGACGGGGGAAGAGAGAGAGCGACTGGGGGGAAGAGAACGAGCGACTGGGGGGAAGAGAGCGAGCGACTGGGGCGAAGAGAGAGAGCGAATGGGGGGAAGAGAGAGAGTGACTGGGGGTGAGGGGGAAGGGGGGTAGGGGGAGGGTGGGGGGGAGGGGGAGGGGGGAAGGGGGGGAGGGGGAAGGGGGAGGGGGGAGGGGAAGGGGGAGGGGTAGGGGAGGGAGGGGAGGGAGGGGGAGGGGGGAATGGGAAGGGGGAGGGGAAGGGGAGAGGGGTAGGGGGAGGGGGGAGGGGTGTGGAGGGGGAGGGGGGTGGGTAGAGGAGGGAGAGGGAGGGAGAGAGGGGGGAGGGAGGTGGGAGGGGAGAGAGACAGAGGGAAGGAGAGATAGAGGGCTTGTGGCCACTCCCGCTCTCCCGTGCCCCGCCCCCCCGTGCCCCGCGCTCCCGAGCCCCGCGCTCCCGCTCTCCCGAGCCCCGCGCTCCCGCTCCCCTGAGCCCCGCCCCCCCCAAGCCCCGCGCTCTCCCGAGCCGGCTTCAAGACCAGAGAGAGAGACGCCGCCGCGAAACCTACCGCGTGAGGCCCGGCCGGACTCAAGTCGTGCTCCGGGCGGAAGTTGACGTGCGCGCTGACTCCCGCCCCGCCCGCCTTTACTAAGATGGCGGTGTTGGCGACGCTCGGCTCAGGCCCGCCCCCTCCTGCCTTCACAAAGATGGCGGCAATCGCGGGCCTTTTGTTGATCGTGACGGGAGGTGCCTAGCTCGGGCGTGGCTGGGCAACAGAGGCCCAGGCTTCGAGGCCTGGAAAAACGGTGAAAGGTAGGAAAATTATAGAGGTTAGAGAAAAGATTTACAAATGAATTAACTTTTTTAAAAAACAATTTGTGTTTTAAAAGCAACTTTTTTTTTGCTGGAAATGTAGCTTTGAAAAGGAACACGCAGAAAGTGGGGAAAAGAAATGAAGAGTTTGGAATCAAGATGGCGGCCGCTCACCTCATTTCAGAACGATAAGGCCCGCCCACACACGCACCGATTGGTCAACTGTCATGTCGCTGAAGTGTAGGATTGGTCAATGGTCCTGTCGCTCGGCTCTACGACGGCCTGCCTGCACGCACTAGGAACCCGCCCCTGCAATGTGGCGATTGGTCGACCGTCGGGTCGCTCGACTGTCCGATTGGTCGACCTTGACGTCACTCGATGCCAATGAGCTGATAATGAGCGGAATTTTGAAAGTTTTTTGGATACCGTGGGCGCAATTTTTGTCTCACCGAAAAGCAAATATGCTTATGACCGTTCCGGAATCGTAAGCTTTCTTTTGATGCAACGCACGTGTAGGTACGCTCTTTAACTTGAGAGTGTATAGCCGGACAGACAGACAGACAGACAGAAGGACAGACAGAAGTACCGCTTTATATATACTACCTGGAGTGCCCGGCGGTGCCGAGGCATTTTTGAGGGCATGTTGTTGTTGGAAGAGAGAGTGCGAGCGACTGGGGTGAAGAGAGCGAGCGACTGGGGGGAAGAGAGCGAGTGACTGGGGGGAAGAGAGCGAGCGACTGGGGGGAAGTGAGCGAGCGACTGGGGGGAAGAGAGCGAGCGCCTGGGGGGAAGAGAGAGAGCGACTGGGTGGAAGAGAGCGAGCGACTGGGGGGAAGAGAGAGAGTGACTGGGGGAAGAGAGAGAGCGACTGGGGGGAAGAGAGAGAGCGACTGGGGGAAAGAGAGAGAGCGGCAGGGGGAAGAGAGAGAGCGACTGGGGGAAGAGAGAGAGTGACTGGGGGGAAGAGAGACAGCGACTGGGGGAAGAGAGACAGCGACTGGGGGGAAGAGAGACAGCGACTGGGGGGAAGAGAGAAAGCGACTGGGGGGAAGAGAGCGAGCGACTGGGGGGAAGAGAGCGAGCGACTGGGGGGAAGAGAGCGAGCGCCTGGGGGGAAGAGAGAGAGCGACTGGGTGGAAGAGAGCGAGCGACTGGGGGGAAGAGAGAGAGCGACTGGGGGGAAGAGAGACAGCGACTGGGGGGAAGAGAGACAGCGACTGGGGGGAAGAGAGAGAGCGACTGGGGGGAAGAGAGAGAGCGACTGGGGGGAAGAGAGAGAGCGACTGGGGGGAAGAGAGAGAGCGACTGGGGGGAAGAGAGAGAGCGACTGGGGGGAAGAGAGAGAGAAACTGGGGGAAGAGAGAGAGAGAGAGATGGGGAGAGAGAGAGACGGGGGAAGAGAGAGAGAGAGACAGGGGGAGAGAGAGAGCGAGTGGGGGGAAGAGAGAGAGCGAGTGGGGGGAAGAGAGAGAGCGAGTGGGGGGAAGAGAGAGAGCAACTGGGGGGAAGAGAGAAAGCGACTGGGGGAAGAGAGGGAGCGACTGGGGGGAAGAGAGAGAGTGACTGGGGGGGAAGAGAGAGAGCGACTGGGGGAAGAGAGAGAGCGACTGGGGGGAAGCGAGAGAGCGACTGGGGGAAGAGAGAGAGCGACTGGGGGGAAGAGAGAGAGCGACTGGGGGGAAGAGAGAGAGCGACTGGGGGGAAGAGAGAGCGACTGGGGGAAAGAGAGAGAGCGACTGGGGGGAAGAGAGAGAGCGACTGAGGGGAAGAGAGAGAGCAACTGGGGGGAAGAGAGAGAGCGACTGGGGGGAAGAGAGAGCGACTGGGGGGAAGAGAGAGAGTGACTGGGGGAAGAGAGAGCGACGGGGGAAGAGAGAGAGCGACTGGGGGGAAGAGAACGAGCGACTGGGGGGAAGAGAGCGAGCGACTGGGGGAAGAGAGAGAGCGACTGGGGGGAAGAGAGAGAGTGACTGGGGGTGAGGGGGAAGGGGGGTAGGGGGAGGGGGGGGGAGGGGGAGGGGGGAAGGGGGGGAGGGGGAAGGGGGAGGGGGGAGTGGAAGGGGGGAGGGGTAGGGGAGGGAGGGGAGGGAGGGGGAGGGGGGAATGGGAAGGGGGGAGGGGAAGGGGAGCGGGGTAGGGGGAGGGGGGAGGGGTGTGGAGGGGGAGGGGGGTGGGTAGAGGAGGGAGAGGGAGGGAGAGAGGGGGGAGGGAGGGGGGAGGGGAGAGAGACAGAGGGAAGGAGAGATAGAGGCCTTGTGGCCACTCCCGCTCTCCCGTGCCCCGCCCCCCCGTGCCCCGCGCTCCCGAGCCCCGCGCTCCCGCTCTCCCGAGCCCCGCGCTCCCGCTCCCCTGAGCCCCGCCCCCCCCAAGCCCCGCGCTCTCCCGAGCCGGCTTCAAGACCAGAGAGAGAGACGCCGCCGCGAAACCTACCGCGTGAGGCCCGGCCGGACTCAAGTCGTGCTCCGGGCGGAAGTTGACGTGCGCGCTGACTCCCGCCCCGCCCGCCTTTACTAAGATGGCGGTGTTGGCGACGCTCGGCTCAGGCCCGCCCCCTCCTACCTTCACAAAGATGGCGGCGATCGCGGGCCTTTTGTTGATCGTGACGGGAGGTGCCTAGCTCGGGCGTGGCTGGGCAACAGAGGCCCAGGCTTCGAGGCCTGGAAAAACGGTGAAAGGTAGGAAAATTATAGAGGTTAGAGAAAAGATTTACAAATCAATTAACTTTTTTTAAAAACAATTTGTGTTTTAAAAGCAACTTTTTTTTTGCTGGAAATGTAGCTTTGAAAAGGAACACGCAGAAAGTGGGAAAAAGAAATGAAGAGTTTGGAATCAAGATGGCGACCGCTCACCTCATTTCAGAACGATAAGGCCCGCCCACACACGCACCGATTGGTCAGCTGTCATGTCGCTGAAGTGTAGGATTGGTCAATGGTCCTGTCGCTCGGCTCTACGACGGCCTGCCTGCACGCACTAGGAACCCGCCCCCGCAATGTGGCGATTGGTCGACCGTCGGGTCGCTCGACTGTCCGATTGGTCGACCTTGACGTCACTCGATGCCAATGAGCTGATAATGAGCGGAATTTTGAAAGTTTTTTGGATACCGTGGGCGCAATTTTTGTCTCACCGAAAAGCAAATATGCTTATGACCGTTCCGGAATCGTAAGCTTTCTTTTGATGCAACGCACGTGTAGGTACGCTCTTTAACTTGAGAGTGTATAGCCGGACAGACAGACAGACAGACAGAAGGACATACAGAAGTACCGCTTTATATATACTACCTGGAGTGCCCGGCGGTGCCGAGGCATTTTTGAGGGCATGTTGTTGTTGGACGAGAGAGTGCGAGCGACTGGGGTGAAGAGAGCGAGCGACTGGGGGGAAGAGAGCGAGTGACTGGGGGGAAGAGAGCGAGCGACTGGGGGGAAGAGAGCGAGCGACTGGGGGGAAGAGAGCGAGCGCCTGGGGGGAAGAGAGAGAGCGACTGGGTGGAAGAGAGCGAGCGACTGGGGCGAAGAGAGAGAGCGACTGGGGGGAAGAGAGAGAGCGACTGGGGGGAAGAGAGAGAGCGACTGGGGGAAGAGAGAGAGCGACTGGGGGGAAGAGAGAGAGCGACTGGGGGAAAGAGAGAGAGCGGCAGGGGGAAGAGAGAGAGCGACTGGGGGGAAGAGAGAGAGTGACTGGGGGGAAGAGAGACAGTGACTGGGGGGAAGAGAGACAGCGACTGGGGGGAAGAGAGACAGCGACTGGGGGGAAGAGAGAGAGCGACTGGGGGGAAGAGAGCGAGCGACTGGGGGGAAGAGAGCGAGCGACTGGGGGGAAGAGAGCGAGCGCCTGGGGGGAAGAGAGAGAGCGACTGGGTGGAAGAGAGCGAGCGACTGGGGGGAAGAGAGAGAGCGACTGGGGGGAAGAGAGAGAGCGGCAGGGGGAAGAGAGAGAGCGACTGGGGGGAAGAGGGAGAGCGACTGGGGGGAAGAGAGACAGCGACTGGGGGGAAGAGAGAGAGCGACTGGGGGGAAGAGAGAGAGCGACTGGGGGGAAGAGAGAGAGCGACTGGGGGGAAGAGAGAGAGCGACTGGGGGGAAGAGAGAGAGAAACTGGGGGGAAGAGAGAGAGAGAGAGATGGGGGAGAGAGAGAGACGGGGAAGAGAGAGAGAGAGACAGGGGGAGAGAGAGAGCGAGTGGGGGGAAGAGAGAGAGTGAGTGGGGGGAAGAGAGAGAGCAAGTGGGGGGAAGAGAGAGAGCAACTGGGGGGAAGAGAGAAAGCGACTGGGGGGAAGAGAGAGAGCGACTGGGGGGAAGAGAGAGAGTGACTGGGGGGAAGCGAGAGGGCGACTGGGGGAAGAGAGAGAGCGAATGGGGGAAGAGAGAGAGCGACTGGGGGGAAGCGAGAGAGCGACTGGGGGAAGAGAGAGAGCGACTGGGGGGAAGAGAGAGAGCGACTGGGGGGAAGAGAGAGAGCGACTGGGGGGAAGAGAGAGCGACTGGGGGAAAGAGAGAGAGCGACTGGGGGGAAGAGAGAGAGCGACTGAGGGGAAGAGAGAGAGCAACTGGGGGGAAGAGAGAGAGCGACTGGGGGGAAGAGAGAGCGATTGGGGGAAGAGAGAGAGTGACTGGGGGAAGAGAGAGCGACGGGGGAAGAGAGAGAGCGACTGGGGGGAAGAGAGCGAGCGACTGGGGGGAAGAGAGCGAGCGACTGGGGGGAAGAGAGAGAGCGACTGGGGGGAAGAGAGAGAGTGACTGGGGGTGAGGGGGAAGGGGGATAGGGGGAGGGTGGGGGGGAGGGGGAGGGGGGAAGGGGGAAGGGGGAGGGGGGAGGGGAAGGGGGGAGGGGTAGGGGAGGGAGGGGAGGGAGGAGGAGGGGGGAATGGGAAGGGGGGAGGGGAAGGTGAGAGGGGTAGGGGGAGGGGGGAGGGGTGTGGAGGGGGAGGGGGGTCGGTAGAGGAGGGAGAGGGAGGGAGAGAGGGGGGAGGGAGGGGGGAGGGGAGAGAGACAGAGGGAAGGAGAGATAGAGGGCTTGTGGCCACTCCCGCTCTCCCGTGCCCCGCCCCCCCGTGCCCCGCGCTCCCGAGCCCCGCGCTCCCGCTCCCCTGAGCCCCGCCCCTCCCCAAGCCCCGCGCTCTCCCGAGCCGGCTTCAAGACCAGAGAGAGAGACGCCGCCGCGAAACCTACCGCGTGAGGCCCGGCCGGACTCAAGTCGTGCTCCGGGCGGAAGTTGACGTGCGCGCTGACTCCCGCCCCGCCCGCCTTTACTAAGATGGCGGTGTTGGTGACGCTCGGCTCAGGCCCGCCCCCTCCTGCCTTCACAAAGATGGCGGCGATCGCGGGCCTTTTGTTGATCGTGACGGGAGGTGCCTAGCTCGGGCGTGACTGGGCAACAGAGGCCCAGGCTTCGAGGCCTGGAAAAACGGTGAAAGGTAGGAAAATTATAGAGGTTAGGGAAAAGATTTACAAACCAATTAACTTTTTTTTAAAACAATTTGTGTTTTAAAAGCAACTTTTTTTTTGCTGGAAATGTAGCTTTGAAAAGGAACACGCAGAAAGTGGGAAAAAGAAATGAAGAGTTTGGAATCAAGATGGCGGCCACTCACCTCATTTCAGAACGATAAGGCCCGCCCACACACGCACCGATTGGTCAACTGTCATGTCGCTGAAGTGTAGGATTGGTCAATGGTCCTGTCGCTCGGCTCTACGACGGCCTGCCTGCACGCACTAGGAACCCGCCCCCGCAATGTGGCGATTGGTCGACCGTCGGGTCGCTCGACTGTCCGATTGGTCGACCTTGACGTCACTCGCTGCCAATGAGCTGATAATGAGCGGAATTTTGAAAGTTTTTTGGATACCGTGGGCGCAATTTTTGTCTCACCGAAAAGCAAATATGCTTATGACCGTTCCGGAATCGTAAGCTTTCTTTTGATGCAACGCACGTGTAGGTACACTCTTTAACTTGAGAGTGTATAGCCGGACAGACAGACAGACAGACAGAAGGACAGACAGAAGTACCGCTTTATATATACTACCTGGAGTGCCTGGCGGTGCCGAGGCATTTTTGAGGGCATGTTGTTGTTGGAAGAGAGAGTGCGAGCGACTGGGGTGAAGAGAGCGAGCGACTGGGGGGAAGAGAGCGAGTGACTGGGGTGAAGAGAGCGAGCGACTGGGGGGAAGAGAGCGAGCGACTGGGGGGAAGAGAGCGAGCGCCTGGGGGGAAGAGAGAGAGCGACTGGGTGGAAGAGAGCGAGCGACTGGGGGGAAGAGAGAGAGCGACTGGGGGGAAGAGAGAGAGCGACTGGGGGGAAGAGAGAGAGCGACTGGGGGAAGAGAGAGAGCGACTGGGGGGAAGAGAGAGAGCGACTGGGGGAAAGAGAGAGAGCGGCAGGGGGAAGAGAGAGAGCGACTGGGGGGAAGAGAGAGAGTGACTGGGGGGAAGAGAGACAGCGACTGGGGGGAAGAGAGACAGCGACTGGGGGGAAGAGAGACAGCGACTGGGGGGAAGAGAGAGAGCGACTGGGGGGAAGAGAGCGAGCGACTGGGGGGAAGAGAGCGAGCGACTGGGGGGAAGAGAGCGAGCGCCTGGGGGGAAGAGAGAGAGCGACTGGGTGGAAGAGAGCGAGCGACTGGGGGGAAGAGAGAGAGCGACTGGGGGGAAGAGAGAGAGCGACTGGGGGGAAGAGCGAGAGCGACTGGGGGGAAGAGAGAGAGCGACTGGGGGAAATAGAGAGAGCGGCAGGGGGAAGAGAGAGAGCGACTGGGGGGAAGAGAGACAGCGACTGGGGGGAAGAGAGACAGCGACTGGGGGGAAGAGAGAGAGCGACTGGGGGGAAGAGAGAGAGCGACTGGGGGGAAGAGAGAGTGCGACTGGGGGGAAGAGAGAGAGCGACTGGGGGGAAGAGAGAGAGAAACTGGGGGGAAGAGAGAGAGAGAGAGATGGGGAGAGAGAGAGGCGGGGGAAGAGAGAGAGAGAGACAGGGGGAGAGAGAGAGCGAGTGGGGGGAAGAGAGAGAGCGAGTGGGGGGAAGAGAGAGAGCGAATGGGGGGAAGAGAGAGAGCAACTGGGGGGAAGAGAGAAAGCGACTGGGGGGAAGAGAGAGAGCGACTGGGGGGAAGAGAGAGAGTGACTGGGGGGGAAGAGAGAGAGCGACTGGGGGAAGAGAGAGAGCGACTGGGGGGAAGCGAGAGAGCGACTGGGGGAAGAGAGAGAGCGACTGGGGGGAAGAGAGAGAGCGACTGGGGGGAAGAGAGAGAGCGACTGGGGGGAAGAGAGAGCGACTGGGGAAAGAGAGAGAGCGACTGGGGGGAAGAGAGAGAGCGACTGAGGGGAAGAGAGAGAGCAACTGGGGGGAAGAGAGAGAGCGACTGGGGGGAAGAGAGAGCGACTGGGGGGAAGAGAGAGAGTGACTGGGGGAAGAGAGAGCGACGGGGGAAGAGAGAGAGCGACTGGGGGGAAGAGAGCGAGCGACTGGGGGAAGAGAGCGAGCGACTGGGGGGAAGAGAGAGAGCGACTGGGGGGAAGAGAGAGAGTGACTGGGGGTGAGGGGGAAGGGGGGTAGGGGGAGGGTGGGGGGGAGGGGGATGGGGCGAGGGGGAAGGGGGAGGGGGGAGGGGAAGGGGGGAGGGGTAGGGGAGGGAGGGGAGGGAGGGGGAGGGGGGAATGGGAAGGGGGGAGGGGAAGGGGAGAGGGGTAGGGGGAGGGGGGAGGTGTGTGGAGGGGAAGGGGGGTGGGTAGAGGAGGGAGAGGGAGGGAGAGAGGGGGAGGGAGGGGGGAGGGGAGAGAGACAGAGGGATGGAGAGATAGAGGGCTTGTGGCCACTCCCGCTCTCCCGTGCCCCGCCCCCCCGTGCCCCGCGCTCCCGAGCCCCGCGCTCCCGCTCTCCCGAGCCCCGCGCTCCCGCTCCCCTGAGCCCCGCCCCCCCCAAGCCCCGCGCTCTCCCGAGCCGGCTTCAAGACCAGAGAGAGAGACGCCGCCGCGAAACCTACCGTGTGAGGCCCGGCCGGACTCAAGTCGTGCTCCGGGCGGAAGTTGACTTGCGCGCTGACTCCTGCCCCGCCCGCCTTTACTAAGATGGCGGTGGTGGTGACGCTCGGCTCAGGCCCGCCCCCTCCAGCCTTCACAAAGATGGCGGCGATCGCGGGCCTTTTGTTGATCGCGACGGGAGGTGCCTAGCTCGGGCGTGGCTGGGCAACAGAGGCTCAGGCTTCGAGGCCTGGAAAAACGGTGAAAGGTAGGAAAATTATAGAGGTTAGAGAAACAATTTGTGTTTTAAAAGCAACTTTTTTTTTGCTGGAAATGTAAATTTGAAAAGAAACACCCAGAAAGTGGGAAAAAGAAATGAAGAGTTTTGAATCAAGATGGCGGCCACTCACCTCATTTCAGAACGATAAGGCCCGCCCACACACGCACCGATTGGACAACCGTCAGGTCGCTGAAGTGTAGGATTGGTCAATGGTCCTGTCGCTCGACTCTAGGACGGCCCGCCCGCACGCGCTAGGAACCCACCCCCGCGACGCAGCGATTGGTCGACCGTCGGGTCGCTCGACTGTACGATTGGTTGACCTTGACGTCACTCGATGCTAATGAACGGATAATGAGCGGAATTTTGAAAGTTTTTTGGATACTGTGGGCGCAATTTTTGTCTCACCGAAAAGTAAATACGCTTATGACCGTTCCGGAATCGTAAGCTTTCTTTTGATGTAACGCACGTGTAGGTACGCTCTATACCTTGAGAGTGTATAGACAGACAGACAGACAGAAGTACCGCTTTTATATATAGATAGATAAGAACACAAGGAGACACAACATGGTGGCAGCGGTATAAGTGAGTAAAAATTCTGCTATACGAACTACGAATAAGACGAAAAGTGATTTTATGAGCTGATTGTGAGTGCCGGTGTCTGTGGTGATTGAAAGTGAAACTAAAATGATGGCTGCCGCTGCACTGACTGTGTAAATGCAACCCCTCATGAACTGGGAAGCCGACGATATAGTAGAAGCATTCCGCAAGTTCAAACAGAAATGTGTGCTTACATTCAAAAGCTTCCTGAAGGGTACTACCAACGAGGAAAAGGTTAGTTACATTCTGTTGTGAACAGGAGAAAAAGGCCTAGATTTGTATAATAGCTGGAGTTTGACTGAAGAGGAAAAGGAAAACCCAGCGACAATTTTTGATAAATGCAGCAACCATCTAGAGCCTAAATCCAATCACCGTATACACAGATACAAATTCCAGAGTCTAAGACAGGAACCCGGTGAAACAGCTGACAATTTCCTGACAAGGCTAAGAAATGAAGCCAGCAAGTGTAAATTTAAGGAAATGGAGGAAAGGCTTGTGGACCAGCTAATATGGGGTTCAGCGCATGTAGAGGTACAAAAAGCCCTGATAGGAAAAGAAAAGCTCGGAATAACAGAGGCTATAGATACTGCGAGAGCTCATGAAGCCATGAAGCAGCAAATGAAAACACTGATTTCTCAAACGGCTGACATGCGGACGGCTTCTGAGACGGACAACAGAGTGGATGCAGTGAGAGAAAAGTACAACACACAAAGACATGCACATGACAATGGGAGAAACATGTGCAGAAATTGTGGAAGACCGCACGATTACACAGACAAGAGGAAATGTCCAGCATATGGAACAAGCTGCAATGCATGTGGCAAACTAAACCACTGGGAAAAGAGGTGTAGAACGAAGAAAGGAGGAACATACATCAAAAACAAAGGCGGACAGCAGAACCAGAGAAAGAAACACAATATACATGCCATGGATGAGCAGGATGATGATGATGATCACGACAATGCACTAAACATCGAAACCATAAAGATACAGCTTCACGAGATGTCCAGAGCGGAAAATACTCCGAGGAGAGAATTGCACACCATCATCCAAATCAAAAAAAAGGTCAACGGTCGGCCCACAACCATCAACTTAAAGTTGAAGCTGGACACAGGGGCTCAGAGCAACATTCTCCCATTGAGACTGTACCAGCAGATCTTTCCCGAAAACCTGAGAGAAGATGGCTACCCGAAAAGCGGTTGTTTAAAGGCAAGTAATGTCACGCTGACAGCATACGGGGGGAGTGAGATTAAACAACTCGGAATAACCTTTATCAAAGGGACACATAAAAGAAAGAACATCAACTGCATGTTCCATGTCACCGACACTGGGGGGCCAGCGATCCTGGGATTAAACAGCTGCGAGAAGTTGAGATTAATCTCAGTGCATCACGAGCTGACGGAAACGTCACTGAAGATAGACAGCAACACCCCACTGGAGAACCGCCCACAAATCAAGAGTAAAAAAGACTTGATAGACATGTATCCGGAATGTTTCGATGATACAGTGGGATGTTTCGGAGATTTCCAATACCACATCACCATCGATCCAGAGGTAAAGCCCGTTATCCATGCTCCACAAAAAGTACCCATCGAGCTGAAGACAAAGCTTGAAAGAGAGCTAAAGGAGATGGAAGAAAAGGGAGTGATCGTAAAGGTCACTGAACCCACAGACCGGGTAAACTCAATTGTGGTACGAGAAAAGCCAAACGGGCGTCTTAGAATATGTTTGGACCCCAAAGATCTAAACCAGGTGATAAAGAGTGTAAGATTCGCGAAATTTTCATAAATAATCACGCAAGAAGTTAGGGTTAATAAAACAGCTTTATTGACCAAAAGGAGCTTGTACAGAGAAACCTTTGATAAAAGGGCACACAAAATGGCCGCCAGACCTCGTGACCAGCTTCTGGGACCATTTGAATTTCTGTTACTGCAAGCCAGACAGGCTTGTCGATTGAGGACATTAAAGCCCGCGAAAACCAGTTTCGGGAAACCGAAACTCATGGAACTGAGTATACATATTGATTAGATTATAAGTACAGGACAGATTTGGGTAGCAGGATGAGACCCATCAAGAAATGGGCGGACAATTGAATGAACACTTTAACCCATTTACTGTACAAAGAGAAGCCGTTTAACAGCCATCAAGGGCAATCTCCAGACCGATCAATATACAAGCCGAGTTACGGTGACAAAGCAAAGACATTATTGGCCCAGGAAGGCCAGTTAAGCTATCACCGACTCCCGTTATGAAGACAAAACACCCCTGCAGAGAGTTCTGCCCGCCAAAATTATTACAAAGACAGGACTATGATTTGGCGGGAGATAAGAATGTTCCAAAAAGGTATAACTGTGGATTGAAAAGGTCCATCAGTACGCTCAACGCTTCGGAGTAGCTTCGGAACTTCTACGGTACTTCTTCGAGTTCTCCATCGGTACGCTTCGGGACAGACTCCATCGGAACCAAGCAGCATTTCGGTTCGGACCGTGTTCGGTGCTCGGGCAGGCAAGGCCCGGCCACGACGAGAAGACAACGAGGGTGGCCCGGGTACTTTTGTCGGGAGATCATCGACGACCCTGTGCTCCAGCTCTGCTTCAAATCAGAAGGACAATTATGACTGTATAAAGAAAGCTTTTTGGGACCAGCGTCCCACCCCGAGGAAGACCATCGGGAGATCGACGACCCAGGCCGGAGAAGAAGACACTCAGGGCCCAGCACTCCAGTGTCTCAACATCACATCGGTAATGGATTCACCCATGTGCATCCAGTTCTTAAAATCACGTCGGTAACGGATTCATCCGTGGCGAGCGCTCACCAAGGCTGTACCGGCTGCCTACATCGCAGGAGAACCAAGAAGAAAACAAGCTGCGCCAGAACTTTCCAAACCCACGTGATGACGGAAAGCTGCGTCGAAAGGGTGCAAACCCCTTTTCGCAATTCTTAAAGTGGTGAGCATGATCCCGAGTTCCTCAAATCAAAACTTAGTTAGGTCTAGGGGAGGGGGTTAAGGGTAGTTGTAATGTGTTACCCCTTTTACGATGTGCCGTGTGTTCCCCATTTCCATAGAGTTAAGTTTATAGATGTGTGCATGCTTGTAGTTGCTTTAATCTGTGCATATGACATGTATTTTATAATGCTGCAAACTGTTCAATAAAGGCATCCATTTTGTGCTATTCGACCTGGTCTATTGAGTTTTTCTGCACTACAGCTCCCTGCACCTAAGTCCAAGGTCAAGAACCGTAGGGGCGAGTGGGTCGAACCACTCACGGGTAATTATTGCAAGAAGCCTGGCAGGAGACCAGAGCAAGCAAGAGAAACCCCCTACAAGAGGGACTACTATCCCACCCCAACGCTAGAGGAGATTACGCCATCACTGGCAGGAGCCAAGGTTTTCTCAAAACTAGATGCCAGAAATGGATATTGGAACGTGAAGTTGGATGAGGAATCAACAACACTGACAACATTCAACACACCATTTGGGCATTACAAATTCCTGCGGCTACCATTCGGGCTAAAGGTCAGTCAAGATATCTTTCAACAGAAAATAGACGAGACATGCAGAGGCTGTGAAGGAGCTATAGGAATAGCTGATGATATTCATATCTATGGAGCAGATGAAAGAGACCATGACATGCACCTACATGAGGCCATGGAGAGTACCAGGAAGGCTGGCATCAAGTTAAATGCAGATAAGTGCATAGTTAAAGTCAAGGAATGCCAATTCTTCGGTATGATTTATACACCAGAGGGAGTCAAGCCAAATCCAGAGAAGATTGCGGCGATTGCTGAAATGAAACCACCCAAAGACAAGAAAGAGCTGAGGAGTTACCTCGGCTTGGTCCAATACATGAGTTCTTTCATCCCACACATGTCGGAACATACAACAAATCTCAGAGAGCTATTGAAAGAAGACGCCGAATACCAGTGGTCTGAATCACACGAAAGGAATTTTCAAACAACTTAAAGAACTGCTGTGCAAAGAAACAAGTCTGTCATATTGGCCCAGAAATTCGGGTTGGGGGCTTCCCGCGGGTGCAAGCCCCCGACCTACACTTACCTAGCGCGCCGGCAGTTGAGCTCTGGGCCTGCGTAGAATTCCTCTCCGGGGCCTGGCCCAGAGGCCGGCGCGCTGTGCTGGCGTGTCCCAGGGGCGTAGTTAGTGCGATGCGTCCCCTGGGATCACGTGAGCCATGGGCAGCCAATCGGAGGAGGGAAAAGCCCATTCATAAGATTGACAGAAAGACCTGTCAAAACGTATGAATGCTGAGGGCCCAAAACAGTAGTTAACCTTCAAATAAATTTTTTAAAAACATCACACTTTTTAAATAAACTATAAATTACATTAAATAACTATTTTAAACAATAATTTAAATTTTTGAAAAATTTTTTAAATAAAAAACAGGGTTAAAAATAAACTTACCTTGCTTTAAAGTATTTAAAAATAACAAACCTGTGGAAAAAATATTTTAATTTTAATTAATTGACCACTTACCTTTTAAAATGCAGTCCTTATGCCTGGTTTTTACATTTCTAAAATCTAAAGACTTACCCTCACGGAAAAACCTGTAAAAAAAACGTAAGTTCAAAGCGCACGCGCAGACTCCCGCGCAGACACGTTCGACCTCTGAACCCCTTCGTTCAGAGGATCGGAAGTGCTGGTTTCCCGCGCATACGTAGTGCATGCAAGGAACCGGCACTTCCATCGGGTCCACGCGTGAGTACCCCGTGCGTACTCACACGTTGGGACCCGAATTTCTGGGCCAAATTATGACAGAAGAAAACCAGTCACTCTGCAAGTAGACGCTTCTACCAGAGGACTAGGGGCAGCTCTGGTGCAGGAAGGAAAGCCGATAGCTTTCGCATCAAAGGCCTTGACGTCAGCCGAGACGAGATACGCCAACATAGAAAGAGAACTATTAGCAGTAGTGTACGGATGCGAGAAATTCCATACATACCTATATGGCAGGCGATTTACAATAGAGAGTGACCATCGTCCACTAGAACAGATCTGTAAGAAGAATCTGTGCAAAGCGCCTGCAAGACTGCAAAGAGTACTTCTAAGGATCCAAAGCTATGACTTCACGCTTAAATATAAGCCAGGAAAGGAAATGGTGCTAGCAGATGCGTTGTCTCGATTGTCACCATATGAGAAACACGAGGTGGAGGGCCTAACAGTAAAAATCCACCACCTAGTGAATGTTACCCCTACAAAGCTCAGTCAAATCAGAGATGAGACTAGCAAAGATGAGGGGTTGCAACTACTCACACAACAAGTAATACAGGGGTGGCCGGAGAGAATCCAGCAGGTACAGGCGACAATTCGTCAATACTGGGTGATTAAAGACGATATTGCAGTAGAAGACGGTATTCTCCTTGCTGGATCGAGGATCATTGTGCCAAAGACGATGCAGATACAACTTCTCCATCTCATACATGAAGGCCACATGGGAATGGAGAAATGCAAGCTGAGAGCCAGATCAGCTGTGTACTGGATAGGCATGTACAAAAATATCGAACAGATGGTCTCTGCATGTGGTATATGCCAGAAATACAGAAATACACAACAGAAAGAAGAGATGATGCCTACTGAAATACCATCAAGACCATGGCACACTGTTGGGGCAGATCTCTTCATGTGCAATCAAGAATGGTATCTCATAGTGGCAGATTACTATTCCAAGTTTCCTTTTGTGAGAAGGATGAAAGACTTGAGAGCCACAGCTACCACCAGGATTGCAAAGAGCTTGTTTGCTGAACAAGGAATCCCGGAAAAGGTAATCTGTGACAATGGAACCCAGTTCACATCGAGTGAATTCAGAGTTCTGGCAGAAAAGTATGGGTTCAAAATAGTAACCTCATCCCCACGTTTCCCAAGGGGACACGGGTTCATTGAAAGACAGATCCAGACTGTCAAGAGAACTCTCATCAAAAGTAATGAGATGGGGGAAGACCAAGACCTTGCCCTCCTATCACTCAGATCAACACCACTGAAAGCAGACATGAAATCACCTGCGGAATTGCTGAATGGGAGGAAGTTTAAGACTACACTACCAGCAAAAATACATCCTCCCCAGGACCAGGAGGACTTTAGACAAAAGCTGGCAGAAGCACAAATCGTAGGAAGCAAACATTATGATAATCATGCAAAGACACTACCAGAATTGCTGAATGGACAATCAGTGCATGTGCAAGACCCGGTGTTGAAAACCTGGAATCCAGCCAAGGTCATTGGAAAAGCTGATACTCCAAGATCCTACTTCGTAGAGACTGAACCTGGTAACCAATACAGATGGAACAGACTCCACATCAGACCTTCACCTGAACTGGATAAGCAGCAGACAACACCAGCAACATTGACAACACCAGCTACCACAAGCAGTACAACACCAGAAACAAGCGCTACAAATCAAACAACCACGAGCATGCACACTCCAACTCCAAAGGCGACAGCAACAACAACAACGAGAGCGGAACACACCAAAATACCGCAGAGAGGAGTGGTCACCACCAAATCCACAAGATGGAGGGACAACATCTAACCACCTGAGCGATATCGCGAATAAAAAAAAACTCACGATTCGTTGTAGTTGATAATAATAGTTTAGATATAATGGCCTAGAAATTCAGTTGCTTGCGCCACCAGTTTGCGCCCAAAGAGGCCACTCAGAGGCTTTAGCGCCACTGGCCACAACCACCGCGATATTTAGCGGGACGCTAATGGCGGCATTAGCCTGTAGCGCTGCGCCGCCACCGATGACGTCATCGGTGTGCGCAGCGCCCCACTACCGCCCTGAGCGCCACATTAGGTCGCGGCCGCCTCTTCCGCGCCGGCCGCAAATAGCGACCGGTACACAGGGGCCTACCTGTGGCGGTAGTGGGGCGAGTTAAGGTGGAGGTGCGGCCGTCTGGTTTTTCGGCGGCCGCCTGCCCGCACCTCCGTCCCCGGCCTCCTACACCGCCCCCCCCGCGGCATTGCCGGCTGTTTCCCGAGAGCCCAGCACTTCTCCTTGGTGCCGGGCTCATTTGCCGGCACTCGCGAGCGGGGATCGCGCTGTTGCAGGCACCTCCCCCTTAACAGTGGGAGGAAGGCCTGCAGTACCGCAGCCTGCCGTGCCGCAGCAGGTGGCGCTGCGGCACTTTGCGCGCCGAAATTCAGTTTCAGCGCCCCAAGCGGGGCGCCTAAAGCCTTGTTTAGCGGCCGGCTTCCATTTGGGGCGCTGAAACTGAATATCCCGATGGCGCAAGTGGCTCCGCGCGCAGCGGTAATTCCGGCGCCCAGGCGAGCTTGGCGCCCCAAACTGAATTTTTAGCCCAATATTTGTTAATTTAAATTGTTAAATTTCATGTTTTAGTTTTTTGAGAAAGAGGGATGTTACATTGTTATAGTATCACATCGTTAAATGGAACTACTTTGGTATGGAACTACTTTGGTATGGTGTAGTTATATTGCTATGTGGCACACTGTGCATGGGCAGTGCACAGTGCAGCGTCGGACATCTTGTATCACTCCGCACCATGCGGCAGCACTGTAACAAAAGCAAGAATACAGCTAAGTAAAAGCACTAACTAAAATGAACTAAAAGTGTCTGTAATATATAGTATAAGAACACAAGGAGACACAACAGGCAGATGGACAGGATCAGTACAATACACCCTTTGTCATGTAGTAGTAGATTAGAAATCAATGCAATCACAAGGGATGCTGTGCTAGATGTTTTCCACAAACCAGAATGTGTAATCTGTGGCAGGTACAGTCATGCCAGTGCCCTTTAACACCATGTCCCAAATAATCCATTGCGAAAATCTTTAAAGACATAACCCGGCCTGAAATAAGGCATAGGCCTAGAAATTCACTATGGCCCCGCCAGCTGGCTAGCGCCCAAAAGTTAGCGCTGGGCGGGGAGCCATTTGCGATCGTCAGATGTTCAGTTTTTGCGCCCCAATTCAGAACCAGGCGCTACTCCAGGGTGTGCCCGCCTCCGCTTGGGGCGCTGAAACTGAATTTCAGCACTCTTGGCGCCGCTGCGCCAGCCGCTGCGGAGCGGCAGGCTGCGGTACTGCAGGCCTCCTCCTTCTCTTAAGGGGGAGCTGCCTGCAACGGGGAGATCGCCGCTGGATAGTGCCGGCAAATGAGCCCGGCACCACGGAGAAGTGCCGGGTTCGCGGAAAGCAGCCGGCAATGCCGCGGTGGGGGGGGTGGAGGAGGCCGGGGAAGGAGGTGCGGGCAGGCGGCCGCCGAAAAAGCGGCCGGCCGCACCTCCACCTTAAAGCGCCCCACTAAGGCTACAGTACGGCCCCGTTTTCTGGTCGCTGTTTGCGGCCGCTGCGGAGGAGGCGGCCGCAACTAAATATGGGGATCGGGCCGGTTTCGGGGCGGAACCGGGGCACTGCGCACACCGATGACGTCATCGGTGCCGGCGCAGCGCTAACGGCTACCGCCGCCAATACCGCTGCGCTGAATATCAGCGCAAACTCCTTTTTGGCGCAGAAGCCCTCTTTAGGCGGTAACTGGCCGCAAAGCTGGCAGCGCCTTAATGAATTTCTAGGCCCTAGTATTTAATTGCAATATCAATATCAATGGACCAGTTGTCTTTAATTGCAAAACCACATCTGGGCTGCTCTAATAGTAGAGTGGGTAAATATGAACTTGTATTAAAATAGCGCCTTTCACGACCACCGGACGTCCCAAAGCGCTTTACAGCCAATGAAGTCATTTTTGAAGTGCAGTCACTGTTGTAATGTAGGAAACGTGGTAGACAGTTTGTGCACAGCAAGCTCCCACAAACAGCAATGTGATAATGACCAGGTAATTTTTAGTGCTGTTAGTTGAAGGATAAATATTGGACGGGACACTGTGGAGAACTCCCCTGCTCTTCCTCAAAATAATGCCATGGGATCTTTTACATCCACCTGAGAGGATAGACAGGGCATCAGTTTAATGTTTTATCTGAAAGATGGCACCTCTGACAGTGTAGCACTCCCTCAGGACTGCACTGGAGTGTCAGTCTGGATTATGTGCTCAAGTCTCTGGAAGTGGGATTGAACTCACAACCTTCTGACTCAGAGGCAAGAAGTGCTACCCACTGAGCCAGGGCTGGCACCTTGCTTTATGTGCCAGGAAGATCCCGTGTTAAACCCCTGGTCTGTGCTGGCTCAGCTCACTTGACTCGGGGTGTGGATGTCAGTAAGGACAAGGTCAGTGTTGCCCTCACAATGGAGTAGCCTGCCGTTGAGTGTCTGCTCAAACATAAAGAATGGCCACTGAGGTGAAGCACAGAGGACTGTGGTCATCACCAGCATGGGATGGGAGAGAAAGCAATATTTTTTTTAATTGGTTTAGAATCATGTGGTTATCTTTGTAATAAGCGCATTAACAAATTGAACAAGTTTCTGCATCCCTGCACACAATTCACCGGGGGGATATTCTGCTCTTTATAAAGTTAAAGAAAAAAGGCCCTGTAATTCTTCAATCTAACTCCAGAGGGAGGCCAACACAACCTCTCCACTACTTCCTGCTAAAAGTGCCTCACCAGACAGTTCGCAATGCCCACCTAGCTACATGAACCTGCTCGCTGAGCTCAGAAGATTGGGTTGCCAACTCTCCAGGATTGTCCTGGAGTCCTCAGGAACTAAGATTAATCTCCTGGACACCTGCTGCAATCATTTCAATAATTATTACAATTAATAATGTAATTTTATTTACTTTCATTGCATTTTTATTTGGCTACATCTGATCATTCAACTAGGTTCTTCTGTCTCACCAGTTTATCTTTTTTTCCAAATTTTTGTTTTCTGTTCTTTTTTAATTATGGATTTTTCTTCCCTGTTTCACACGCATGCACATAACGCACACAAAGCACACACACAGCACATACATAGCACACACAGCACACACATAGCACACACAGCACATACATAGCACACACAGTACACATAGCACACACATGCACACAACACACACATACATGCACACACATGCATACGTACACAACACACACAGCACACACATGCGCGCACACACAGCACACACATGCGCGTATCCATGCACACAACACACACAAGCACATGCATGCACACAACATATGTGCACACACATGCACACAACACACACATACACGTGCACAATGCACATACATGCACATACGCACACAACACACACACACAAACCACATGCACACAACTTGCACACGCTGCCATGCATATGCACACAACACACACACACTCTTTTTTTTATATTAAGGATCCAGTACGAGTTAGACACATTAAACAAAGGCACCTCCCTCATGCCAGCCAGTAGACAGTGCTGTTGCAGGTTCCTCTGTATGTACATGATGTGACTTGTCTGCACATGGTTGTATAAGTTTCAGACAAGCTTCATCTTGGAAGAGCTTCATTATAGCTATTTGTTGAAGTGAATACCCCAGACCGAGTGGGGCCTAAATTCAACATTGTTGTGCCTGTTTTATGGTCATAAAATGGGCGCAGTGATGGTAAATTTAGCAATGGGATGGCTCGTTTAGCGGTGGCCTGGACACCGATTTGCATGTGTGTCCGGGCCACCACTAAATGCGGTGTTGTGTATGTACCTTTAAGGGAATAACTGGTCTTAGACTGCAGTACCGGCAGTGACCACCCCTGTATAAAAGGCCCTAGCAGGCTTCTGTAGTTTCAGTTTCAAGCTGCCTCTTGTTCAGTAAAGTACCTGTTAAACTGTTCTCCCGAAGTCTGTGTATTATTGAGGCGCGGACTTTACAGTGGCGACGAGTAAGTTCGAACTCACCTGCAGTGTGGCATCATTTCACGGGGATCTCGCCTGAAAGGAAGGTCCTGGAAGGTCGTAGTCTGAGCAACGGGCGTCGACCGAGGGCAACCGCCCAAAGAATCCATCGGTGTTTGGAGAATTGCGTGAGAGACTGTGGTTCCAGCGAATCGTGCTGGTAGCAGGTAGCGTGCTGACCCTTCCGGACTGCGGCGGGCTCAAGCTCGATCGAGCGGCTCTACGAATCGGGCCGCGCAGTGTCGCCGGGAAAAGAAAACAAGAGAGAGAGGGTGGAGCGCACAGGGCACGGTCGGTGCTCGAGAACAGGACAGCGGAGAGAAACTAAACGGGGGGAAGGAAAGCGAGACGCGCCGAAGCTGCGGGTTGTCGCCATTACCCCGTAGAACGCTAGGAGCAGCGTGGCAGTAAGGGGAAGAAGCAAAAGCGCGGGAGGCACCATTTTATCCCGTTGGGGAAGAAGCAAAAGCGCGGGAGGCGCCATTTTAAATCGCCCAAGATGCCGAAAAGTGGCAGTATCACTGCTTTTGACAAAGAGGTAGAAGACTGGACCACGTATGTGGAAAGAATTGAAGTGTACTGCAAGGCAAATGAGGTGGCTGATGGAAAGAGGGCGTCGGTATTATTAAATCTGATGGGTGTGAGTACGTACGGCCTATTGCGGAATTTAATTACCCCAGCTAAACCAATGGAGAAAAGTTTTGAGGAGATTGTTCATATCTTACAGGAACATCTAAGCCCTACACCACTGCTGATAGCAGAAAGATTCAAGTTCCATAAAAGAAACCAGCACAAAGATGAGAGCAATGCTGACTATCTTACGGAACTACGCAAGTTATCGAAGCACTGCCAGTTCGGAGCAGGACTGGCAGACACCTTACGGGATAAGTTTGTCTGCGGGCTCCAGAGTGAAGGAACCCAGAAACGACTACTTTCAAAAAAGGACCTGATGCTAGAACAGGCTTTCAGCGTGGCAGTATCCTATGAAGCAGCAGCACGGGGAGCTGCGGAAATACAACAGAAACCACAAGAATACAGCACAAACGAAATGGCGTATGGAGCCGAAAAGTGCTATCGCTGCGGCAGAACAACCCATGAGCAGAAGGACTGCTGGTTTAAAGACAAAATATGCAGGCAATGCGGGAAAATGGGACATATAGCAAGAGTCTGCAGGTCGGGAAAGAAGACCAACACGACAAGAACTACTAAGGAACAGTACAAGAAAGTAAAGAAACTGACAGATAGTAGTTCAGAAGATCAGGAGAGTGATAAGGACTCCGGGAGCAGGCGACTAAGTTGTTTAAAGTTACACAACGTGATCGCAAAAGAAGATCACCGAACCATTTGGGTCACCCTCATGATAGCAGGGTCCCCAGTGAAGATGGAATTGGACACAGGATCAGCCCTAACTGTCATGAATCGACGAGACTGTGAGCGGCTATTCTCACACATACCCTTAAAGGACACGTCCATTGTATTGAAGACATACACGGGGCAAAAGGTCTACCCCAGAGGAAAAATAAGGGTGCCAGTTGAATATAACGGAAAGGAAACACAGAAACTATACATGTATATACTACAAGGTGGAGGACCACCATTATTGGGATGTGAATGGATCCGAAGACTACATTTGGATTGGCATTCCATTCTGGCACTAACTGTGACTGACAAAAAAGATGATGACGTCGCACCTGGACGTCTGTCACAAATTCTATCTGACGCGGAAGAGGTGTTCCAACAAGGACTTGGGACTCTAAAAGGAGTAAAGGCAACCATAAAGATTGAGGATAACGCAACCCCAAAATCTTTCAAGGCCAGACCGGTGCCATACGTGATACGCCCAGCTGTGGAAGCTGAACTGGAGAGTCTGGAGCATTCGGGGGTGCTGTCTAAGGTGGACTGGAGCGAGTGGGCCACACCCATCGTTCCTGTAATGAAGAAAGCATTGAGCAGCACGCCTGGGGAGCCAAGGAAGGTTCGCATCTGTGGGGACTTCAAGGTGACTGTGAACCCAGTCCTGCACACAGTACAGTATCCGCTTCCGCGGATAGAAGATATTTTCGCCTCACTATCTGGAGGGAAAGGTTTTACAAAGATTGACCTGGCTCAAGCGTATCTACAAATGGAGGTGGAAGAAGCATCTCGGAATTACCTCACGATAAACACGCACAAAGGCCTTTACCAGTACAATCGACTGGTATTTGGGGTAGCATCGGCCCCGGCTATGTGGCAGAGGGCAATGGAACAAGTCCTGCAAGGGATCCTGGGGACCCAGTGTTATTTGGACGACATCCTGGTTACGGGCGAAAATGACAATGAACACCTTGCCAACCTGGAACAGGTGCTCACGAGATTGCAGGAATATGGGCTACGAGCCAACCGTCCCAAATGCGAGTTTTTCAGGAGACAAATCTCGTATTGTGGCCACATGATTGATGAGGAAGGGTTGCATAAGTCGCCGGACAAGATTGAGGCTGTAGTCAAGGCTCCAGCACCAGAAAATGTGTCACAACTGAGGTCGTTCCTCGGGTTGGTGAACTACTACCATAAGTTCTTGCCGAATTTATCTACAATTCTGCACCCACTGAATGCCCTCCTTCAAACTGGTGCAACATGGAAATGGAGTGATGAGTGTAAGCGTGCCTTTCAGGAATGTAAATGCCAAATCACTTCAAAAGAAGTATTGGCCCACTACAACCCAACACCAGCGATTCGGTTGGCATGTGATGCGTCACCTTACGGCATTGGAGCGGTGCTGTCACACAAATTCCGTGACGGTTCAGAGAGGCCAATAGCCTTTGCATCGCGCTCGCTAACCTCAGCCGAGCGTAACTACGCCCAGATTGACAGGGAGGCCCTCAGCCTGGTGTGGGGGGTGAAGAAGTTCAATCACTATCTGCACGGGCAGAAATTCACCCTACTGACTGATCATCAACCCCTGGTCTCAATTTTTAACCCAAAGAAGGGCGTTCCGGTGATGACGGCGCAACGGCTGCAAAGATGGTCACAAAGGTACAAAACAACATGGAAACGCTGATGGGCTGTCGCGCCTACCGTTGCCTACGGCGGAAGAAGCACCTGCAGTGGACCCGGTGGAGATATTCCATGCGACCATAGTCGAATGTTTGCCTGTTACAAACGCAAGTATTGAGAAGGAAACCCGAAATGACCCGACACTCTCTCGGGTCTATGATTTGACGGTGAAGGAATGGCCAGCATATGGCGACTCACTGTTGCCAGCATTCTCACCAAGGAGGGAACAGCTGCCAGTGTGCCGGGGAACCTTGATGTGTGGATCCCGAGTGGTCATTCCACCCAAGTTGAGAGATAGAGTACTCAATGAGCTTCACGAGGGTCATCTGGGAGGGGTAAAAATGAAGAGCCTAGCGAGGGCGTTTGTGTGGTGGCCGGGAATCGATAACGAAATCGAGGATATGACCAAGAGATGCACAGGATGCCAGAAGGTCCAAAACGCTCCACCACAGGCCCCGCTACATCCATGGGAGTGGCCCTCATCTCCATGGCAATGGGTACACATTGATTTCGCTGGTCCATTTATGGACTCAATGTTTCTAATCGCTGTGGACGCCCATTCGAAATGGCCAGAGGTCATTAAAATGTCCTCCACCACCACGGAGAACACTACTGCAATCCTAAGGACCATCTTCACCAGGAATGGGTTGCCAGAACAGATCTGTTCCGACAATGGCCCACAGTTTGTGTCTGAGGATTTCCGGAGGTTCCTGAAGAATAATGGGGTGAAACATTACACATCTGCCCCATATCATCCAGCCACAAATGGATTGGCTGAGAGGTTTGTTCAGACCTTTAAAAAGGCCATAAAGGCAATGTATAATGACGACATACCACTGCAACACAAGGTGGATAACTTCCTGTTTGCTTACCGGAATGCGACACATGCACAGAAATCACAGAAATCACAGAAACCCCACAGTGCAGATAGAGGCCATTTCGGCCCATCGAGCCTGCACCGACACATATCCCACCCGATCCCCGTAACCCCTACACCAACACCAACACATATCCCACCCTATCCCCGTAACCCCACGTATTTAATCCCCCTAACACTAAGGGTCAATTTGTCATAGCCAATCAACCTAACCCGCACATCTTTGGACTGTGGGAGGAAACCGGAGCACCCGGAGGAAACCCACGCAAACACGGGGAGAATGTGCAAACTCAACACAGACAGTCGCCCGAGGCCGGATTCGAACCCGGGTCCCTGGCGCTGTGAGGCAACAGTGCTAACCACTATGCCACCGTGCAGTAACCAACCAAACTCCAGCCGTACTGTTTTTCAACCGGAGACCAAGATGTCGCTTGGATTTGCTCAAACCAAACATAAGACGAGATGTTGAGGATAAGCAGTTCCAGCAACATAAATGAGAAGCCAACCAGGAGCTTCAAGATAGGGCAACCAGTCATGGCCCGCGATTACCGAACAGAAAAATGGCAGCCAGGCACGATATGCACACAGCAGGGACCACTAATGTACACAGTGGACATTGGAGAGAGCATCGTGAGACGCCATGCTGACCAGATTCTAGAGTCACAGGAACAAGCCAAACCTGTACCACAAGCATGTGCACCTGGTAATGAGCCCGAAGTACAGATTGCGTCTACCTCAGAAGCAGGGGTATTGGAAGCTGACGAACCAACCAATGACAATGAGCCAGAATTGACTCCACCGCCAGAACAGGATACTTGAGAAAGGCGCTATCCAGTCCGGATCAGGAAGCCTCCTCAAAGACTGAACTTATAAAGGACTATTTCAGTTGATGTATATATTACTGAGAAAATTGTAATTAGTTATTATTTAGTTGTTAAATGAATGTTATGTACTGTTTATCTAAAAGGGGAGGAATTGTTGTGTATGTACCTTTAAGGGAGTAACTGATCTTAGACTGCAGTACTGGCAGTGACCACCCCTGTATAAAAGGTCCTAGCAGGCTTCTGTAGTTTCAGTTTCAAGCTGCCTCTTGTTCAGTAAAGTACCTGTTAAACTCTTCTCCCGAAGTCCGTGTATTATTGAGGCACGGACTTTACATGCGGGAAGGGCCTTTTTTAGGTGGCTATGAGGCCTTTGCAACCATTTCCAGATGCACCCACAAAATTGGTTAAAAGGACTCAGAGCTTGCATCGACGCAAGCTCCGAATACTTTTTCAGGCTGTACAGTGGCCTACCCAGTGGTCCTTAATGGAACCACTGGAGGCCGTGCAAGTAGCCTGCAGGTACTTAGATTAATGTGGAGCCAGGAGGAAGAGGAGTGCTCTTCCTTTCTCCACATTAAGACTGCGGCCACTGCCAGCCCGAGCTCGCCCCCTCACGGTCACCTCCCACTCTCTCCCCCTCCGGACTCACCTTTGGGCCTCGGCCGGTGCCTGAAATTGATTTGGCCCGATTGACAGCTCACGGTAATTTGTGATGATGAGGTCTGAGGACCAATTTGTGATGATGAGGCCTGAGGACCAATTTGTGATGATGAGGCCTGAGGACCAATTTGTGATGATGAGGCCTGAAGACCAATTTGTGATGATGAGGCCTGAGGACCAATTTGTGATGATGAGGCCTGAGCACCAATTTGTGATGATGAGGCCTGAGGACCAATTTGTGATGATGAGGCCTAAAGACCAATATGTGATGATGAGGCCTGTGGACCAATATGTGATGATGAGGCCTGAGGACCAATTTGTGATGATGAGGCCTGAGCACCAATTTGTGATGATGAGGCCTGAGGACCAATTTGTGATGATGAGGCCTAAAGACCAATTTGTGATGATGAGGCCTGAGGACCAATTTGTGATGATGAGGCCTGAGGACCAATTTGTGATGGTCCTCGGCCTTTCCATTCGGGCGTGTCTTGGCTGCGCGCCGCACGGATTGTGCCCAGTTTTGGGTACTAATGAATTTAGGCCCCAGTGAGTTGAGCTTGCACTGATAGACAGGGTGGTTTGAATGCATTGGTTTCTGTATAGTTTTCCCCTCCCTAGCTCAGGGGTGCTGGGCACAATTCGTGCGGCGCGTAGCCAAGACACGCCCGAATGGAAAGGCCGAGGACCATCACAAATTGCATTGACACTGTAATGTATGTACCTTTAAGGGGGAGAACTACTTTTTACAGCTCCTGTATCCTGTAGTACCGGCAGTGACCACACCTGTATATAAACCCTGAGTAGTGATCTGTACAGTCAGTTGCAGTTTGAACCCTCATTCAGTAAACACCTGTTGATCATTCCCTGCAGTCTGTTGTCTGATTATTGAAGGACACAACATTAAGATACACGGATATAACATTGGTGACGATGCAGATTCGAACCTACCTGCAACTCTGCATCACCTCCCAGGGATTCGCTCCTGGAGAACAGTGGAAGGAGGTCGAGTCCAGAAGCACGGGCGTCGACCACGGGCAACCGCCCAGTCATCCAGCGGAGATTTGAGCATCGCAGGGGAGGCTGTCGAGAGCCAGGCTTGGCTTTCCAGTCACGGTGGTCCAGCGAAATGGGCTGGCAACAGGTACTGCGCAGACCCTTCCCGGACAGCGGCGGCTGGAGCCGACCGAGCGGCACAGAAAAAGGCCAAGCAGCATCGACGGGGGAGAGAGAGAGGGCAGAGCGCACATGGCGCAGCCGGTGCTCAGGACCGAGCGGCGTCAATGGGGAGAGAGACGAGAGAGAGCAGAGCGCAGCCGGTGTTCAAGGGCCGAGCAGCGTCAACGGGGGAGAGAGGCGCGCAGGAAAATGCGAGGCGCTGCCATTGCCACGAGGACCGCAGAGAGCGGCATTGGCTGCAGCGCAGGAGCAGCGCACGAAGCCCACACGGCGTTGCCATTTGCCACGAGGACCACCGAGAGCGGCGTTGGCAGCAGTGCGGGAGACACCATTTTAAGCCGCAGCGGGGAAGAAAGGAAAGCGCGGGAGACGCCATTTTAAGCCGCAGCGGGGAAGAAAGGAAAGCGCAGGAGACGCCATTTTAAGCCAGTCTAACCACACCCAAAAATGCCGAAGAGTGGCAGTATCACAGCGTTCGACAATGAAGTCGAAGATTGGACGACATATGTCGAACGCATAGAAGTATACTGCAAGGCGAATGAAGTGCCAGATGACAAGAAAGCGCTGGTATTGTTGAATTCAATGGGTGCAAAAATGTATGGCTTACTACGAAGCCTAGTTGTAGTGTATGTAACCGTTCCACCTTTAAGAGAACTATTTTAAGGGTTGCACTACTTTATCTTGGCTGCTGTATACTGTAATACCGGTGGTGACCACACCGGTATATAAGTGCTGTGTAATGATTTATTGGGCAGTTCCGCCCTGACCTTCGACTAGTAAAGACCTGTTAACATTTACTCTTGTGGTCTGTGTAATAATTCTCATTATAACACACAGGCTTAACAGTGGCGACGAGGACGATCTTACCCTGCGGCAGAGATACATCCAAGGCAGTTTAACGGGCGTCGAGAGGAGGCATCCGCCCTCATCATTCTGCTGAGAAAAGACTCGGGTCTGCAGAGCAAAGGAAGAATTCTGACACGAAGCCTTCCATCAGCAACAGGCAGTGATCATCCCTTCTGTCACGGTGGTGGGTAAGCCGATCAGCGACGAGCAGCAAGTCGGCCACGTTGACTGTGAAATAGGGGAGGGAAGAACGGAGGATATAAGGGCGGAGAACTCGACCACGGCCGGGGAAAAGAGCCGGACAGAAGTTGGGGCCAGAGGCGCTGAGACTGGGGCCAGCGTAAGGCACGGGAGCCGCGGTGCATGCAAACGCAGCCGGTGTAAAAGACCGGGCTGCAAGCGGGCTGGGAGACGCAACAGCGTCGAGAGAGAGCTCGACCGCGACCGGTGAAAAAGGCCGGGCAGCTACCGAGGCCGCGAGGCACAGCGACCGGGTCAGCGTAAGGCGCGGGAGAAATTTTTTTTTTTAAACCGCGGAGAACTCAGCCGCAGCCGGGGGAAAGGACCGGACTGCAAGAGGGGCTGGGAGGCACGATTTGAAAACCGCTGGGGAGGGCGAACGCAGCAATACGGCAATCACCATTACAGCCAGCGGGGGAGAAAGGCAAACGCGGGAAGCCGCCATTTTCGTAGGCGGGGGAAGAAGACAAGCGCGGGAAACCGCCATTTTGAAAAAAAGCAAAGAAAAGAAAAATTTCCTTTTGTTTCTCAAGAAGATTGCGAGGATGCCTAAGCGTGGTAACATCAATGATTTCGATCCCGATGTTGAAGATTGGGCCACGTATGTAGAACGCACAGAGATATATTGTAAGGCAAATGAAATATCAGATGAAGATAAAGCACTAACCTTACTAAACTCAATGGGTGCAAAGACATACGGGCTATTGAAGCATCTTCTATCACCAGCTAAACCGGCGGATCAGACTTTCGCTAAAATTGTTGCTGTCCTGAAAAATCATTTGAACCCCACACCGCTGATGTTAGCGGAACAATCTAAATTTTATGCGAGAACGCAACTGAAAGAGGAAAGCAACGCGGAGTATTTAATTGAACTGCGTAAGCTAGCGGAATACTGTCAGTTTGGGGAAAATCTGACAGAGGCACTGAGAGACAAATTCGTGTGTGGATTGTCGAAAGAAGGAACACAAAAGCGGCTGCTTGAAGAGAATGATCTTACACTTGATAAGGCTGTCACTATTGCAGCATCGCACGAAGCCGCAGTGAGAGGCACTGTGGAAATGCAGCTGAAGGCAGCGGTACTCAGCGTAGATCAAATGGCTTTGGGTACAACGAAATGTTATCGTTGTGGAAAGACGACACACGATCAGAACCAATGCTGGTTTAAAAACCAGGAATGTAGAAAATGTGGCAAGCTTGGTCACATTGCTAAAGTATGCCGGTCAGGAAAGAAGACCAGCAACAAAAAGTCACCGCAGGAAAAGTGCAGAAAGGTACATAAGATGGCTGAGAAGAGTTCGGATGAGCAGAATTCGGATTCAGACTCCAACAGCAAGGAACTGGGTAGTCTGAGAATTCACAATGTGAGTAAGGAAGCTGACTGACAAACTATCTGGGTCACACTGCAGATAGCAGGAGTCCAAGTGAAGATGGAATTGGACACCGGATCGGCGTTGACGGTCATGAATAAGCAAGATTACAAAAGGTTATTCACACATATTCCCCTACGGGATACGGAGATAGTATTGCAGACATACACGGGGCAAAAAGTATACCCCATCAGAAAGATAAAAGTCAAGGTGATACACAAGGGCAAAGAACACCAAGGAATGGACTTATATGTACTACCTGAGGGAGGTCCACCACTTCTGGGACGGGAGTGGATCAGGAAAATAAATATGGACTGGCACTCCCTAAAAGCAATGACGGTAGATTCCGGAAAAAAAAAATGTCAAACCTGAATGATTGTCCAGAATATTGGATGAGGCTAAAGAGGTGTTCCAACAGGGACTGGGAACACTGAGAGGAATTACGGCAAAAATCAAGATCGCAGAACATGCAAACCCAAAGTTTTTCAAAGCCAGACCGGTACCTTATGCGATACGACCTGCTGTGGAAGCTGAGCTGGAAGGGCTAGAACGTTCAGGAGTACTGTCTAAGGTGGACTGGAGTGAGTGGGCCACGCCCATTGTTCCCGTCATGAAGCGTTCATCGAGTAACAAGCCAGGGGAACCGGGGAAGGTCCGCACCTGTGGTGACTTCAAGATCACAGTTAATCCGGTACTTCACACGGTGCAATATCCGCTTCCGCGGATTGAGGATATCTTTGCTTCATTGTCTGGCGGGAAACACTTCACCAAGATAGACCTGGCGCAAGCGTACTTACAGATGGAAGTTGAGGAAGAGTCGCGCCAGTATCTCACAATCAACACGCACAGAGGCTTGTATCGATATAATAGACTGGTTTTTGGAATGGCTTCGGCTCCAGCAATTTGGCAGAGGGCCATGGAGCAGGTATTACAGGGAATTCCAAACACTCAATGTTACTTGGACGATATCCTGATTACAGGAGATGACGATGAGGAACACCTTGCAAATTTGAAACTGGTGCTCGCCAGATTGAAGGAATATGGACTTCGAGTTAATCGCCAGAAATGTGAGTTCTTTCAGAAACGGATCTCGTACTGTGGGCATGTCATTGACCAGGAGGGGCTGCACAAGTCACCTGACAAGATTGAAGCTGTTGTGAAGGCTCCCGCTCCGGAAAATGTATCCCAGTTGAGGTCGTTCCTAGGGTTGATTAACTATTACCATAAGTTTCTGCCAAATCTATCCACGGTGCTGCACCCGCTGAATGCTCTTTTGCAGAAAGAAGTACCATGGAAGTGGAGCGAGGACTGTAAGAATGCCTTTCGCAAAAGCAAGGCATTGATCAGCTCAGAGGAAGTGTTGGCTCATTTCAACCCAACGCTACCTATTCGTTTAGCTTGTGATGCTTCGCCTTATGGTATTGGAGCAGTACTCTCACACAAGTTGCCAAATGGCTTGGAAAGGCCAGTCGCATTTGCATCCAGATCATTGACCTCCGCTGAGCGCAACTATGCTCAGATAGATAGGGAGGCTCTCAGCCTGGTGTGGGGAGTAAAGAAGTTTAATCATTACCTGCAGGGCCAGAAGTTTACACTGCTGACAGACCACCAGCCGTTGGTATCCATATTCAACCCTAAAAAGGGCGTTTCCATTATGACAGCGCAAAGGCTACAGAGGTGGTCCCTTTTCCTAGGGGCACACCAATATGACATAGAATACAAAGGATCAAAACAGCATGGGAATGCTGACGGTTTATTGCGCCTACCGTTGCCAACGGTAGAAGAGGCGCCTACAGTGGACCCGGTGGAGATGTTCCACTCAACCATAGTGGAATGTCTACCAGTAACAAATTCTACCATCGAAAAGGAAACGAGAAATGACCCGACTCTCTCACGAGTCTACGATTTAACGGTGAAGGGATGGCCAGCACATGGCGAACCACTGTTGCCAGCATTCTCGCAAAGAAGAGAGCAGCTGTCAGTGTGCCGAGGAACTTTGATGTGTGGATCCAGAGTGGTGATTCCACCCAAACTCCAGCATAAAGTGCTAAAGGAGCTTCACGAGGGGCATCTGGGTGGAGTGAAAATGAAGAACCTAGCCAGAGCGTTTGTGTGGTGGCCAGGTATCGATGGAGACATCGAAGAAATGACCAAGAGCTGTCTAGGATGCCAGAAGGTCCAAAACGCCCCACCACAAGCCCCTCTACATCCATGGGAGTGGCCCTCATCTCCATGGCAAAGGGTACATATCGACTTTGCTGGTCCATTTATGGACTCAATGTTCTTAATCGCGGTGGATGCACACTCCAAGTGGCCGGAGGTAATAAAGATGTCCTCCACCACCACGGAAAAAACCATCACAGTATTAAGGACCATATTTGCCAGGAATTGGTTGCCGGAACAGATCTGTTCTGATAATGGACCGCAATTTGTGTCCGAAGAATTCAGGAAGTTCTTAAAAAACAATGGGGTTAAGCACTACACGTCCGCCCCATACCATCCCGCCACCAATGGATTAGCTGAAAGGTTTGTCCAGACCTTCAAGAAGGCCATAAAGGCCATGGGTAATGAAGACATAAATCTACAACATAAGGTAGATAACTTCTTGTTGGCGTACAGGAATGCAACACATGCGGTCACAAACCAAACTCCCGCCATGATGTTTTTCAATAGAAGACTAAGATGTCGGCTGGATTTGATCAAGCCAAACATCAGAAGGGACGTAGAGAACCGGCAATTTCAAGGCATGAATGAAAGGCCAACTAGAACCTTCCAGATAGGTCAACAAGTTTTGGCCCGGGACTACCGTACCGAGAAATGGCAGCCTGGAACTATTTGCACACGACTAGGGCCGCTGATGTATACCGTGGACATTGGTGAAAGCATAATAAGGCGCCATGTTGACCAGATCATAGAGTCATCCGAAAAGGGACAACTTACTCCACAACTCTATGGGCTAGATTTTCAGTTTAGGCAGTTTTGGGGCGCTAGCTTTAGCGCCCGCCCGAAGTTAGCGCCCGCCCCAAAGTAGCGCCCCGTTGCCGGGAATTCAGTGGCTTCGCCCTAAGAGGTTGGTGGAGCGCTAAAAGAGGCGTTCCACTACTCTCTTTAGGCGCTAAGCCGGCGGTCCAGAGGGATAGCGCCCAGGCGGGGCGCAGCACGGGTGCGGTCATTTTTGCACTGACAGCAGACCCCGTGGTGCCGACCAGCTCTTAAAGGGGGAAGGGACGAATTAGTCTGCTGCCACGCCCTGCACACTGCAGCCTTGCAAAGAGGCCTCAACACTACTGCTCAGCCCCAGGGAGTCATGGCAACGCCAGAGAAGGCCCGTCAGCGTGCCCTGCGCTTCTCAGAGGGTGATCTGGACATCATGCTCACAGCTCTGGAGGTGAGGCGCAAGATCTTGTTTCCAGACAGTGGGAGGAATCCAACCCACCACGACTACACCAAAGCCTGGAAGCAGATCGCCCAGAGGGTGACATTCACCGGCGAGGCCCCCAGGACCCACACACAATGCCGTAAGAAGTACAACGATCTGACCAGGATTGTGAGGGTGAGTAGCCTTTCCAGTCTCCTCCTCATTCTTGCATGTACACCTGACATGATGGGCAAAGGGACCTGAAAGTCCTTTTGGCCAGCCCTCAGCCAGCAGCATTGGGACAGTCATGAGCATCAAATGGCCATTCGGCACTCTACACTTTGGCCAAGCTATTCCACCATGGGAGGCAGTGCACACTACATCAGGGCTTCACTCTGTCCAAGCTATTCCACCATGGGAGGCAGTGCACACTACATCAGGGCTTCACTCTGTCCAAGCTATTCCACCATGGGAGGCAGTGCACACTACATCAGGGCTTCACTCTGTCCAAGCTATTCCACCATGGGAGGCAGTGCACACTACATCAGGGCTTCACTGCGCCCTTACAGCCCGTCCTTTCTCTTGCAGGCTAAAGTAGCGTTTAATCGCCAGGCCCGTGCCAGGGGTGGCCGCGCCAAGCTGCAGAAGCTCACTCGGCTGGAGGAGCGCGTGTGTGTGCTCATGGGAGCACGTGTGATTGTCCCCACAGCGTGCGGTGTATCCGACCCTCCACTGCCCGGCAATGGTAAGGACCTCGCCTTTTGGCCCTCTCGCGTCGCACTGGCCCATCCGAGCTACCTCCTTTGCCACTGTCCCACCAATGCGCTGAATCCCACCAGTCCTAACTCCCTCGCTGACGCCGTCTCCTCACTCTGAAGCTACTCTTGTGCATTCCTGCTTTCAGCTGGTGACGACCAGGACCCTGAGGCTGCCAGTGACAGCACCTCCAACCAGGAGGAGGAGGAGGAGCAAGCCGGACCTTCGGGGGAACAGTCACGTCCCGCAGGAGAGGAGGAAATGCTCGACACCTCCTCACTGGACGAGTGCCTGGAGGAACTGTCGCAGGGCAATGCAGCTTCTGGGACCAGTGGCGTCCAGCCACCCAGCAGCCGTGCGCGTGGCCCGCGGCCTTCCCCCCAAAGGGGGGAAGGATCAGAGGGGAGTGCTGCTGCTCGGCACACTCGCCGTCACCAACGCGGCAAGGGTCCCCTAGTTCGGCCCCCTCCTCCCCAGCGGGAGAGTCGCGACTCCAGTCCGGACACCTTCACTTCGGAGGAGGTGCGGAAGCTCGATCAGATGGCCGACGACTCGGACCGGCGCCACACGGAGCTCATGAGCGTGGTGGGGCGCATGCCTGAGGCCATCGAGTCGCTGGCGACCAGTGTGCGCGAGTTCGGGGCAGCAACTGCCGCGACTGGCCGCATGCTAACTGATGCCGTCAAGACCCTGGCGGATGTGATGCGCGCGCACACCAGGACCAGAGGGCCACTCACTGCTGCCACACGCGCTGTCTCAGGCAGGCATCGCCAGGGCAGGCGCCGCGCTGGACCATCCCAGCAAGCCGGCCGTCGGCTGATTGCTGCGGATCCTGCAGTGCGGGCCCGGCCGAGTGCCACCGCGCCACAGCACCAGCCAGCGCATCCCAGACGCCAGCTGGCCCACATTGCACCATCCGTCGCCGCCATTCCCCCTCTGGGGCGTCAAGGGCAAGCGGCTGCAGCTGATGGTGGCCAGGCTCAGGCGCGCCACTCAGGAGACGGCCCCTCGAGGCCCAAACGCCGTGTAGGCCGCCCCCCAGCGGCATCTGGCGGAAGGGCATCTGAGCCTCAGGCGCCTTCCCCCAGCCTCGCAGCAGCCACTGGGCAGAGCTTGCGAAGGAGCAGCAGGCAGGGCAGGGGAGGCAAAATGCTGGCCAAGGTCTCGCCCTCGCGGGCCACTCAGTAGAGGGTGTGGCCAGCTTTCCTTTAATATGGCGGTGGCCATCTTTATTTTGCCCATGGTTGTGCTTTTGGAGGGCTTTTTTTTTGCGTTAGGCCGACGTTGAGGCCCGGTTTCAATAAAGGTGGAGTGGCTCCTCCCCAGTTTGTGGGAGTGAGTCGTTTGTTGGGCTTTTTGTGGGGCCCGTTTATTGTTTTTGGGGATTCATGTGGGAAGGGCTTTTCATTTTTGTTTAATAAAAAATTATCTTTATTCATGCAGTCTCCATGGTTGTTCTTCTTAGTGTTTGTTGGCTTCGCCGGCTGAGGGCTTGCGGAGCGGCTGCATTCATCTTCCCTCATGGCCCCTGGCCATTCCCTGACAGGGGGCTTAGAAGTACCGTGTAATAAGGTGGCGTCGTGCGGCCCTTGGCCCTGGTCGCTCCCTCCTGGGAACGTACTCCTGCTCCTCCTCCTCCTCATGCTCCTCCTGCTCCTCCTCCTGAGGTGCTGGTCCAACGTCAGGTGGCAGTGCCTGAGTCCTGCGGATAGCCAGGTTGTGTAGCATGCAGCAAACCACCACAAATTGGGAGACCCGGTCCGGCGAATACTGGAGAGCTCCTCCGGAGCGATCAAGGCAGCGGAACCGCTGCTTGAGGACCCCAATAGTTAGCTCGATGATGTTGCGGGTGGTTTGATGGCTCTCGTTGTAGGCCTCTTCAGCAGCGGTCCTGGGCGCGCGGAGCGGGGTCATGAGCCAGGTGCACAAAGGATAGCCTTTGTCCCCGAGTAGCCATCCTCTTGGGGGAGGCTGTGCCTGGAACATGTCATGCACAGTACTCTGCCGCAGGATAAAGGCATCGTGGCTGCTGCCTGGGAAGCTGGCATTGACTGCCATGATGCGCTGCTTGTGGTCACAGACCAGCTGCACATTCAGAGAATGGTAGCCCTTCCTGTTGCGATACTGCTCGCCATGCTCCAGAGGGGCCCGCAAAGCCACATGCGTACAGTCAATGGCGCCCTGCACCAAGGGGAATTCCCCGAGTCTGGAAAATCCCAATGCGCGCTGATGCTGGCTCTCCAGGGCCATGGGGAAGGAGATGAATTGGCTTCTCCTTCTGAACAGTGCTTCGGTCACCTGGCGGATGCAGCGATGCGCGCCGTACTGGGAGATGTTTGCTATGTCCCCAGCAGCGTATTGGAAGGAGCCGGTGGCATAGAAGTTCAATGCCACTGTCACCTTCACTTCCACCGACAGAGACGTCCTGCACCTGAGCTTTGGCCGCAGATCTCGGCGAAGCAGGTGGCAGATCTCTGCAATCACCCCCTTCCGGAATCGGAGCCTTTTAACACATCGCGCGGCACTCATGTTTAGGTAGGAGCGCTGCTGGCGGTATAGCCTGACTGGGTAAGGCCTACGTGGCCGACGCCTGTAGCCCCCTCTGCCTCTAGCCAGGGCTGCCCCTCTCACAATACGTCTGCGAGCCCTACGGACATGGAGCTGCAGCTCCGCGTTGGCACCCCATGCAACCCCCATCAAATCCTGGCAAACACTCTAATTTCCAAATGGCCACTTGCAGCGCTGTTGCCTGAGTCCAAAAATACCTGGCTCTTGCTGCTTGAAACCAGTTAGCTATCCTCCTTGTTGTGTCTCCAGAAATGCGTTGCACAAGACTGTTTTCTGAAATAATGGATGGCCTTTATACTGGAGAGGACGTTCCCTTTAATTAGCGCCCCCCGGGGCCCGCGCTGGTTGTGTTGCGTTCCTTTTTCCAAACGCTCCGGCCGCCCGCCGCACAATGGGGCGGTCCGACTGAAGTTTGCAATCGGGGCGGCCAAAGGGCGTTGCACGAGGATGTGACGTCATTTTCTGCGCGCGCATCCGGGCGGGCGCTAAACTTTGCGCCGGCGCTAACGGGCAACTTAATTTGGGGCGGGGCGCAAACTGCGCTGCGCCCGGGCGCTACACGCATAGCGCCCGGAAATCACTTCTCTTAAGGTGCTAACTGCTGGCGCAAGCAACTGAAAATCTAGCCCTCTATGCCTAATGATGAAGCAGAGATACCCATAGTATCTACCTCCGATCCGGTGATACTGGAATCAGATGAACCCGACACTGGCATTCAAGCCGAATCGACCTTGCCAAAAGAACCTACTACACCACCGAAAACTACTACACCACCGAGGCGTTATCCGGATCGAGTCAGGAAGCCTCCAGAGAGACTGAATCTGTAAACTGTTCTTACATGAAGTTGTGTATATATGTTATGATGTTATGTTTAATGGGGAATATATACTGTTAAGCTAAAAAGGGAGGATTGTAGTGTATGTAACCGTTCCACCTTTAAGAGAACTATTTTAAGGGTTGCACTACTTTATCTTGGCTGCTGTATACTGTAATACCGGTGGTGACCACACCGGTATATAAGTGCTGTGTAATGATTTATTGGGCAGTTCCGCCCTGACCTTCGACTAGTAAAGACCTGTTAACATTTACTCTTGTGGTCTGTGTAATAATTCTCATTATAACACACAGACTTAACACTAGTAACCCCAGAGAAGCCAGTAGAAAAGGATTTTGAAAACATAGTGTCAATCCTACAGGACCACTTAAACCCCACACCGCTGCTGATAGCAGAAAGAGTTAAGTTTCACAAAAGGACCCAGCATAAAGATGAAAGTAACGCTGAGTTCAGGGGCCGAGCAGCGTCGAGGAGAGGGAGAGAGACGCGCAGAAACCCGCGAGGCGCCACCATTGCCACGAGGACCGCCGAGAGCGGCGTTGGCAGCAGCGCAGGAGAAGCGCGAGAAACCTACAGGGCGCTGCCATTGCCACGAGGACCGCCGAGAGCGGCGTTGGCAGCAGCGGGGGAGGAAGGAAAGCGCAGGAGACGCCATTTTAAGCCATTTTAAACCACACCCAAAATGCCGAAGAGTGGCAGTATCACCGCATTTGACAATGAAGTTGAAGACTGGACTACATATGTCGAACGAATAGAGGTATACTGCAAGGCAAATGAGGTGTCAGATGACAAGAAAGCGCCGGTATTGTTAAATTTAATGGGTGCAAAGACGTATGGCTTATTACGAAATCTAGTAACCCCAGCGAAGCCAGTGGAAAAGAGTTTTGGAGACATAGTGACGATACTACAGGAACATTTAAACCCCACACCGCTGCTGATAGCAGAAAGATTTAAGTTTCACAAAAGGAACCAGCATAAAGATGAAAGTAATGCTGAGTATTTAACGGAACTGCGCAATCTATCGAAACACTGCCAGTTTGGAACGGGACTAGCAGATACTTCAAGGGACAAGTTTGTGTGTGGGCTTCAAAGTGAAGGAACCCAGAAACGGCTTCTATCAGAAAAGGATCTTACGCTGGACAAGGCTTTCAGCATTGCAGTATCACATGAAGCAGCAGCACGGGGCGCTGCAGAGATACAACGGAGACCGCAAGAATATGGCACAAATGAAATGTCATACGGAATAGTGAAGTGCTATCGCTGCGGCAGAACAACACACGACCATAATGATTGCTGGTTCAAGGACAAAGTGTGCAGACAGTGTGGAAAAGTAGGACACATAGCAAGAGTCTGTAGGTCGGGAAAGAAAACCAGCAGCAAGAAATCTCCACAGGAGAAGTACAAGAAGGTACATAAGGTGACGGAGAGTAGTTCAGACGAACAGAAGAGTGATACAGACTCCGGAAGCAAGGAGCTGGGTTGTCTGAAACTACATAATGTGATCAAAACAGAGGATCACCAAACTATCTGGGTCACGCTCAAGATAGCAGGAGTCCAAGTGAAAATGGAATTGGACACAGGATCAGCCCTAACAGTCATAAACAGAAGGGACTACAAGCGGCTATTCTCACATATACCCTTGAGAGATACAAAGATTGTCTTGAAGATGTACACGGGGCAAAAAGTCTACCCCAAAGGAAAAATAAGGGTGAACGTTATATATAACGGCAAGGAAACACCAAAAATGGACCTATATGTATTCCCAGATGGAGGACCCCCACTACTAGGACGTGAATGGATCCAGAAGATACAGCTAGATTGGCATTCCATACAAGCACTGGCTGTAGATGCCAAAAAGGATGACGACGTCACACCTGGACGACTGTCAAAAATGCTAACTGACGCACAAGAAGTGTTCCAGCAGGGACTCGGAACACTAAAAGGCATAACAGCGACGATCAAAATAGAGGAAAATGCAAGCCCAAAGCTTTTTAAGGCCAGACCGGTACCTTATGCGATCCGCCCAGCCGTCGAAGCAGAGCTGGAAGGTTTGGAACGTTCAGGAGTACTGCCCAAAGTGGACTGGAGCGAGTGGGCTACACCCATCGTTCCTGTAATGAAGAGGTCGTTGAGTAATACGCCTGGGGAACCAAAGAAGGTTCACATCTGTGGGGACTTTAAGGTGACAGTGAACCCATTCCTTCACACGGTACAATATCCGCTTCCGCGGATTGAAGATATTTTCGCCTCGCTATCTGGAGGGAAACGCTTCACTAAGATTGATCTGGCCCAGGCGTACCTGCAAATGGAGGTAGAAGAAGCCTCCAAACAGTACCTCACGATCAACACTCATAAAGGTCTCTACCAATACAACCGGCTGGTGTTCGGGGTAGCATCAGCTCCGGCTATTTGGCAAAGGGCAATGGAACAAGTCCTGCAAGGGATTCCAGGGACCCAGTGTTATTTGGACGACATCCTGGTTACGGACGAAAATGACAGTGATCACCTCGCCAACCTGGAGCAGGTGCTCACTAGATTGAAGGAATATGGGCTCCGAGCTAATCGCCACAAATGCGAGTTTTTCCAGAAGCAGATCTCGTATTGTGGCCACATTATTGATAAAGAGGGGTTACATAAGTCCCCTGAAAAGATTGAGGCAGTAGTCAAGGCTCCAGCACCGGAAAATGTGTCACAACTGAGGTCGTTCCTCGGGCTGGTGAACTACTACCATAAGTTCTTGCCGAATTTGTCTACCGTACTACACCCACTGAACACCCTACTGCAAACGGGGGTACCATGGAAGTGGAGTGACGAATGTAAACGAGCTTTCCAGAAGAGCAAAGCATTGATCACATCAAAAGAGGTGTTGGCTCATTTCAACCCAGCACTACCAATTCGGTTGGCATGTGATGCATCACCCTATGGCATTGGAGCGGTGCTGTCGCACAAATTCCCGGACGGCTCGGAGAGGCCAGTAGCCTTTGCGTCTCGGTCACTAACCTCAGCCGAGCGTAACTACGCCCAGATTAACAGGGAGGCCCTCAGCCTAGTGTGGGGAGTGAAAAAGTTCAATCACTATCTGCACGGACAGAAGTTCACCTTGCTGACTGACCACCAACCACTTGTCTCCATCTTTAATCCAAAGAAGGGCGTTCCGGTGATGACTGCGCAATGGCTACAAAGATGGTCCCTTTTTCTAGGGGCGCACCAATGTGAAATCGAGTATAAGGGCATGAAACAGCATGGAAACGCTGATGGGCTATCACGCCTGCCACTGCCTACTGCGGAGGAAGCACCAGCAGTGGATCCTGTCGAAGTATTTCATTCGACTATAATTGAATGCTTGCCAGTAACTAACGCTGGTATAGAGAAGGAGACCCGAAATGACCCGACACTGTCTCGGGTATATGATTTGACGGTGAAGGGATGGCCAGCACATGGCGACTCACTGTTGCCAGCATTCTCATCCAGAAGAGAACAGCTGTCAGTATGCCAGGGGACCTTGATGTGTGGATCCCGAGTGGTAATTCCACCCAAGTTAAGGGAGAGAGTGCTCAATGAGCTTCACGAAGGTCATCTGGGAGGGGTGAAAATGAAAAGCCTTGCTAGGGCTTATGTGTGGTGGCCGGGGATCGATCAGCAAATCGAGGACCTGACAAAGAGCTGCTCAGGATGCCAGAAGGTCCAAAATGCACCACCACATGCCCCTCTACACCCATGGTAGTGGCCCTCATCTCCATGGCAACGGGTGCATATTGATTTTGCTGGTCCATTCATGGACTCAATGTTTTTAATAGCCGTGGATGCGCACTCGAAATGGCCTGAGGTGATCAAAATGTCCTTCACCACCACGGAGAAAACTATTGCAGTCCTACGGACCATTTTTGCCAGGAACGGCTTGCCAGAGCAGATTTGCTCTGATAACGGACCACAGTTTGTGTCCAAAGAGTTTCGAAGATTTATGAAAAGGAATGGGATAAGGCATTACACATCCGCCCCGTATCATCCAGCCACAAATGGATTGGCTGAGAGGTTCATGCAAACCTTTAAAAAAGCAGTAAAGGCCATGTGCGATGACGACATTCCGCTGCAGCATAAGGTGGACAATTTCCTGTTAGCCTACAGAAATGCGACACATGCAGTCACCAACCAGGCCCCGGCCATGATATTCTTTACCCGAAGGTTGAGATCTCAGACATCTGCTCAGACCAAATGTACGAAGAGATGTTGAGAGTAAGCAATTCCAGCACATCAATGAGAAGCCGACAAGGAGCTTCAATGTAGGGCAACCAGTCTTGGCCCGCGACTACCGAACAGAGAAATGGCAACCAGGAACGATATGCACACGGCAGGGGCCACTAATGTACACAGTGGATGTTGGGGAGAACATTGTGAGATGCCATGCTGACCAGATCCTAGAGTCACAGGAACGAGTCAACCCCATGTCTTGGCCATACGTACCTGGTGAGGAACCCGACGTACAGGTCGCATCTACCTCAGAAACAATAGCATTGGAAGCTGATGACTCAACTGACGACAGGGTGTTAGAATCGCCTCCGTACCAAGAGCGAGACACTCGGGAAAGGCGTTATCCAGAAAGAATCAGGAAGCCTCCCCAAAGACTGAATTTATAAATAGACTATTTTCAGTTAATGTTGCATGTTAAAAGTGTTAATTGTAATTAGTTTGATATTTAATTGTTAAATGAGTGTTATGGTACTGTTAATCTAAAAGGGGAGGAATTGTAATGTATGTACCTTTAAGGGGGAGAACTACTTTTTACAGCTCCTGTATCCTGTAGTACCGGCAGTGACCACACCTGTATATAAACCCTGAGTAGTGATCTGTGCAGTCAGTTGCAGTTTAAACCCTCATTCAGTAAACACTTGTTGGTCGTTCCCTGCAGTCTGTTGTCTGATTATTGAAGGACACAACATTAAGGTACACGGATATAACAGACACTGCTCGAGCAAAGAGCCAGAACAGATACAATGGCCTAATGGCTTCCTTGTGTCATGTAAGCTTCTACTGCCACTTGGCTGAGATCAGCTAATTCATCACATACCAACAATTGATCCTCTCGCTACACCACAATTGTGTGTCAGTAGAGGCGTAAAGACAGCATGCAAATCCTGGTGTAATAGTGGCATCGCGCACACAAATTATTTGTATTTCTTTCTCATCGTCTCACATGGGCCTACACGCACAGACATACAGGTTGGAATTTTAACTCCTGGGCGGGAAAGCTGCCCAGCGAGTGGCAGTGGAAGGCCCATTTAATGGCCCGGCCTCGTTAACATGTCAATGGCCAATCTCCCAACCAAAACGGGCGGGAGATCGCCGAGTTAACAGCAGAAACATGGAGTAGCCTAGAGGCCTCCCGCCGGGCCCAAGGTAAGTGCAGGGACGAGAGTGGGGCGAGGGTGGGGGTGCAGGATATGGGGACTCCGGGGCAGGGGAGACCCACACTTTCCTTATGAGGCACGGAGGGGCACTGCTGCTCTTCCTGGACCCACAAAGGAAAGTTCTAAGCTTACTTGGAAGGAGCTCTTTGGTCTTCAGACCTGGAAGCAGCTTCTGGGGTGGCCGGTGCAGGCACCTTACCCTCTTCCGGTTTAAGATGGTGCTGGGGTCCTATTGACGTAATAGAACCTCGATTTGTATAAATGTATGAGGCGCCTGCTTGACTCAGTTGGGCACCACATACACCTGAAAAATCAGCCATTTTAAAATCGGAATGGAGTGGGCACCCATTCTATTTTAACTGCCTGGTTTCCACCGGTGTTAAAGTTCCTCCCTCTCTCTCTCTCTCTCTCTCTCTCTCATGCAGTATGGGCTCAAAGGACTGTTGTCAAGCTACTGATACATTCATTTCAAGAAACACGCCCAAGGTGTGGCCAGTAACACTGGTGGAAGACAAGTGCTGTAATAAAAATTAGAAACAATCAGTTAGCAACAGATCAAGCAAACTACTGTGGAGTAACCATTTATATACCTTTATAATATCACCTTTTTAGTCACAACGGCCTAAAAGAACAAAGGCCAGTCTTAAAAAGGTACAGGATGAATGAAACATAAAAAATTGAGATTGGCAAGCAGTGCGCAGTGCAGCTCTGCCCAAAATGGATGAGAAACCACGGTGCGCCTAATTTGCATGAATTTAATGTATACTATAATGTAATTAAGCTCTCATACATTTTACTTGAGAGAACTTTTAACAGGACTAAAAGGCTGACTGGAAGATTGTGCAACGTGCATATTAAGCAGGGATCCCAGAAAAGGAATTCCCTTCCTGATTTCCCCAGCCTCCACTCACATTTTACAGGATCAAGCCCATCAGCTGGAACTGACCATGGCCCTCCGAGAGCTGTTTGGCTCAGTGCCACACCGAGTAAACTATGTCCACTGACCAGCTTCTTTGGGTTATTTCCTTAAACAATTTCGGTAATTATGTGAGGGATTGATAATATCTTGAGGGCCCTGAGCTGGTTAAATGAACAGGAGACGAAGGAGTGGGGGGGGGGGGGCGAAAAACCATGTTTGAAGCCTCAAAATATGTAATTTCTGTGAATCCTCGCAACATAAAGAGAAGCTAAACACTCCTGTCATTCACTTTGACCAGTGCTGATCAGGGTGGACTGGAGTTATGAGTGACTAATTATTGAATAAACCTGGCTCTGTCAGCGCCATTGTGTTCACTCAGATATTAAAGTAGTAAAGCTAGTCAGCACTAAATAGTTATAAGATAACGCCTTCACATAAATCAGTGAATGGCACTAAAACTCTTACCATTTGGCACCTTTTTCCAAAGACTACATTGCAGAATGCACAGAATTCCCGGTGTTGACTGTTGTGGACTGTTTACATGAGAATAACTTTAAGAGGTGTGGGTGCATGTTTGGTAATTGTTACCGTTGATATGGTATTTTGTAACATGGCTCATATAGAACATTACTTTCTTGTTCCAGCAGGACACGCCTAGTATCACAATAATTTCACACAGTTGTAATAAATAAAATTCCATTCGGCGCACCCAATAACTCCTCCCCCTATGTCTTTAACCCACTGCGAGCCACATACCATAGGAATGTTACATTGGGAATGTGCAGAAGACTTCCTCCATTGGTTGTCAGATATAAAAACAGAAAATACTTGAAATGTACGGGTTGTCGTGGTGCAAGGGTTTACACCCAAAACATTTTACCCATCTTTCTCGTTCAGTTGCTGACTAATCTGATGTGCATTTACACATTTTATTTCAGATTTCTAACATTTATGGTTTTTCCCTTTAAGTTTGGCAATAAACTTTTTTTTTCTATTGCCACGGTTTTCTTTGGAATTTTGGAAGACTCGTGTCTGTGAACCGGTTCACTGGGTTTAAGCTGCGAAATCTGGTTCCTTCATACTCGAACCATATTAACGGTGTAAATACTGGAAAGTGTGAGGTTATGCACTTTGGCAGGAAAAATCATAGAGCAAGTTATTATCTTAATGGCAAGAAACTGGAAAGTACTGTAGTACAAAGGGATCTGGGGGTCCTGGTGCACGAAACTCAAAAAGTTAGTACGCAGGTGCAGCAAGTGATCAAGAAGGCCAATGGAATGTTGGCTTTTATTGCTAGGGGGATGGAATATAAAAACAGGGAGGTATTGCTGCAGTTGTACATGGCATTGGTGAGACCGCACCTGGAATACTGCATACAGTTTTGGTGTCCATACTTAAGAAAAGACATACTTGCTCTCGAGTCAGTACAAAGAAGGTTCACTCGGTTAATCCCGGGGATGAGGGGGTGGTCATATGAGGAGAGGTTGAGTAGATTGGGACTCTATTCATTGGAGTTCAGAAGAATGAGAGGCGATCTTATTGAAACATATAAGATTGTGAAGGGGCTTGATCGGGTGGATGCGGTGAGGATGTTCCCAATGATGGGTGAAACTAGAACTAGGGGGCATAATCTTAAAATAAGGGGCTGCTCTTTCAAAACTGAGATGAGGAGAAACTTCTTCACTCAGAGGGTGGTAGGTTTGTGGAATTTGCTGCCCCAGAAAGCTGTGGAAGCTACATCATTAAATAAATTTAAAACAGAAATAGATAGTTTCCTAGAAGTAAAGGGAATTAAGGGTTACGGGGAGCGGGCAGGAAATTGGACATGAGTCTAGATTCGGAATGGTCATGGCCCTGTGGGTAGTGGAGTGGGCCCAGGGGCCGTGTAGCCTGGTTCTGCTCCTACTGTGTTCTAATTCTGTGTTAGATTTCAGGAGATGGTTTTATTCCTGTTCCTGGCTGGGGTGGAGATCGCCTTTACAGAAGGTAAGTACTGTAGAAAATATAGGGACAGAGTGATCTCCTGGAAGAATTTCGATCGCCTAGTTGGGTCGGAGAGGAATTTCCCAGATTTTTTTCTCCCAAATTGGCCATTGGGTCTTTATCTGGTTTTTCGCCTCTCCCGGGAGATCACATGGGTTTGGGTGGATGCACAGTGATAGAAGATTTGAGGTTAGGATCAGATCAGCCATGATCTTATTGAATGGTGGAGCAGGCTCGAGGGGCCGATTGGCCTACTCCTGCTCCTATTTCTTATGTTCTTATACTGGAAGACTCAGGGACTCGGGGCTCGATTTTAATAGCCCCGAGGAGGTGGGTTTGGAGGCAGGTCTGTAGTGAAAATCGGGAAAAAATGGCACCCAACCCGCCTCCCCCACCCGACTTTTGTGAGTGTCGGGTCATCCGCTCCCAAACCGACCCGACTGGAACTGGTGGGACAGATAGTTAAGGCAGTTAAGAGCCTGTTAACTGCCTTGTTAATCCTATTTTGATAGTGGTTTCCCATTTTCAGGCTTCTGGCTCCTGTTGCCCGTCTTGTCAGAAACACGCCAGTTTCAAGGAGATGAGTTGCTGGAGGATATGATTTGTATGCATTAGTGGAGCGCTTTAAAAGCGCCCCTGAAACATGGTTGACATTCAAATGCAACAACTTTGCTGTTGTAGGTATGAGATAAGATTTTGCACATCTACTGACCTTGTGACAGTTCAAGCTGACACCCATCTGCAGTGTGACCTGAATGGAATCATTTCAGGCCACTTCGACTGTGCGCTTGCAAGCTTGTTGCCTCAAATGAAATCTATAGCAAGGGGATGGGAAAAATTTATGTCCTCTCATCCTGGTCCTCATAATCAGAGGAGCAGCAGCCTCGTGGCTCAGTGCAGATCTTCCTGGGAAGAGGAGGAGGACGAGTGGCGCCTTGTGTGCCCTGTTGTGACCAATGCAGCATCCCTCCAGGTCACTGCTGCCCGTCAAGCAGGGTATGCACACTGCCTTGCCACATTCGCATAAGCTTACTCTTCAACTATTGGTGGCTACCATATGGCTCTGTAATTGTAGGCAAAATTTGTCCAACATCATACATCATCTCTGCTATACCTGGTTATTTCATATCACTTTCCCCATCAGCATTACAAAAGCAAGTTGCCCTGAGCCCTCAATGCGCATTTGCCATTTCCCAGAACACATAGGCCACACAATCAACTGTTCGCCATAATTTTTCTTTACCACATGACAAAAGGATCACAAACCAAGAACATTCAGAAAAAAAAGACATAACACCCACGTGAGACCCTTGTGACTATATGTGCTTAATCTTTCTCTCATGTGTGCTTCTACGTGGTGCTACCCCTGTGGCTTCAGCAGATGTAGAGGCATCTTGCTGACTAGGATGCTGCGCCTGCTTACATGCCTTTGGCGGGCGTCCTCTGGGTTTAGGATCCTGGGAGGGCTCTTCAACAGTTTGCTCTTCCTGCGGCTGTGCAGGAGCTGAAACAGCCATCTCAGTTGGCTCTGCAAAGTGGGTCTCTGACCAAGGGCTCCACAGTGGCATGGTCGTGTAAGTGCTTGGAGAGGAGCCCACACTTCCTTGTGTCTTGCCAAAATCATCTCTCTCATGGGTCAGCTGCACCTCAGTGCTGATAAGTGGCAGGAGAGCACCTTGCTGTACTTCAGGGGGACCATGAGGACCCGTATCTGCACTGGCAGTCCTCCTCAAAAGGACGTCCATGAAGCTCTGGTCTTTCTGATCAATAGCTGCCCATCTCTCCTCCTGAGATGACAATCTATTTTGAACAGTCACCATGTTTTCCTGACTCTGGCGACTTATTTCCTCCATGGCGGTAGCCATCCTTTCCATGGAGGTTGCCATCCTATCCATGGTGGTGCGTTCATGCGCCATTACCTCCACCACGGCAGTGCTGATGTTACAGATGGACTCCTCCATTATATCCACACTCGCACTAACCCTGGAGGCAAACCCTTCCAGAAACTCCTGCACTTGTTCCTGTATTTCACGAACCGCTCTTTTTCTGGATGGCCACAGAGGCACAGTGTCTGCATGCAGCTCAACAGAGCAAGGAGAGTCCTGCAACCTCCAAGGAGGACTCTCCACTGCTGTCGCTGTCTCCACCATCTGCTGATGCTCACTTGTGTGCTGTGATAGACCAGGTGGCAACACTACTCTAACTCTATGATTCTCTATGAACATCATATGCCATTGCAGTCAATCACTAAATGTCGAGGGATGAAACTCTATTATGTCACCAGCTTCCTCTAGTGTGCCCATCTCTCAATTGCCCACTTCCAGATCCTCGCCACCTCCAACAATTTTGTGTGCAGCCTCCTCAGCAATTGTCAAGTTTGCTAGGGTTGGTGTACCTCCTCCAGTCAGTGCTCTCTCCCTCTTATTGTGGGCTATCTTTTCCTGCAAGGAGGGACACAAGCGGAGTTTCAACCACAGTGATGGAGTGAGTGTGAAGAATCCCTAACATAGAATATGCAGTCTCCAGAGAACACAACTGCTACACCAGCAAAGACATGTGATCCAGGCTGACTTGAACAACCTACCACCAACCTGTCTCAAATCTAGAAGGCCATTTTGGGCCATCACCGAAGCCCTTCACCGATCTCCCCTCAGCCTTGATGACCGATGGTGAAATGCTTGGAAGAACTGCGACATATGGAATGGATTCCTTATGGAGGACTCCACAGTACAACCTGAAGGATCAAACCTTCCTCGCAAAAAGTGGACAACCATCAACCACCTCAGAAATGGTCATGGTAGATGCTGCCACCTTCTCCATAGATGGAAGATTAAAGCATCCCCATCATGTGACTGTGGAGCACATCATTGAGCACTGCCCTCAGAGGAAATTCGCAGGCAGCCTACAAGATATCCACGTTGTTACGCCGGAAGCTTTGGTTTCGATATCTGACTTAGATATTGACATTTGATTTGCTTCGCTACCACCACATGAAAGAAGAAGAGGATTACTCACCCAGCTCTCACTAGTGACTTCAAGTGCCACACCCCGGGACTTTGCCTCGGTTGGCACGCTAAGCCTAGTGAGAGTGGCCAAGGAGTAGTGGTTGAACACTTGCCTCATCCTGAGACAGTGAACAGGGAAGGGGATGGAATCATTGGCGAAAATATGGAGTTGGTGGCAGGGGCCAAAGACGATGGCTTCAGTCTTCCCAATGAATCCAAGCAGCTTGTGGGACCTTGCTGTGTGCAAATTGGCTGCCGATTTCCTACGTTACCACAGTGACTACATTTCAAAAGTACTTCATTGGCTGTAAAGCGCTTTGGGAGGTCCTGAGGTTGTGAAAGGCGCTATATAAATGCAAGTCCTTTATTCGAAGCAACTTGATTCAAAAATGTAGCAGATACTCAAAAAATAGTAATAATCCCACCCATTACCCCCACTGAGAACCAGCAGGGCAAACAGACACTCCCACTAAATCTGACATTGTACATACTGAGCCTGAATCAAAGGCTTGGCCTCTGTATAAACAAAGTATGTACAGGCGCTTTTATACTTGCTCTTACACTGCATGCAGTTTTGCAGGAGTGTTACCTGCACAGACTCTCTCGCTTTCACAGTTGTACTGTGGGGCTGGCTTCTGTCGGTGAGCTGAGCTCTATTTTTAAGGTTCCTTTTATTTTTGCAGCATTTGGGGTTTCCAAAGCCAGCTGCAAGTCTAATGTAAAGGTGCTGGGACTTGCTGAAACCAGTGGCACAGATTAAACACTAAAGACAGATCTTCCCAACAGTCAGTCTTAGCAAGTCCTGGCAGTTTTCCATTTGATGTGCAGCCAGTTGCACAAGATCCGCACTTCAGTCAGCCAGTGGCACTAGCATGAGTCTCCTGCACTATAAAAGCATCTACTCACCAAGCCCCGCAGTGCAGAAACACACTGGATCAGCACCTCCTATTTACATTTCTTAATCAGATCCCCCTACGCCAATAGCAGAATAATAGACCCACATTTTAGTGAACCTACGGTGGAATTCAAGCTTGTCTCCGCTCTGAGTTTCAGCCAACAGGGAGACATGCAAGCCCGCAGTCGGTATGAACTTCTGTATTGTGAGAGACCTTGGTGGAAGACTAAGAAAACAGGGGGGGAAAACCCCCATAAAAACTGGCCTTTTAACATGAGCTGTCATATGACGGTAGCCGCCTTATAGTTCCTCAAAGTGAACAATCATCATCGGTGTGAGCTGGCTGGATTCCAGTCTTGTGGTAGCTGTGCAGTCACACCTCACTCAAACCCGGCTGGGCTGGTTTCTGACATTCCTTGGAGATGTTTTGCCAGGGCGTGCCTGTACCAATTCCCAGCAATACCCCCCGCAGCAGCAGGTGGCTGGAGATGGCTGAAAGTAGAGAAAGCATATCATTGCAGGTGCATTCCTCAGTAAGAGTTAGATGCGGGAGTGCTAATAGTTAAAAATGGTCTTGGACTATCAGATAAATCTCTCTTGAAAAAAGTCCTCCCCGTCTTTTCCCCCACCTCCCCTGAACGTGCTGACTCTTGCAGGGATACTGATCCACTGATAAAGGTGCCCCCACTACCTCCACCCCCCAAGTCCTTCACCCAAATTATTCTTCATGTGCGAGTCTAATTGGTTAGTGGCTATTTGATTGTGGATGACATCGTGTCCTCACCCAGCGTCTATATATACACACTTTCCAGCGGTGGTTACAAGATCACAATCATAAGGGGAGTCCTAGACAACTTCTGTACTCATTTAGTGCCTTATGTCAATTTGACAAGCTTACAATTGGTTTCAGAATGTAGGTTACCTACGTAGATAAGAAATAATAAGGGTCCAAGCAAGGACCTCTGCAGGACTCCACTCAACACTTCTCCCCAGGCTCCTGTCAAGAGCACTCTCTGCCTCCTGCCTCTTACCTCAATCTCTTACCTCGTCTCATATTCCACCCGAGATTGCCATGGCTTCTAGTATAACTAGAAGTCCTTCATGTTGAATGTCATCAAAAGCTTTCTGAAAGCCCAGGTAAACTATATTTTAGAGACTTCCACAATCTGCTTTAGTTCGATTTTAAAATTTTCTTCCATGTTTTCAAATTCCTCTATGGCCTCGCCACGCCCTATCTCAGTAATCTCCTCCAGCCCTACAGCCCTCTGAGATATCTTTGCTCCTCCATTTCTGGCCTCTTGAGCATCCCCCATTTTAATCGCTCCTCCATTGGAGGCCATGCCTTCAGCTGCCAAGGCCCTAAGCTCTGGAATTCCCTCCTTAACCCTCTCCGCCTCTCTACCTCTCTTTCCTCCTTTAAGACATTCCTTAAAACCTACCTCTTTGACCAAGCTTTTGGTCATCTGCCCATATATCTCCTTATGTGGCTCGGTGTCAAATTTTGTTTGATAATGCTCCTGTTGACAGTTTACTATGTTAAAGGTGCTATATAAATACAAGTTATTGTTGTAAAGTTCTCAAAACAAGTACTAGAATCATAAAGGAGGAAGTTAGAAGAAATGTTTTCACACTAAACTAGTTGTTAGTGGCTGATGAAGCTGAGTTCATCATTCCGTTTACAAGCAATTAGATAAACATTTTAAAAAGAGAAGTATGTATTGGTACAGGTGTAAGAAACAGCTATTAGATTCATAGGTGAAGTTTGACTCTTAGAACAGAAATTAAAACTGCAGTCAGGAACAGATGGGGGAAGGGTCAGCAAGGCCAATTAACAAACAGCAAAATGATAAGAAGGTCATAAAATGCAAGGAAACAGGGAGGAGAGCACCTGCTAGATAATAAGGAGCCACAAAGCCATAAAATTCCCTTGAAGAAACTTGACAAATCATTCCTCAGAAAGATAAGAGGAAAGGGCTCGGCAGCTATGTAGAAAGAGACAGTGAGAGATGTTTTCCCGCACTTGGGATAAAGATTAGTATAGGTGATTGACATTAAATAAATCACGGCCCACCAAAATAACTATAAATATAGAGGGCTGAGAGCAGAAGACAGACAGCGAGGGGTGAAGGCTTCTTTGAGGTGGAAATCAATGCTGGCTCAGGCTTAACACCTCCAACAGCCAGGGGGATGAATCAACAGAGGTGACTGCTGTTGCTGACTGCAGAGATTTGCTGACCTGAGACCTCCACGCTGCCTCATCAGACATCCAACCAACCATCCGTCCGGTCATGGCGTGCCGCTTCGGGAGTCGTAGATCGCTCTCTACTATCACGGGTTGTATGTCTATTATACTCAGCTTGAACCATATGTAATATCTGATTATGCTTTAAAACTGTAGCTCTTTAATAAAAAGCCTTAAAACTTCTAAAGCCCTGTTGGGTAATCTGTGTGAGCCTGTGATCCGAATCTTACACAGGGAAAGAAGGTGGAAATGGCATGAAAGTAGGTTGGTCTGGCCAGAGAGTGAGCACTGGCACAAGCACAAGCACAATAGTCTCATTTTGAAGCTCCTCTTGGAGATGCACTTGGAGGACAGGATTGACAACTGATGCTGGGCATACCACCATTTTCATGTTTAAGGGATGTGCTAAATGAAAGTGGAGTCCTTTTCACAGTGTAGTAGCTCTTCCTCAAAATGCCCTGTGCTTTCTCACCAGTTTCACACAGGCTGGAACTGTGATTTTGGGCAACTTTGGGGATCTCCCAGGCATTAGTCACAAATCCTCCACATATCTGAAGCACCACCTCATCATAAAATAGCAACAAGGTGAAAGGCCCTTTACTTTTGACTGATGGTTTTCATTTCAATTATGGATACCGCCTTTTTGTGGTATTTCTTCTAAAATGAAAAACAAAGTAAATTGATGAGATCATGAAGGGTGTGAGATTGCGATTTTGCTCAGAAGTGTTGGTAGGCCAGGCAATTCTCCCCATTGGAGAGCCCAGTATCAACTGTTTCATTTTTGAATGCTCTGGAGTGGAGATCACTCTATCCCCTGTCCATGTACTAGTTGCTTGGTCCATGCAATCCCTGTCCATGTTCGAGTTGCTCACTCCTCTCTAGCCCCTGTCCATGTTCTAGTTGCTTGGTCCACTCGAGCCCTGTCCATGTTCTAGTTGCTTGGTCCATTCTACCCCTGTCCATGTTCTAGTTGTTTGGTCCACTCTAGCCCCTGTCCATGTTCTAGTTGTTCGGTCCACTCTAGCCCTGTCCATGTTCTAGTTGTTTGGTCCACTCTAGCTCCTGTCCATGTTCTAGTTGTTCGGTCCACTCTAGCCCTGTCCACGTTCTAGTTGCTTGGTCCACTCTAGCCCTGTCCATGTTCTAGTTGCTTGGTCCACTCTAGCCCCTGTCCATGTTCTAGTTGTTTGGTCCACTCTAGCCCTGTCCATGTTCTAGTTGCTTGGTCCACCCTAGCCCTGTCCATGTTCTAGTTGCTTGGTCCACTCTAGCTCCTGTCCATGTTCTAGTTGCTTGGTCCACGCTAGCCCTGTCCATGTTCTAGTTGCTTGGTCCATTCTAGCCCTGTCCATGTTGTAGTTGTTTGGTCCACTCTAGCCCATGTCCAAGTTCTAGTTGCTTGGTCCATTCTAGCCCTGTCCATGCTGTAGTTGTTTGGTCCACTCTAGCCCTGTCCACGTTCTAGTTGCTTGGTCCACTCTAGCCCCTGTCCATGTTCTAGTTGCTCGGTCCACTCTAGCCCTGTCCATGTTCTAGCTGCTTGGTCCACTCTAGTCCCTGTCCATGTTCTAGTTGCTTGGTCCACTCTAGCCCTGTCCATGTTCTAGTTGCTTGGTCCACTCTAGCCCTGTCCATGTTCTAGTTGTTTGGTCCACTCTAGCTCCCGTCCATGCTCTAGTTGTTTGGGCCACTCTAGCCCTGTCCATGTTCTAGTTGCTTGGTCCACTCTAGCCCTGTCCATGTTCTAGTTGCTTGGTCCACTGTAGCCCTGTCCATGTTCTAGTTGCTTGGTCCATTCTAGCCCTGTCCATCTTCTAGTTGCTTAGTCCACTCTAGCCCTGTTCATGTTCTAGTTGTTTGGTCCACTCTAGCCCCTGTCCATGTTCTAGTTGCTCACTCCACGCTAGCCCTGTCCATGTTCTAGTTGCTTGGTCCACTCTAGCCCTGTCCATGCTGTAGTTGCTTGGTCCACTCTAGCCCTGTCCATCTTCTAGTTGCTTGGTGCACTCTAGCCCTGTCCATGTTCTAGTTGCTTGGTCCACTCTAGCCCTGTCCATGTTCTAGTTGCTTGGTCCACTCTAGCCCTGTCCATGTTCTAGTTGCTTGGTCCACACTAGCCCCTGTCCATGTTCTAGTTGTTTGGTCCACTCTAGCCCTGTCCATCTTCTAGTTCCTTGGTCCACTCTAGCCCTGTCCATGTTCTAGTTGCTTGGTCCACTCTAGCCCTGTCCATGTTCTAGTTGCTTGGTCCACTCTAGCCCTGTCCATGCTCTAGTTGCTTGGTCCACTCTAGCCCTGTCCATGTTCTAGTTGCTTGGTCCACTCTAGACCCTGTCCATGTTCTAGTTGTTTGGTCCACTCTAGCCCCTGTCCATGTTCTAGTTGCTTGGTCCACTCTAGCCCTGTCCATGTTCTAGTTGCTTGGTCCACTCTAGCCTTGTCCATGTTCGAGTTGTTCGGTCCACTCTAGCCCCTGTCCATGTTCTAGTTGTTCGGTCCACTCGAGCCCATGTCCATGTTCTAGTTGTTCGGTCCACTCTAGCCCTGTCCATGTTCTAGTTGTTTGGTCCACTCTACCTCCTGTCCATGTTCTAATTGCCTGGTGCACTCTAGCCCCTGTCCATGTTCTAGTAGCTTGGTCCACTCTAGCCCTGTCCATATTCTAGTTGCTTGGTCCACTCTAGCCCTGTCCATGTTCTATTTGCTTGGTCCACTCTAGCCCTGTCCATGTTCTAGTTGCTTGGTCCACTCGAGCCCCTGTCCATGTTCTAGTTGCTCACTCCACTCTAGCACTGTCCATGTTCTAGTTGCTTGGTCCACTCTAGCCCCTGTCCATGTTCTAGTTGCTTGGTCCATGCTATCCCTGTCCATGTTCAAGTTGCTCACTCCACTCCAGCCCTGTCCATGTGCTAGTTGCTTGGTCCACTCTAGCCCTCTCCATGTTCTAGTTGCTTGGTCCACTCCAGCCCCTGTCCATGTTCTAGTTGTTTGGTCCACTCTATCCCTGTCCATGTTCTAGTTGCTTGGTCCATTCTAGCCCTGTCCATGTTCTAGTTGCTTGGTCCACTCTAGCCCTGTCCATGTTCTAGTTGTTTGTTCCACTCTAGCCCCTGTGCATGTTCTAGTTGCTTGGTCCACTCTAGCCCTGTCCATGTTCTAGTTGCTTGGTCCACTCTAGCCCCTGTCCATGTTCTAGTTGCTTGGTCCACTCTCGTCCTGTCCATGTTCTAGTTACTTGGTCCACTCTAGCCCTGTCCATGTTCTAGTTGTTTGGTCCACTCTAGCCCTGTCCATGTTCTAGTTGCTTGGTCCACTCTAGCCCTGTCCATGATCTAGTTGCTTGGTCCACTCAAGCCCTGTCCATATTCTAGTTGCTTGGTCCACTCTAGCCCTGTCCATGTTCTAGTTGCTTGGTCCACTCTAGCCCCTGTCCTTGTTCTAGTTGCTTGGTCCACTCTAGCCCTGTCCATGTTCTAGTTGCTTGGTCCACTCTAGCCCATGTCCATGTTCTAGTTGTTTGGTCCACTCTAGCCCTGGCCATGTTCTAGTTGCTTGGTTCACTCCAGCCATGTCCATGTTCTAGTTGCTTGGTCCACTGTAACCCATGTCCATGTTCTAGTTGCTTGGTCCAATCTGGCCCTGTCCAAGTTCTAGTTGCTTGGCCCACTCTAGCCCATGTCCATGTTCTAGTTGCTTGGTCCACTCTAGCCCATGTCCATGTTCTAGTTGCTTGGTCCAATCTAGCCCTGTCCATATTCTAGTTGTTTGGTCCACTCTAGCCCCTGTCCATGTTCTAGTTGTTTGGTCCACTCTAGCCCCTGTCCATGTTCTAATTGTTTGGTCCACTCTATTCCCTGTCCATGTTCTAGTTGCTTGGTCCACTCTAGCCCATGTCCATGTTCGAGTTGTTCGGTCCACTCTAGCCCCTGTCCATGTTCTAGTTGTTTGGTCCACTCTAGCCCTGTCCATGTTCTAGTTGTTTGGTCCACTCCAGCCTATGTCCATGTTCTAGTTGCTTGGTCCACTCTAGCCCCTGTCCATGTTCTAGTTGCTTGGTCCAATCTAGCCGTGTCCATGTTCTAGTTGCTCACTCCACTCCAGCCCATGTCCATGTTCTAGTTGTTTGGTCCATCTAGCTCCTGTCCATGTTTTAGTTGCTTGGTCCACTCTAGCCCTGTCCATGTTCTAGTTGCTTCGTCCACTCTAGCCCTGTGCATGTTCTAGTTGCTTGGTCCACTCTAGCCCTGTCCATGTTCTAGTTGTTTGGTCGACTCTAGCCCCTGTCCATATTCTAGTTGCTTGATCCACTCTAGCCCATGTCCATGTTCTGGTTGTTTGGTTCACTCTAGCCCATGACCATATTCTAGTTGCTTAGTCCACTCTAGCCCTGTCCATGTTCTAGTTGCTTGGTCCACTCTAGCCCTGTCCATGTTCTAGTTGCTTGGTCCACTCTAGCCCTGTCCATGTTCTAGTTGCTTGGTCCACTCTATCCATGTCCATGTTCAGGTTGCTTGGTCCACTCTAGCCCTGTCCATGTTCCAGTTGCTTGGTCCACTCTAGCCCAAGTCCATGTTCTAGTTGCTTGGTGCACTTTAGCTCCTGTCCGTGCTCTAGTTGCTCACTCCACGCTAGCCCTGTCTATGTTCTAGTTGCTTGGTCCACTCTAGCCCATGTCCATGTTCTAGTTGCTTGGTCCACTCTAGCCCCTGTCCATGTTCTAGTAGCTTGGTCCACTCTAGCCCTGTCCATGTTCTAGTTGCTTGGTCCACTCTACCTCCTGTCCATGTTCTAGTTGCATGGTCCACTCTAGCCCTGTGCATGTTCTAGTTGCTTGGTCCACTCTAGCCCATGTCCATGTTCTAGTGGTTTGGTCCACTCTAGCCCTGTCCATGTTCTCGTTGCTTGGTCCACTCTAGCCCTGTCCATGTTCTAGTTGCTTGGTCCACTCTAGCCCCTGTCCATGTTCTAGTTGCTTGGTCCACTCTAGCCCATGTCCATGTTCTAGTTGCTTGGTCCACTCTAGCCCCTGTCCATGTTCTAGTTGCTTGGTCCACTCTAGCCCTGTCCATGTTCTAGTTGTTTGGTCGACTCTAGCCCCTGTCCATATTCTACTTGCTTGCTCCACTCTAGCCCATGTCCATGTTCTGGTTGTTTGGTCCACTCTAGCCCATCACCATATTCTAGTTGCTTGGTCCACTCTAGCCCTGTCCATGTTCTAGTTGCTTGGTCCACTCTAGCCCTGTCCATGTTCTAGTTGCTTGGTCCACTCTAGCCTTGTCCATGTTCCAGTTGCTTGGTCCACTCTATCCATGTCCATGTTCTAGTAGCTTGGTCCACTCTAGCCCTGTCCATGTTCTAGTTGCTTGGTGAACTCTAGCTCCTCTCCATGCTCTAGTTGCTCACTCCACGCTAGCCCTGTCCATGTTCTAGTTGCTTGGTCCACTCTAGCCCATGTCCATGTTCTAGTGACTTGGTCCGCTCTAGCCCCTGTCCATGTTCTAGTAGCTTGGTCCACTCTAGCCCTGTCCATGTTCTAGTTGCTTGGTCCACTCTACCTCCTGTTCTTGTTCTAGTTGCATGGTCCACTCTAGCCCTGTCCGTGTTCTAGTTGCTTGGTCCACTCTAGCCCATGTTCATGTTCTAGTTGCTTGGTCCACTCTAGCCGCTGTCCATGTGCTAGTTGCTCACTCCATTCTAGCCCCTGTCCATGTTCTAGTTGCTTGGTCCACTCTAGCACTGTCCATGTTCTAGTTGCTTGGTCCACTCTAGCCCCTGTCCATGTTCTAGTTGCTTGGTCCACTCTAGCCCCTGTCCATGTTCTAGTTGTTTGGTCCACTCGAGCCCTGTCCATGTTCTAGTGGTTTGGTCCACTCTAGCCCTGTCCATGTTCTAGTTGCTTGGTCCACTCTAGCCCTGTCTATGTTCTAGTTGCTTGGTCCACTCTAGCCCCTGTCCATGTTCTAGTTGCTTGGTCCACTCTAGCCCATGTCCATGTTCTAGTTGCTTGGTCCACTCTAGCCCCTGTCCATGTTTTAATTGCTTGGTCCACTATAACCTCTGTCCATGTTCTAGTTGTTTGGTCCACTCTCGCACTGTCCATGTTCTAGTTGCTTGGTCCACTCTAGCCCATGTCCATGTTCTAGTTGCTTGGTCTACTCTAGCCCTGTCCATGTTCTAGTTGTTTGGTCCACTCGAGCCCTGTCCATGATCTAGTTGCTTGGTCCACTCGAGCTCTGTCCATGTTCTAGTTGCTTGGTCCACTCTAACCCTGTCCATGTTCTAGTTGCTTGGTCCACTGTAGCTCCTGTCCATGTTCTAGTTGTTTGGTCCACTCTAGCACCTGCCCATGTTTTAGTTGCTTGGACCACTCTAGCCCTGTCCATGTTCTAGTTGCTGGGCCACTCTAGCCCCTGTCCATGTTCTAGTTGCTTGGTCCACTATAACCCCTGTCCATGTTCTAGTTGTTTGGTCCACTCTATCCCCTCTCCATGTTCTAGTTGCTTGGTCCACTCTAAGCCATGTCCATGTTCTAGTTGTTTGGTCCACTCTATCCCCTGTCCATGTTGTAGTTGCTAGGTCCACTCTAGCCGATGTCCATGTTCTAGTTGCTTGGTCCACTCTAGCCCCTGTCCATGTTCTAGTTGTTTGGTCCACTCTAGCCCCTGTCCATGTTCTAGTTGCTTGGTCCACTCTAACCCCTGTCCAAGTTCTAGTTGCTAAGTCCACTCTAGCCCTGTCCATGTTCTAGTTGTTTGGTCCACTCTAGCCCTGTCCATGTTCTAGTTGCTTGGTCCACGCTAGCCCTGTCCATGTTCTAGTTGCTTGGTGCACTCTAGCCCTGTCCATGTTCTAGTTGTTTGGTCCACTCTATTCCCTTTCCATGTTCTAGTTGCTTGGTCCACTCTACCCCTGTCCATGTTCTAGTTGCTTGGTCCACTCTAGCCCTGTCCATGTTCTAGTTGCTTGATCCACTCTAGCCCATGTCCATGTTCTAGTTGTTTGGTCCACTCTAGCCCTGTCGATGTTCAAGTTGCTTGGTCCACTGTAGCTCCTGTCCATGTTCTATTTGTTTGGTCCACTCTAGCACCTGTCCATGTTGTAGTTGCTGGGCCACTCTAGCCCCTGTCCATGTTCTAGTTGCTTGGTCCACTCTAACCCCTGTCCATGTTCTAGTTATTTGGTCCACTCTATCCCCTGTCCATGTTCTAGTTGCTTGGTCCACTCTAACCCCTGTCCATGTTCTAGTTGTTTGGTCCACTCTATCCCCTGTCCATGTTCTAGTTGCTAGGTCCACTCTAGCCGATGTCCATGTTCTAGTTGCTTGGTCCACTCTAGCCCCTGTCCATGTTTTAGTTGCTTGGTCCACTATAACCCCTGTCCATGTTCTAGTTGTTTGGTCCACTCTAGCACTGTCCATGTTCTAGTTGCTTGGTCCACTCTAGCCCATGTCCATGTTCTAGTTGCTTGGTCTACTCTAGCACTGTCGATGTTCTAGTTGCTTGGTCCACTCTAGCCCATGTCCATGTTCTAGTTGCTTGGTCTACTCTAGCCCTGTCCATGTTCTAGTTGTTTGGTCCACTCGAGCCCTGTCCATGATCTAGTTGCTTGGTCCACTCAAGCTCTGTCCATGTTCTAGTTGCTTGCTCCACTCTAACCCTGTCCATGTTCTAGTTGCTTGGTCCACTGTAGCTCCTGTCCATGTTCTAGTTGTTTGGTCCACTCTAGCACCTGTCCATGTTTTAGTTGCTTGGGCCACTCTAGCCCTGTCCATGTTCTAGTTGCTGGGCCACTCTAGCCCCTGTCCATGTTCTAGTTGCTTGGTCCACTCTAACCCCTGTCCATGTTCTAGTTGTTTGGTCCACTCTATCCCCTCTCCATGTTCTAGTTGCTTGGTCCACTCTAACCCCTGTCCATGTTCTAGTTGTTTGGTCCACTCTATCCCCTGTCCATGTTCTAGTTGCTAGGTCCACTCTAGCCGATGTCCATGTTCTAGTTGCTTGGTCCACTCTAGCCCCTGTCCATGTTCTAGTTGTTTGGTCCACTCTAGCCCCTGTCCATGTTCTAGTTGCTTGGTCCACTCTAACCCCTGTCCAAGTTCTAGTTGCTAAGTCCACTCTAGCCCTGTCCATGTTCTAGTTGTTTGGTCCACTCTAGCCCTGTCCATGTTCTAGTTGCTTGGTCCACGCTAGCCCTGTCCATGTTCTAGTTGCTTGGTGCACTCTAGCCCTGTCCATGTTCTAGTTGTTTGGTCCACTCTAGCCCCTTTCCATGTTCTAGTTGCTTGGTCCACTCTAGCCCCTGTCCATGTTCTAGTTGCTTGGTCCACTCTAGCCCTGTCCATGTTCTAGTTGCTTGGTCCACTCTAGCCCTGTCCATGTTCTAGTTGCTTGATCCACTCTAGCCCATGTCCATGTTCTAGTTGTTTGGTCCACTCTAGCCCTGTCCATGTTCTAGTTGCTTGGTCCACTCTAGCCCATGTCCATGTTCTAGTTGTTTGGTCCACTCTAGCCCTGTCGATGTTCTAGTTGCTTGGTCCACTGTAGCTCCTGTCCATGTTCTATTTGTTTGGTCCACTCTAGCAGCTGTCCATGTTCTAGTTGCTGGGCCACTCTAGCCCCTGTCCATGTTCTAGTTGCTTGGTCCACTCTAACCCCTGTCCATGTTCTAGTTATTTGGTCCACTCTATCCCCTGTCCATGTTCTAGTTGCTTGGTCCACTCTAACCCCTGTCCATGTTCTAGTTGTTTGGTCCACTCTATCCCCTGTCCATGTTCTAGTTGCTAGGTCCACTCTAGCCGATGTCCATGTTCTAGTTGCTTGGTCCACTCTAGCCCCTGTCCATGTTTTAGTTGCTTGGTCCACTATAACCCCTGTCCATGTTCTAGTTGTTTGGTCCACTCTAGCACTGTCCATGTTCTAGTTGCTTGGTCCACTCTAGCCCATGTCCATGTTCTAGTTGCTTGGTCTACTCTAGCACTGTCCATGTTCTAGTTGCTTGGTCCACTCTAGCCCTGTCCATGTTCTAGTTGTTTGGTCCACTCGAGCCCTGTCCATGATCTAGTTGCTTGGTCCACTCGAGCTCTGTCCATGTTCTAGTTGCTTGGTCCACTCTAACCCTGTCCATGTTCTAGTTGCTTGGTCCACTCTAGCCCCTGTCCATGTTTTAGTTGCTTGGTCCACTATAACCCCTGTCCATGTTCTAGTTGTTTGGTCCACTCTAGCACTGTCCATGTTCTAGTTGCTTGGTCCACTCTAGCACATGTCCATGTTCTAGTTGCTTGGTCTACTCTAGCACTGTCCATGTTCTAGTTGCTTGGTCCACTCTAGCCCATGTCCATGTTCTAGTTGCTTGGTCTACTCTAGCCCTGTCCATGTTCTAGTTGTTTGGTCCACTCGAGCCCTGTCCATGATCTAGTTGCTTGGTCCACTCGAGCTCTGTCCATGTTCTAGTTGCTTGGTCCACTGTAGCTCCTGTCCATGTTCTAGTTGTTTGGTCCACTCTAGCACCTGTCCATGTTTTAGTTGCTTGGACCACTCTAGCCCTGTCCATGTTCTAGTTGCTGGGCCACTCTAGCCCCTGTCCATGTTCTAGTTGCTTGGTCCACTCTAACCCCTGTCCATGTTCTAGTTGTTTGGTCCACTCTATCCCCTCTCCATGTTCTAGTTGCTTGGTCCACTCTAACCCCTGTCCATGTTCTAGTTGTTTGGTCCACTCTATCCCCTGTCCATGTTGTAGTTGCTAGGTCCACTCTAGCCGATGTCCATGTTCTAGTTGCTTGGTCCACTCTAGCCCCTGTCCATGTTCTAGTTGTTTGGTCCACTCTAGCCCCTGTCCATGTTCTAGTTGCTTGGTCCACTCTAACCCCTGTCCAAGTTCTAGTTGCTAAGTCCACTCTAGCCCTGTCCATGTTCTAGTTGTTTGGTCCACTCTAGCCCTGTCCATGTTCTAGTTGCTTGGTCCACGCTAGCCCTGTCCATGTTCTAGTTGCTTGGTGCACTCTAGCCCTGTCCATGTTCTAGTTGTTTGGTCCACTCTAGCCCCTTTCCATGTTCTAGTTGCTTGGTCCACTCTAGCCCCTGTCCATGTTCTAGTTGCTTGGTCCACTCTAGCCCTGTCCATGTTCTAGTTGCTTGGTCCACACTAGCCCTGTCCATGTTCTAGTTGCTTGATCCACTCTAGCCCATGTCCATGTTCTAGTTGTTTGGTCCACTCTAGCCCTGTCCATGTTCTAGTTGCTTGGTCCACTCTAGCCCATGTCCATGTTCTAGTTGTTTGGTCCACTTTAGCCCTGTCGATGTTCTAGTTGCTTGGTCCACTGTAGCTCCTGTCCATGTTCTAGTTGTTTGGTCCACTCTAGCACCTGTCCATTTTCTAGTTGCAGGGCCACTCTAGCCCCTGTCCATGTTCTAGTTGCTTGGTCCACTCTAACCCCTGTCCATGTTCTAGTTGTTTGGTCCACTCTATCCCCTGTCCATGTTCTAGTTGCTTGGTCCACACTAACCCCTGTCCATGTTCTAGTTGTTTGGTCCACTCTATCCCCTGTCCATGTTCTAGTTGCTAGGTCCACTCTAGCCGATGTCCATGTTCTAGTTGCTTGGTCCACTCCAGCCCCTGTCCATGTTCTAGTTGTTTGGTCCACTCTAGCCCCTGTCCATGTTCTAGTAGCTTGGTCCACTCTAACCCCTGTCCAAGTTCTAGTTGCTTGGTCCACTCTAGCCCTGTCCATGTTCTAGTTGTTTTGTCCACTCTAGCCCTGTCCATGTTCTTGTTGCTTGGTCCACTCTAGCCCTGTCCATGTTCTAGTTGCTTGGTGCACTCTAGCCCTGTCCATGTTCTAGTTGTTTGGTCCACTCTAGCCCCTTTCCATGTTCTAGTTGCTTGGTCCACTCTAGCCCCTGTCCATGTTCTAGTTGCTTGGTCCACTCTAGCCCTGTCCATGTTCTAGTTGCTTGGTCCACTCTAGCCATGTCCATGTTCTAGTTGCTTGGTCCACTCTAGCCCATGTCCATGTTCTAGTTGTTTGGTCCACTCTTGCCCTGTCCATGTTGTAGTTGCTTGGTCCACTCTAGCCCATGTCCATGTTCTAGTTGCTTGGTCCACTCTAGCCCTGTCCATGTTCTATTTGCTTGGTCCACTCTAGCCCTGTCCATGTTCTAGTTGCTTGGTCCACTGTAGCTCCTGTCCATGTTCTAGTTGTGAAATAAAGAATAGATTTGCCTTTCTAACCTAGGCTTTATTAACTTAAAAATCCTGTAGCACATCTGTCAACACCCAGTCCCAACTAAAGGCTGGAAAGAACTGAATTTAAGATGGCCACCACAAATCACATGACATCAACTACCAATGAGATTACAGCATATATCCCAAGGCAGGAAACAAACAACCAATCACAATACTTCTTACTAAGCATAAAGAATAATCACCACAAGTTGTTTGGTCCACTCTAGCACCTGTCCATGTTCTAGCTGCTTGGACCACTCTAGCCCTGTCCATGTTCTAGTTGCTGGGCCATTCTAGCCCCTGTCCATGTTCTAGTTGCTTGGTCCACTCTAACCCCTGTCCATGTTCTAGTTGTTTGGTCCACTCTATCCCCTGTCCATATTCTAGTTGCTTGGTCCACTCTAAACCATGTCCATGTTCTAGTTGTTTGGTCCACTCTATCCCCTGTCCATGTTCTAGTTGCTAGGTCCACTCTAGCCGATGTCCATGTTCTAGTTCCTTGGTCCACTCTAGCCCATGTCCATGTTCTAGTTGCTTGGTCCACTCTAGCCCTGTCCATGTTCTAGTTGCTTGGTCCACTCTAGCCCTGTCCATGTTCTAGTTGCTTGGTCCACTCTAGCCCATGTCCATGTTCTAGTTGTTTGGTCCACTCTAGCCCTGTCCATGTTCTAGTTGCTTGGTCCATTCTAGCCCATGTCCATGTTCTAGTTGTTTGGTCCACTCTAGCCCTGTCGATGTTCTAGTTGCTTGGTCCACTCTAACCCCTGTCCATGTTCTAGTTGTTTGGTCCTCTCTAGCACTGTCCATGTTCTAGTTGCTTGGTCCACTCTAGCCCATGTCCATGTTCTAGTTGCTTGGTCTACGCTAGCCCTGTCCATGTTCTAGTTGTTTGTTCCACTCTAGCCCTCTCCATGTTCAAGTTGCTTGGTCCACTCGAGCCCTGTCCATGTTGTAGTTGCTTGGTCCACTCTAACCCTGTCCATGTTCTTGTTGCTTGGTCCACTGTAGCTCCTGTCCATGTTCTAGTTGTTTGCTCCACTCTAGCACCTGTCCATGTTCTCGTTGCTGGGCCACTCTAACCCCTGTCCATGTTCTAGTTGTTTGGTCCACTCTATCCCCTGTCCATGTTCTAGTTGCTTGGTCCACTCTAACCCCTGTCCATGTTCTAGTTGTTTGGTCCACTCTATCCCCTGTCCATGTTCTAGTTGCTAGGTCCACTCTAGCCGATGTCCATGTTCTAGTTGCTTGGTCCACTCTAGCCCCTGTCCATGTTCTAGTTGTTTGGTCCACTCTAGCCCCTGTCCATGTTCTAGTTGCTTGGTCCACTCTAACCCCTGTCCAAGTTCTAGTTGCTTGGTCCACTCTAGCCCTGTCCATGTTCTAGTTGTTTGGTCCACTCTAGCCCTGTCCATGTTCTAGTTGCTTGGTCCACTGTAGCCCTGTCCATGTTCTAGTTGCTTGGTGCACTCTAGCCCTGTCCATGTTCTAGTTGTTTGGTCCACTCTAGCCCCTTTCCATGTTCTAGTTGCTTGGTCCACTCTAGCCCCTGTCCATGTTCTAGTTGCTTGGTCCACTCTAGCCCTGTCCATGTTCTAGTTGCTTGGTCCACTCTAGCCATGTCCATGTTCTAGTTGCTTGGTCCACTCTAGCCCATGTCCATGTTCTAGTTGTTTGGTCCACTCTAGCCCTGTCCATGTTGTAGTTGCTTGGTCCACTCTAGCCCATGTCCATGTTCTAGTTGCTTGGTCCACTCTAGCCCTGTCCATGTTCTATTTGCTTGGTCCACTCTAGCCCTGTCCATGTTCTAGTTGCTTGGTCCACTGTAGCTCCTGTCCATGTTCTAGTTGTGAAATAATGAATAGATTTGCCTTTCTAATCTAGGCTTTATTAACTTAAAAATCCTGTAGCGCATCTTTCAACACCCAGTCCCAACTAAAGGCTGGAAAGAACTGAATTTAAGATGGCCACCACAAATCACATGACATCAACTACCAATGAGATTACAGCATATATCCCAAGGCAGGAAACAAACAACCAATCACAATACTTCTTACTAAACATAAAGAATAATCAGCACATTCACCCCTCCTTTTAAAATATACTCCAACCTAAATAACCTTTACAATTTATAATTAATTATTTAAAACTAAAACTATGCACAGACAAAATAAAACTATTCAACATGACACAATACTAAGTGAGCAACAACAAATACTAACATTGCACATAAGTATTAAGTATCTCTCAACTAAAACAATATAATATAATATTTCAACAATTTTAAAACATTACCATCAATTTAAAAGTCCATTTTCAATCGGTCGACCGGATATCTTGTTCGTGTCGACCTTCTTAACCTTGGTGAAATTCCTTGCCCTCCCACACCAGGAGACACAGAAGTATCTTCTGCAGGAAGGCTATCCATATCCCGATTTTCAACGGTTTCCGGATTAGAAATCCCATCAGGAGGTAAACTGGGACGGTCATGAACATCCATCGAGGGCTGACTAATAGAAGTATAATTATCTGCAGTCGGATTGGAAATATTCGTAGTATCTGTAACAGCATCCACATTATCTGAATCATGACTATTGTTAATATCCTCAGAAGAGGGCTGGCCACCACAAGGAGCCAAGTCTTTAATTGAAACGGTACTTTCTTTCCCATCTTGGAATCGAATATGAACATATTGGGAATTTGCCTCCAACAGCTCCACCTCCTCCACTAAAGTATCATATTTTGACAATCTAACATGGCGTCGAAGCAGCACAGGTCCCTGCATAGTAAGCCATGAAGGTACCGAATATCCCGTAGTAGATCTCCGCGGATAGCTAAAGAGCCTTTCATGGGGGGTCACATTAGTATCCGTTGAAAGCAATGATCTAATGGAATGCAGGGCATCAGGCAGTACCATTTCCCACTGTGTATTCTTAAGGTTCCGGGATGTCAAAGCCAACATAACTGCCTTCCAGATCACCCCATTGTATCGTTTGCACTCTCCATTACCCTGGGGATTATACGGGGTAGTTCTGCTAGTAGAAATTCCCCGACTCTGAAGGTATTCCTTCAACTGGGAAGACATAAAAGAACTTCCCTGATCCGAATGGATATACGCAGGCATCCCAAAGATGACAAAAAGTTGAGTCAGACATTTGATAACTGTAGCAGCTGATACATCTGCGCAAGGAAAAGCAAAAGGGAACCTTGAAAACTCATCCACAACAGTAAATATATATCGGTTTTGAGTAGTTGAAGGAAGAGGCCCCTTAAAATCGACGCTCAAACGTTCAAAAGGAGAAGTAGCCTTTATAAGATGAGCTCGTTGAGGCTTAAAGAAATTCGGTTTACACCGAGCAAAGATAGAACATGATGAAGTCATCCGCTTGACGTCTTCAACTGAAAAGGGCAAATTCTTACTGCGTACGAAGTGTATCATCCTCGTAACCCGAGGATGGCATAAGGCATTGTGAAGATTAATAAGCGTATCTCCATGAATCACAGAACAATAAGCCCTCGACAGCGCATCAGCAGCAACATTATCCTTCCCCGGACGATAAACTATATCAAAATGGTAACATGCCAACTCAATCCTCCACCTCATTATTTTATCATTCTTAATCTTTCCAAAATGTTTGACATCAAACATAAAGGACACAGACTTTTGATCAGTTACCAACGTAAAATGTCGCCCCGATAAATAATGTCTCCATTTACGCAGTGCTTCTACTATTGCATACGCCTCTTTCTCTATTGAAGAATGCCTTTTTTCACTATTGTTCAAGGTACGTGAGAAAAAGGCCACAGGTCTTCCATTTTGGTTCAGAGTAGCCCCAATTGCAAAATCAGAAGCGTCCGTCTCAATCACAAAAGGAACCTGCTCATCAATAGAATGCACAACTGCTCCAAGGATATCCTTTTTTAAATTATCAAAACACATCCTGGCCTCCCATGATAGAGGATATGTCGTAACCCGAATAAGAGGCCGGATCTTCTGTGAAAAATTTGCAATCCAATTAGAATAGTAAGAAAACAGTCCAACAACTCGTTGCAAAGCCTTAGAATTAGTAGGACAAGGTAAATCAATCAATGGTCGCAGACGTTCTGGGTCTGGTTTAATCTTGTTTCCCAAGATAATGTACCCCAGTAGATTTACCTCAGTGGTCGAAAAGGTACACTTCTCTTTATTGAAAGTTAAACCAACTTTTTCCGCAGCTTGAAGGAATCTTTCTAAATTAGAATCATGCTCCACCCTTGATTTGCCACACACCGTGATGTCATCTAAGTATGAAAAGGTGTCAGAGAGAGAGTTATCACTTATAAAAGCATCCATTGCCCGTTGAAAACAAGCAACACCATTAGTAACACCAAATGGTATTCGGCAAAACTGATACAGCTTTCCACCAGCCTCAAAGGCCGTATATGGTTGATCCTTCTTAACAATAGGAATCTGATGATAAGCACTCTTTAGGTCAATAGTGCTAAAAACCTTATACTGAGATACTTTATTGATAAGCTCATCAATCTTAGGCAAAGGGTACGCATCTAATTGAGTATACCTATTAATAGTTTGGGAATAGTCTATCACCATTCATTTCTTATGTCTCTCGTTAGTCGTGACAACTACCTGTGCCCGCCAAGGTGAACAACTAGGTTCAATGATTCCTTCCAATAAGAGACGTTGAACTTCAGAATTAATAAATTCTCTATCCTGACTGCTATACCTTCTTGACTTGGTAGCAATTGGCTTACAATCCGGCATCAAATTGGAAAAAAGTGATAATGGAGAAATGGATAAAGAGGTTAATCCACAAATAGATAAAGGTGGCTTAATCCCTCCAAATGAAAGACTAAAAGACTCGTGTAACTGAAGCACATCATGACCAATCAAAATATCCGCACAGAGATTAGGCAAAACAGATAGGCGTATATCAGTATACGTATTACCTAGAAGAATCAATTTCACAAGGCAACAACCAGCTACTTGTGAAGTGAGAGTCGTCTGAGCCATACACACCTGATAGGAAACAGGCGAAATTTTCAAATGCTTCTCCTTTGCAAACTGAAGACTTATAAAACTCTCGCTACTGCCCGTATCTATAAGGGCCTTCACTTCCAACCCATTAACTTGGGCCGTAACTATAGCTTTGTTTAGGCCATGAGCAAATGCAGCAGAAATTGATGCAATAAACGCCCTATCTAAAGGCTGAATAGTCACAGAGGAGGTAATTGAACCTGATGATTTACACACACGTGCGTAATGACCTCTCTTGCCGCATTTACTACACACAGCCTCCCGAGCAGGACACTTCAGACGAGGGTGCCGGACGTTCCCACAAAAATAACACTTCTGAATCCTAGAGGCAACAGCCGCTGAAGTAGAAACTGTTTCAGAATCTAGTAAACCACTCCTATTAAGTCCACATAATTCCTTTTCATCCGGAACTGCCGAAACCACAGTCACAGGCCGATTAAAAGGAGCATAAGAATCCGAACTTCTCTGAGCCACATCCAATGTAGAAGCTTGCTCAAAAGCACTCTTAAGATCCAAAGTCTTATTTTCTAACAACCGCTGACGAATTGATCTAGACAGTAATCCATTAATAAAAGCATCCCGTACCGATTCTTCCTTATATTCTTCAGCCGTCACGGCCTTATAATTACAGTTAACACTAAGGCACCGAAGTTCTTGTAAATAAGTATCCAAAGATTCTCCCACCTGCTGCCTACGTGCAGATAGAAGGTGACGTGCAAATACCTCATTCTTTGGTTTAACAAAAATCTTTTCCAATGTAGAAATAGCCACTTCGTAAGTTTTACAGTCCAAAATATACTTATACACATTCGGAGCAATGTAGTTGATCAGCATATTCAGCTTATTTCGAGACTGTTGATCCAACACGCCCAAAAAGTTTTTAAATGTACAATACCAGTGTTTCCATTTATCATCCACTCCTGCAGAATTAGGGTCAGCATTGAATCGTTCTGGTTGAAGATATCGCTCCATTCTGACATAAGTTAATAAATTGAAATAAAGAATAGATTTGCCTTTCTAATCGAGGCTTTATTAACTTAAAAATCCTGTAGCACATCTTTCAACACCCAGTCCCAACTAAAGGCTGGAAAGAACCGAATTTAAGATGGCCACCACAAATCACATGACATCAACTACCAATGAGATTACAGCATATATCCCAAGGCAGGAAACAAACAACCAATCACAATACTTCTTACTAAGCATAAAGAATAATCACCACAAGTTGTTTGGTCCACTCTAGCACCTGTCCATGTTCTAGTTGCTTGGACCACTCTAGCCCTGTCCATGTTCTAGTTGCTGGGCCACTCTAGCCCCTGACCATGTTCTAGTTGCTTGGTCCACTCTAACCCCTGTCCATGTTCTAGTTCTTTGGTCCACTCTATCCCCTGTCCATGTTCTAGTTGCTAGGTCCACTCTAGCCGATGTCCATGTTCTAGTTGCTTGGTCCACTCTAACCCCTGTCCATGTTCTAGTTGCTTGGTCCACTCTAACCCCTGTCCATGTTCTAGTTGCTTGGTCCACTCTAAACCCTGTCCATGTTCTAGTTGTTTGGTCCACTCTATCCCCTGTCCATGTTCTAGTTGCTAGGTCCACTCTAGCCGATGTCCATGTTCTAGTTGCTTGGTCCACTCTAGCCCCTGTCCATGTTCTAGTTGTTTGGTCCACTCTAGCCCCTGCCCATGTTCTAGTTGCTTGGTCCACTCTAACCCCTGTCCAAGTTCTAGTTGCTTGGTCCACTCTAGCCCTGTCCATGTTCTAGTTGTTTAGTTAACTCTAGCCCTGTCCATGTTCTAGTTGCTTGGTCCACACTAGCCCTGTCCATGTTCTAGTTGCTTGGTCCATTCTAGCCCCTGTCCATGTTCTAGTTGCTTGGTCCACTCTAGCCCCTGTCCATGTTCTAGTTGCTTGGTCCATTCTAGCCCCTGTCCATGTTCTAGTTGCTTGGTCCACTCTAGCCCTGTCCATGTTCTAGTTCCTTGGTCCATTCTAGCCCCTGTCCATGTTCTGGTTGGTTAATCCACTCTAGCCCCTGTCCATGTTCTAGTTGCTTGGTCCACTCTAGCCCTGTCCATGTTCTAGTGGCTTGGTCCACTCTAGCCCTGTCCATATTCTAGTTGCTTGGTCCACTCTAGCCCTGTCCATGTTCTGGTTGCTTGGTCCATTCTAACCCTGTCCATGTTCTAGTTGCTTGGTCCACTCTAGCTCCTGTCCATGTTCTAGTTGCTTGGTCGATTCAAGCCAATGTCCATGTTCTGGTTGGTTGGTCCACTCTAGCCCTGTCCATGTTCTCGTTGTTTGGTCCAGTCGAGCTCCTGTCCATGTTCTAGTTGCTTGGTCCATTCTAGCCAATGTCCATCTTCTGGTTGGTTGGTCCACTCCAGCCCATATCCATGTTCTACTTGCTTGGTCCATTCTAGCCTCTGTCCATGTTCTAGTTGTTTGGTCCACTCTAGCCCTGTCCATGTTCCAGTTGTTTGGTCCACTCTAGCCCTGTCCATGTTCTTGTTGATTGGTCCACTCTAGCCCTGTCCATGTTCTAGTTGTTTGGTCCACTCTAGCTCCTGTCCATGTTCTAGTTGCTTGGTCCATTCTAGCCAATGTCCATGTTCTGGTTGGTTGGTCCACTCTAGCCCTGTCCATGTTCTAGTTGTTAGGTCCACTCTAGCTCCTGTCCATGTTCTAGTTTTTTGGTCCACTCTAGCTCCTGTCCATGTTCTAGTTGGTTGGTCCACTCTAGCCCATGTCCATGTTCTACTTGCTTGATCCATTCTAGCCCCTGTCCATGTTCTAGTTGTTTGGTCCACTCTAGCCCTGTCCATGTTCTAGTTGCTTGGTACATTCTAGCCCATGTCCATGTTCTAGTTGTTTGGTCCAATCTAGCCCTGTCCATGTGCTAGTTGCTTGGTCCACTCTAGCCCCTGTCCATGTTCTAGTTGCTTGGTCCACTCTAGCCCTGTCCATGTTCTAGTTGCTTGGTCCACTCTAGCCCATGTCCATGTTCTCGTTGTTCAGTCCACTCTAGCCCTGTCCATGTTCTAGTTGCTTGGTCCACTCCAGCCCCTGTCCATGTTCTAGTTGCTTGGTCCACTCTAGCCCAGGTCCATGTTCAAGTTGCTTGGTCCACTCTAGCCCTGTCCATGTTCTAGTTGCTTAGTCCACTCTAGCCCTGTCCATGTTCTAGTTGCTCACTCCACTCTAACCCCTGTCCATGTTCTAGCTGCTCACTCCATTCTAGACCCTGTCCATGTTCTTGTTGCTTGGTCCACTCTAGCCTATGTCCATGTTCTAGTTGCTTGGTCCACTCTTGCTCCTGTCCATGTTCAAGTTGCTTAGTCCACTCTAGCCCTGTCCATGTTCTAGTTGCTTGGTCCACTCTAGCCCTGTCCATGTTCTAGTTGCTCACTCCACTTTAACGCCTGTCCATGTTCTAGTTGCTCACTCCATTCTAGCCCCTGTCCATGTTCTTGTTGCTTGGTCCACTCTAGCCCATGTCCATGTTCTAGTTGCTTGGTCCACTCTAGCTCCTGTCCATGTTCTAGTTGTTTGGTCCACTTTAGCTCCTGTCCATGATCCAGTTGCTTGGTCCACTCTAGCCCTGTCCATGTTCTAGTTGTTTGGTCCATTCTAGCTCCTGTCCATGTTCTAGTTGTTTGGTCCGCTCTAGCCCTGTCCATTTTCTAGTTGCTTGGTCCACTCTAGCCCTGTCCATGTTCCATTTGTTTGGTCCACTCTAGCCCTGCCCATGTTCTTTTTGCTTGGTCCACACTAGCCCTGTCCATGTTCTAGTTGTTTGGTCCACTCTAGCTCCTGTCCATGTTCTAGTTGCTTGGTCCATTCTAGCCAATGTCCATGTTCTGGTTGGTTGGTCCACTCTAGCCCATGTCCATGTTCTACTTGCTTGGTCCATTCTAGCCCCTGTGCATGTTCTAGTTGTTTGGTCCACTCTAGCCCTGTCCATGTTCTAGTTGTTTGGTCCACTCTAGCTCCTGTCCATGTTCTAGTTGTTTGGTCCACTCTAGCTCCTGTCCATGTTCTAGTTGGTTGGTCCACTCTAGCCCCTGTCCATGTTCTAGTTGCTTGGTCCACTCTAGCCCTGTCCATGTTCTAGTTGCTTGGTCCACTCTAGCCCATGTCCATGTTCTAGTTGTTCAGTCCACTCTAGCCCTGTCCATGTTCTAGTTGCTTGGTCCACTCCAGCCCCTGTCCATGTTCTAGTTGCTTGGTCCACTCTAGCCCATGTCCATGTTCAAGTTGCTTGGTCCACTCTAGCCCTGTCCATGTTCTAGTTGCTTAGTCCACTCTAGCCCTGTCCATGTTCTAGTTGCTCACTCCACTCTAACCCCTGTCCATGTTCTAGTTGCTCACTCCATTCTAGCCCCTGTCCATGTTCTTGTTGCTTGGTCCACTCTAGCCCATGTCCATGTTCTAGTTGCTTGGTCCACTCTTGCTCCTGTCCATGTTCTAGTTGCTTAGTCCACTCTAGCCCTGTCCATGTTCTAGTTGCTTGGTCCACTCTAGCCCTGTCCATGTTCTAGTTGCTCACTCCACTCTAACCCCTGTCCATGTTCTAGTTGCTCACTCCATTCTAGCCCCTGTCCATGTTCTTGTTGCTTTGTCCACTCTAGCCCATGTCCATGTTCTAGTTGCTTGGTCCACTCTAGCTCCTGTCCATGTTCTAGTTGTTTGGTCCACTCTAGCTCCTGTCCATGATACAGTTGCTTGGTCCACTCTAGCCCTGTCCATGTTCTAGTTGTTTGGTCCACTCTAGCCCCTGTCCATGTTCTAGTTGTTTGGTCCACTCTAGCCCTGTCCATGTTCTAGTTGCTTGGTCCAAGCTAGCCCATGTCCATGTTCTGGTTGCTTGTTCCACTCTAGACCATGTCCATGTTCTGGTTGCTTGTATCACTCTAGCCCCTGTCCATGTTCTAGTTGCTTGGTCCACTCTAGCCCTGTCCATGTTCCAGTTGCTTGGTCCACTGTAGCCCATGTCCATGTTCTAGTTGCTTGGTCCACTCTATCCCTGTCCATGTTCTAGTTGCTTGGTCCACTCTAGCCCATGTCCGTTTTCCAGTTGCTTGGTCCACTGTAGCCCCTGTCCATGTTCTAGTGGCTTGGTCCACTGTAGCCCATGTCCATGTTCTAGTTGCTTGGTCCACTGTAGCCCTTGTCCATGTTCTAGTTGCTTGGTCCACTCTATCCCTGTCCATTTTCTAGTTGCTTGTTCCACTGTAGCCCATGTCCATGTTCTAGTTGCTTGGTCCACTCTAGCCCTGTCCATGTTCTAGTTGCTTGGTCCACTCTAGCCCTGTCCATGTTCTAGTTGCTTGGTCCACTCTAGCCCTGTCCATGTTCTAGTTCCTTGGTCCACTCTAGCCCATGTCCATGTTCTGGTTGCTTGTTCCACTCTAGCCCTGTCCATGTTCTAGTTGCTTGGTCCACTCTAGCCCTGTCCATGTTCCAGTTGCTTCGTCCACTCTAGCCCCTGTCCATGTTCTAGTTGCTTGGTCCACTCTAGCCCCTGTCCATGATCTAGTTGTTTGGTCCACTCTAGCCCTGTCCGTGTTCTAGTTGCTTGGTCCACTCTAGCCCTGTCCATGTTCCAATTGCTTGGTCCACTCTAGCTCCTGTCCATGTTCTAGTTGCTTGGTCCACTCTAGCCCTGTCCATGTTCTAGTTGCTTGGTCCACTCTAGCCCTGTCCATGTTCTAGTTGCTTGGTCCACTCTAGCTCCTGTCCATTTTCTATTTGCTTGGTCCACTCTAGCCAATGTCCATGTTCTAGTTGATTGGTCCACTCTAGCCCATGTCCTTGTTCTAGTTGCTTGGTCCACTCTAGCCCTGTCCATGTTCTAGTTGCTTGGACCACTCTAGCCCATGTCCATGTTCTAGTTGTTCAGTCCACTCTAGTCCTGTCCATGTTCTAGTTGCTTGGTCCACTCCAGCCCCTGTCCATGTTCTAGTTGCTTGGTCCACTCTAGCCCATGTCCATGTTCAAGTTGCTTGGTCCACTCTAGCCCTGTCCATGTTCTAGTTGCTTAGTCCACTCTAGCCCTGTCCATGTTCTAGTTGCTCACTCCACTCTAACCCCTGTCCAAGTTTTAGTTGCTCACTCCATTCTAGCCCCTGTCCATGTTCTTGTTGCTTGGTCCACTCTAGCCCATGTCCATGTTCTAGTTGCTTGGTCCACTCTTGCTCCTGTCCATGTTCTAGTTGCTTAGTCCACTCTAGCCCTGTCCATGCTCTAGTTGCTCACTCCACTTTAACCCCTGTCCATGTTCTGGTTGCTCACTCCATTCTAGCCCCTGTCCATGTTCTTGTTGCTTGGTCCACTGTAGCCTATGTCCATGTTCTAGTTGCTTGGTCCACTCTATCCCTGTCCATGTTCTAGTTGCTTGGTCCACTCTAGCCCATGTCCGTTTTCCAGTTGCTTGGTCCACTGTAGCCCCTGTCCATGTTCTAGTTGCTTGGTCCACTGTAGCCCATGTCCATGTGCTTGTTGCTTGGTCCACTGTAGCCCTTGTCCATGTTCTAGTTGCTTGGTCCACTCTATCCCTGTCCATGTTCTAGTTGCTTGTTCCACTGTAGCCCATGTCCATGTTCTAGTTGCTTGGTCCACTCTAGCCCTGTCCATGTTCTAGTTGCTTGGTCCACTGTAGCCCCTGTCCATGTTCTAGTTGCTTGGTCCACTGTAGCCCATGTCCATGTTCTTGTTGCTTGGTCCACTGTAGCCCTTGTCCATGTTCTAGTTGCTTGGTCCACTCTATCCCTGTCCATGTTCTAGTTGCTTGTTCCACTGTAGCCCATGTCCATGTTCTAGTTGCTTGGTCCACTCTAGCCCTGTCCATGATCTAGTTGCTTGGTCCACTCTAGCCCTGTCCACGTTCTAATTGCTTGGTCCACTCTAGCCCATGTCCATGTTCTGGCTGCTTGTTCCACTCTAGCCCTGTCCATTCTCTAGTTGCTTGGTCCACTCTAGCCCTGTCCATGTTCCAGTTGCTTGGTCCACTCTTGCCCCTGTCCGTGTTTTAGTTGCTTGGTCCACTCTAGCCCCTGTCCATGTTCTAGTTGTTTGGTCCACTCTAGCCCTCTCCGTGTTCTAGTTGCTTGGTCCACTCTAGCCCTGTCCATGTTCTAGTTGCTTGGTCCACTCTAGCTCCTGTCCATGTTCTATTTGCTTGGTCCACTCTAGCCAATGTCCATGTTGTAGTTGCTTGGTCCACTCTAGCCCATGTCCTTGTTCTAGTTGCTTGGTCCACTCTAGCCCTGTCCATGTTCTAATTGCTTGGTCCACACTAGCCCATGTCCATGTTCTAGTTGTTCAGTCCACTCTAGTCCTGTCCATGTTCTAGTTGCTTGGTCCACTCCAGCCCCTGTCCATGTTCTAGATGCTTGGTCCACTCTAGCCGATGTCCATGTTCAAGTTGCTTGGTCCACTCTAGCCCTGTCCATGTTCTAGTTGCTTAGTCCACTCTAGCCCTGTCCATGTTCTAGTTGCTCACTCCACTCTAACCCCTGTCCATGTTCTAGTTGCTCACTCCATTCTAGCCCCTGTCCATGTTCTAGTTGTTTGGTCCACTCTAGCCCTGTCCATGTTCTAGTTGTTTGGTCCACTCTAGCTCCTGTCCATGTTCTAGTTGTTTGGTCCACTCTAGCTCCTGTCCATGTTCTAGTTGGTTGGTCCACTCTAGCCCATGTCCATGTTCTACTTGCTTGATCCATTCTAGCCCCTGTCCATGTTCTAGTTGTTTGGTCCACTCTAGCCCTGTCCATGTTCTAGTTGCTTGGTCCATTCTAGCCCATGTCCATGTTCTAGTTGTTTGGTCCAATCTAGCCCTGTCCATGTTCTAGTTGCTTGGTCCATTCTAGCCCCTGTCCATGTTCTAGTTGCTTGGTCCACTGTAGCCCTGTCCATGTTCTAGTTGCTTGGTCCACTCTAGCCCATGTCCATGTCCTAGTTGTTCAGTCCACTCTAGCCCTGTCCATGTTCTAGTTGCTTGGTCCACTCCAGCCCCTGTCCATGTTCTAGTTGCTTGGTCCACTCTAGCCCATGTCCATGTTCAAGTTGCTTGGTCCATTCTAGCCCTGTCCATGTTCTAGTTGCTTAGTCCACTCTAGCCCTGTCCATGTTCTAGTTGCTCACTCCACTCTAACCCCTGTCCATGTTCTAGTTGCTCACTCCATTCTAGCCCCTGTCCATGTTCTTGTTGCTTGGTCCACTCTAGCCCATGTCCATGTTCTAGTTGCTTGGTCCACTCTTGCTCCTGTCCATGTTCTAGTTGCTTTGTCCACTCTAGCCCTGTCCATGTTCGAGTTGCTTGGTCCACTCTAGCCCTGTCCATGTTCTAGTTGCTCACTCCATTCTAACCCCTGTCCATGTTCTAGTTGCTCACTCCATTCTAGCCCCTGTCCATGTTCTTGTTGCTTTGTCCACTCTAGCCCATGTCCATGTTCTAGTTGCTTGGTCCACTCTAGCTCCTGTCCATGTTCTAGTTGTTTGGTCCGCTCTAGCTCCTGTCCATGATACAGTTGCTTGGTCCACTCTAGCCCTGTCCATGTTCTAGTTGTTTGGTCCACTCTAGCCCCTGTCCATGTTCTAGTTGTTTGGTCCACTCTAGCCCTGTCCATGTTCTAGTTGCTTGGTCCACTCTAGCCCTGTCCATGTTCCAGTTGCTTGGTCCACTGTAGCCCATGTCCATGTTCTAGTTGCTTGGTCCATTCTATCCCTGTCCATGTTCTAGTTGCTTGGTCCACTCTAGCCCATGTCCGTTTTCCAGTTGCTTGGTCCACTGTAGCCCCTGTCCATGTTCTAGTTGCTTGGTCCACTGTAGCCCATGTCCATGTTCTAGTTGCTTGGTCCACTGTAGCCCTTGTCCATGTTCTAGTTGCTTGGTCCACTCTATCCCTGTCCATGTTCTAGTTGCTTGTTCCACTGTAGCCCATGTCCATGTTCTAGTTGCTTGGTCCACTCTAGCCCTGTCCATGTTCTAGTTGCTTGGTCCAATCTAGCCCTGTCCATGTTCTAGTTGCTTGGTCCACTCTAGCCCTGTCCATGTTCTAGTTCCTTGGTCCACTCTAGCCCATGTCCATGTTCTGGTTGCTTTTTCCACTCTAGCCCTGTCCATGTTCCAGTTGCTTGGTCCACTCTAGCCCTGTCCATGTTCCAGTTGCTTCGTCCACTCTAGCCCCTGTCCATGTTCTAGTTGCTTGGTCCACTCTAGCCCCTGTCCATGATCTAGTTGTTTGGTCCACTCTAGCCATGTCCGTGTTCTAGTTGCTTGGACCACTCCAGCCCTGTCCATGTTCCAATTGCTTGGTCCACTCTAGCTCCTGTCCATGTTCTAGTTGCTTGGTCCACTCTAGCCCTGTCCATGTTCTAGTTGCTTGGTCCACTCTAGCCCTGTCCATGTTCTAGTTGCTTGGTACACTCTAGCTCCTGTCCATGTTCTATTTGCTTGGTCCACTCTAGCCAATGTCCATGTTCTAGTTGCTTGGTCCACTCTAGCCCATGTCCTTGTTCTAGTTGCTTGGTCCACTCTAGCCCTGTCCATGTTCTAGTTGCTTGGACCACTCTAGCCCATGTCCATGTTCTAGTTGTTCAGTCCACTCTAGTCCTGTCCATGTTCTAGTTGCTTGGTCCACTCCAGCCCCTGTCCATGTTCTAGTTGCTTGGTCCACTCTAGCCCATGTCCATGTTCAAGTTGCTTGGTCCACTCTAGCCCTGTCCATGTTCTAGTTGCTTAGTCCACTCTAGCCCTGTCCATGTTCTAGTTGCTCACTCCACTCTAACCCCTGTCCAAGTTTTAGTTGCTCACTCCATTCTAGCCCCTGTCCATGTTCTTGTTGCTTGGTCCACTCTAGCCCATGTCCATGTTCTAGTTGCTTGGTCCACTCTTGCTCCTGTCCATGTTCTAGTTGCTTAGTCCACTCTAGCCCTGTCCATGTTCTAGTTGCTCACTCCACTTTAACCCCTGTCCATGTTCTGGTTGCTCACCCCATTCTAGCCCCTGTCCATGTTCTTTTTGCTTGGTCCACTGTAGCCCATGTCCATGTTCTAGTTGCTTGGTCCACTCTATTCCTGTCCATGTTCTAGTTGCTTGGTCCACTCTAGCCCATGTCCGTTTTCCAGTTGCTTGGTCCACTGTAGCCCATGTCCATGTTCTTGTTGCTTGGTCCACTGTAGCCCTTGACCATGTTCTAGTTGCTTGGTCCACTCTATCCCTGTCCATGTTCTAGTTGCTTGTTCCACTGTAGCCCATGTCCATGTTCTAGTTGCTTGGTCCACTCTAGCCCTGTCCATGTTCTAGTTGCTTGGTCCACTCTAGCCCTGTCCACGTTCTAATTGCTTGGTCCACTCTAGCCCATGTCCATGTTCTGGCTGCTTGTTCCACTCTAGCCCTGTCCATGTTCTAGTTGCTTGGTCCACTCTAGCCCTGTCCATGTTCCAGTTGCTTGGTCCACTCTAGCCCCTGTCCGTGTTTTAGTTGCTTGGTCCACTCTAGCCCCTGTCCATGTTCTAGTTGTTTGGTCCACTCTAGCCCTGTCCATGTTCTAGTTGCTTGGTCCACTCTAGCCCTGTCCATGTTCCAGTTGCTTGGTCCACTGTAGCCCATGTCCATGTTCTAGTTGCTTGGTCCACTCTATCCCTGTCCATGTTCTAGTTGCTTGGTCCACTCTAGCCCATGTCCGTTTTCCAGTTGCTTGGTCCACTGTAGCCCCTGTCCATGTTCTAGTTGCTTGGTCCACTGTAGCCCATGTCCATGTTCTAGTTGCGTGGTCCACTGTAGCCCTTGTCCATGTTCTAGTTGCTTGGTCCACTTTATCCCTGTCCATGTTCTAGTTGCTTGTTCCACTGTAGCCCATGTCCATGTTCTAGTTGCTTGGTCCACTCTAGCCCTGTCCATGTTCTAGTTGCTTGGTCCAATCTAGCCCTGTCCATGTTCTAGTTGCTTGGTCCACTCTAGCCCTGTCCATGTTCTAGTTCCTTGGTCCACTCTAGCCCATGTCCATGTTCTGGTTGCTTTTTCCACTCTAGCCCTGTCCATGTTCCAGTTGCTTGGTCCACTCTAGCCCTGTCCATGTTCCAGTTGCTTCGTCCACTCTAGCCCCTGTCCATGTTCTAGTTGCTTGGTCCACTCTAGCCCCTGTCCATGATCTAGTTGTTTGGTCCACTCTAGCCCTGTCCGTGTTCTAGTTGCTTGGACCACTCCAGCTCTGTCCATGTTCCAATTGCTTGGTCCACGCTAGCTCCTGTCCATGTTCTAGTTGCTTGGTCCACTCTAGCCCTGTCCATGTTCTAGTTGCTTGGTCCACTCTAGCCCTGTCCATGTTCTAGTTGCTTGGTACACTCTAGCTCCTGTCCATGTTCTATTTGCTTGGTCCACTCTAGCCAATGTCCATGTTCTAGTTGCTTGGTCCACTCTAGCCCATGTCCTTGTTCTAGTTGCTTGGTCCACTCTAGCCCTGTCCATGTTCTAGTTGCTTGGACCACTCTAGCCCATGTCCATGTTCTAGTTGTTCAGTCCACTCTAGTCCTGTCCATGTTCTAGTTGCTTGGTCCACTCCAGCCCCTGTCCATGTTCTAGTTGCTTGGTCCACTCTAGCCCATGTCCATGTTCAAGTTGCTTGGTCCACTCTAGCCCTGTCCATGTTCTAGTTGCTTAGTCCACTCTAGCCCTGTCCATGTTCTAGTTGCTCACTCCACTCTAACCCCTGTCCAAGTTTTAGTTGCTCACTCCATTCTAGCCCCTGTCCATGTTCTTGTTGCTTGGTCCACTCTAGCCCATGTCCATGTTCTAGTTGCTTGGTCCACTCTTGCTCCTGTCCATGTTCTAGTTGCTTAGTCCACTCTAGCCCTGTCCATGTTCTAGTTGCTCACTCCACTTTAACCCCTGTCCATGTTCTGGTTGCTCACCCCATTCTAGCCCCTGTCCATGTTCTTTTTGCTTGGTCCACTGTAGCCCATGTCCATGTTCTAGTTGCTTGGTCCACTCTATTCCTGTCCATGTTCTAGTTGCTTGGTCCACTCTAGCCCATGTCCGTTTTCCAGTTGCTTGGTCCACTGTAGCCCATGTCCATGTTCTTGTTGCTTGGTCCACTGTAGCCCTTGACCATGTTCTAGTTGCTTGGTCCACTCTATCCCTGTCCATGTTCTAGTAGCTTGTTCCACTGTAGCCCATGTCCATGTTCTAGTTGCTTGGTCCACTCTAGCCCTGTCCATGTTCTAGTTGCTTGGTCCACTCTAGCCCTGTCCACGTTCTAATTGCTTGGTCCACTCTAGCCCATGTCCATGTTCTGGCTGCTTGTTCCACTCTAGCCCTGTCCATGTTCTAGTTGCTTGGTCCACTCTAGCCCTGTCCATGTTCCAGTTGCTTGGTCCACTCTAGCCCCTGTCCGTGTTTTAGTTGCTTGGTCCACTCTAGCCCCTGTCCATGTTCTAGTTGTTTGGTCCACTCTAGCCCTCTCCGTGTTCTAGTTGCTTGGTCCACTCTAGCCCTGTCCATGTTCTAGTTGCTTGGTCCACTCTAGCTCCTGTCCATGTTCTATTTGCTTGGTCCACTCTAGCCAATGTCCATGTTGTAGTTGCTTGGTCCACTCTAGCCCATGTCCTTGTTCTAGTTGCTTGGTCCACTCTAGCCCTGTCCATGTTCTAGTTGCTTGTTCCACTCTAGCCCATGTCCATGTTCTAGTTGTTCAGTCCACTCTAGTCCTGTCCATGTTCTAGTTGCTTGGTCCACTCCAGCCCCTGTCCATGTTCTAGTTGCTTGGTCCACTCTAGCCGATGTCCATGTTCAAGTTGCTTGGTCCACTCTAGCCCTGTCCATGTTCTAGTTGCTTAGTCCACTCTAGCCCTGTCCATGTTCTAGTTGCTCACTCCACTCTAACCCCTGTCCATGTTCTAGTTGCTCACTCCATTCTAGCCCCTGTCCATGTTCTTGTTGCTTGGTCCACTCTAGCCCATGTCCATGTTCTAGTTGCTTGGTCCGCTCTTGCTCCTGTCCATGTTCTAGTTGCTTAGTCCACTCTAGCCCTGTCCATGTTCTAGTTGCTTGGTCCACTCTAGCCCTGTCCATGTTCTAGTTGCTCACTCCACTTTAGCCCCTGTCCATGTTCTAGTTGCTCACTCCATTCTAGCCCCTGTCCATGTTCTTGTTGCTTGGTCCACTCTAGCCCATGTCCATGCTCTAGTTGCTTGGTCCACTCTAGCTCCTGTCCATGTTCTAGTTGTTTAGTCCACTCTAGCTCCTGTCCATGATCCAGTTGCTTGGTCCACTCTAGCCCTGTCCATGTTCTAGTTGTTTGGTCCACTCTAGCTCCTGTCCATGTTCTAGTTGTTTGGTCCACTCTAGCCCTGTCCATGTTCTAGTTGCTTGGTCCACTCTAGCCGATGTCCATATTCTGGTTGTTTGGTCCACTCTAGCCCTGTCCATGTTCCAGTTGTTTGGTCCACTCTAGCCCTGTCCATGTTTTTGTTGCTTGGTCCACTCTAGCCCTGTCCATGTTCTAGTTGTTTGGTCCACTCTAGCTCCTGTCCATGTTCTAGTTGCTTGGTCCATTCTAGCGAATGTCCATGTTCTGGTTGGTTGGTCCACTCTAGCCCATGTCCATGTTCTACTTGCTTGGACCATTCTAGCCCCTGTCCATGTTTTGGTTGTTTGGTCCACTCTAGCCCTGTCCATGTTCTAGTTGGTTGGTCCACTCTAGCCCATGTCCATGTTCTACTTGCTTGATCCATTCTAGCCCCTGTCCATGTTCTAGTTGTTTGGTCCACTCTAGCCCTGTCCTTGTTCTAGTTGCTTGGTCCATTCTAGCCCATGTCCATGTTCTAGTTGTTTGGTCCAATCTAGCCCTGTCCATGTTCGAGTTGCTTGGTCCACTCTAGCCCCTGTCCATGTTCTAGTTGCTTGGTCCACTCTCGCCCTGTCCATGTTCTAGTTGCTTGGTCCACTCTAGCCCATGTCCATGTTCTAGTTGTTCAGTCCACCCTAGCCCTGTCCATGTTCTAGTTGCTTGGTCCACTCCAGCCCCTGTCCATGTTCTAGTTGCTTGGTCCACTCTAGCCCTGTCCATGTTCTCGTTGCTTAGTCCACTCTAGCCCTGTCCATGTTCTAGTTGCTCACTCCACTTTAACCCCTGTCCATGTTCTAGTTGCTCACTCCATTCTAGCCCCTGTCCATGTTCTTGTTGCTTGGTCCACTCTAGCCCATGTCCATGTTCTAGTTGCTTGGTCCACTCTAGCTCCTGTCCATGTTCTAGTTGCTTAGTCCACTCTAGGCCTGTCCATGTTCTAGTTGCTTGGTCCACTCTAGCCCTGTCCAAGTTCTAGTTGCTCACTCCACTCTAACCCCTGTCCATGTTCTAGTTGCTCACTCCATTCTAGCCTCTGTCCATGTTCTTGTTGCTTGGTCCACTCTAGCGCATGTCCATGTTCTACTTGCTTGGTCCACTCTAGCTCCTGTCCATGTTCTAGTTGTTTGGTCCACTCTAGCTCCTGTCCATGATCCAGTTGCTTGGTCCACTCTAGCCATGTCCATGTTCTAGTTGTTTGGTCCACTCTAGCCCCTGTCCATGCTCTAGTTGTTTGGTCCACTCCAGCCCTGTCCATGTTCCAGTTGCTTGGTCCACTCCAGCCCATGTCCATGTTCTGGTTGCTTGTTCCACTCTAGCCCATGTCCATGTTCTGATTGCTTGTATCACTCTAGCCCCTGTCCATGTTCTAGTTGCTTGGTCCACTCTAGCCCTGTCCATGTTCCAGTTGCTTGGTCCACTCTAGCCCCTGTCCATGTTCTAGTTGTTTGGTCCACTCTAGCCCTGTCCATGTTCTAGTTGCTTGGTCCACTCTAGCCCATATCCATGTTCTGGTTGCTTGTTCCACTCTAGCCCTGTCCATGTTCTAGTTGCTTGGTCCACTCTAGCACTGGCCATGTTCCAGTTGCTTGGTCCACTCTAGCCCCTGTCCGTGTTCTAGTTGCTTGGTCCACTCTAGCCCTGTCCATGTTCTAGTTGTTTGGTCCAGTCTAGCCCTGTCCATGTTCTAGTTGCTTGGTCCACTCTAGCCCTGTCCATGTTCTAGTTGCTTGGTCCACTCTAGCCCTGTCCATGTTCTAGTTGCTTGGTCCACTCTCGCCCATGTCCATGTTCTGGTTGCTTGTTCCACTCTAGCCCTGTCCATGTTCTAGTTGCTTGGTCCACTCTAGCCCTGGCCATGTTCCAGTTGCTTGGTCCACTCTAGCCCCTGTCCGTGTTCTAGTTGCTTGGTCCACTCTAGCCCCTGCCCATGTTCTAGTTGTTTGGTCCATTCCAGCCCTGTCCGTGTTCTAGTTGCTTGGTCCACTCTAGCCCTGTCCATGTTCTAGTTGTTTGGTCCAGTCTAGCCCTGTCCATGTTCTAGTTGCTTGGTCCACTCTAGCCCTGTCCATGTTCTAGTTGCTTGGTCCACTGTAGCCCTGTCCATGTTCGAGTTGCTTGGTCCACTGTAGCCCTGTCCATGTTCTAGTTGCTTGGTCCACTGTAGCCCATGTCCATGTTCTAGTTGATTGGTCCACTCTATCCCTGTCCATGTTCTAGTTGCTTGGTCCATTCTAGCCCATGTCCGTTTTCCAGTTGCTTGGTCCACTGTAGCCCCTGTCCATGTTCTAGTTGCTTGGTCCACTGTAGCCCATGTCCATGTTCTAGTTGCTTGGTCCACTGTAGCCCTTGTCCATGTTCTAGTTGCTTGGTCCACTCTATCCCTTTCCATGTTCTAGTTGCTTGTTCCACTGTAGCCCATGTCCATGTTCTAGTTGCTTGGTCCACTCTAGCCCTGTCCATGTTCTAGTTGCTTGGTCCACTCTCGCCCTGTCCATGTTCTAGTTGCTTGGTCCACTCTAGCCCATGTCCATATTGTGGTTGCTTGTTCCACTCTAGCCCTGTCCATGTTCTAGTTGCTTGGTCCACTCTAGCCCTGTCCATGTTCCAGTTGCTTGGTCCACTCTAGCCCCTGTCCGTGTTCTAGTTGCTTGGTCCACTCTAGCCCTGTCCATGTTCTAGTTGCTTGGTCCACTCTAGCCCTGTCCATGTTCTAGTTGCTTGGCCCACTCTAGCCCTATCCATGTTCTAGTTGCTTGGTCCACTCTATCTCCTGTCCATGTTCTAGTTGCTTGGTCCACTCTAGCCCTGTCCATGTTCTAGTTGCTTTGTCCACTCTAGCCCTGTCCATGTTCTAGTTGCTCACTCCACTCTAACCCCTGTCCATGTTCTAGTTGCTCACTCCATTCTAGCCTCTGTCCATGCTCTTGTTGCTTGGTCCACTCTAGCCCATGTCCATGTTCTAGTTGCTTGGTCCACTCTAGCTCCTGTCCATGTTCTAGTTGTTTGGTCCACTCTAGCCCTGTCCATGTTCTAGTTGTTTGGTCCAGTCTAGCCCTGTCCATGTTCTAGTTGCTTGGTACACTCTAGTCCTGTCCATGTTCTAGTTGCTTGGTCCACTCTAGCCCTGTCCATGTTCTAGTTGCTTGGCCCACTCTAGCCCATGTCCATGTTCTGGTTGCTTGTTCCACTCTAGCCCATGTCCATGTTCTGATTGCTTGTATCACTCTAGCCCCTGTCCATGTTCTAGTTGCTTGGTCCACTCTAGCCCTGTCCATGTTCCAGTTGCTTGGTCCACTCTAGCCCCTGTCCATGTTCTAGTTGTTTGGTCCACTCTAGCCCTGTCCATGTTCTAGTTGCTTGGTCCACTCTAGCACATGTCCATGTTCTGGTTGCTTGTTCCACTCTAGCCCTGTCCATGTTCTAGTTGCTTGGTCCACTCTAGCCCTGGCCATGTTCCAGTTGCTTGGTCCACTGTAGCCCTGTCCATGTTCCAGTTGCTTAGTCCACTCTAGCCCCTGTCCGTGTTCTAGTTGCTTGGTCCACTCTAGCCCTGTCCATGTTCTAGTTGCTTGGTCCACTCTAGCTCCTGTCCATGTTCTAGTTGCTTGGTCCACTCTAGCCCTGTCCATGTTCTCGTTGCTTGGCCCACTCTAGCCCTATCCATGTTCTAGTTGCTTGGTCCACTCTAGCTCCTGTCCATGTTCTAGTTGCTTGGTCCACTCTAGCCCTGTCCATGTTCTAGTTGCTTGGTCCACTCTAGCCCTGTCCATGTTCTGGTTGCTCACTCCACTCTAACCCCTGTCCATGTTCTAGTTGCTCACTCCATTCAACCTCTGTCCATGTTCTTGTTGCTTGGTCCACTCTAGCCCATGTCCATGTTCTAGTTGCTTGGTCCACTCTAGCTCCTGTCCATGTTCTAGTTGTTTGGTCCACTCTAGCTCCTGTCCATGATCCAGTTGCTTGGTCCACTCTAGCCGTGTCCATGTTCTAGTTGTTTGGTCCACTCTAGCCCCTGTCCATGTTCTAGTTGTTTGGTCCACTCCAGCCCTGTCCATGTTCCAGTTGCTTGGTCCACTCTAGCCCATGTCCATGTTCTGGTTGCTTGTTCCACTCTAGCCCATGTCCATGTTCTGACTGCTTGTATCACTCTAGCCCCTGTCCATGTTCTAGTTGCTTGGTCCACTCTAGCCCTGTCCATGTTCCAGTTGCTTGGTCCACTCTAGCCCCTGTCCATGTTCTAGTTGTTTGGTCCACTCTAGCACTGTCCATGTTCTAGTTGCTTGGTCCACTCTAGCCCATGTCCATGTTCTGGTTGCTTGTTCCACTCTAGCCCTGTCCATGTTCTAGTTGCTTGGTCCACTCTAGCCCTGGCCATGCACCAGTTGCTTGGTCCACTCTAGCCCCTGTCCGTGTTCTCGTTGCTTGGTCCACTCTAGCCCCTGCCCATGTTCTAGTTGTTTGGTCCACTCAAGCCCTGTCCGTGTTCTAGTTGCTTGGTCCACTCTAGCCCTGTCCATGTTCTAGTTGTTTGGTCCAGTCTAGTCCTGTCCATGTTCTAGTTGCTTGGTCCACTCTAGCCCTGTCCATGTTCTAGTTGCTTGGTCCACTCTCGCCCATGTCCTTGTTCTGGTTGCTTGTTCCACTCTGGCCCTCTCCATTTTCTAGTTGCTTGGTCCACTCTAGCCCTGGCCATGTTCCAGTTGCTTGGTACACTCTAGCCCCTGTCCGTGTTCTAGTTGCTTGGTCCACTCTAGCCCCTGCCCATGTTCTAGTTGTTTGGTCCACTCCAGCCCTGTCCGTGTTCTCGTTGCTTGGTCCACTCTAGCCCTGTCCATGTTCTAGTTGTTTGGTCCAGTCTAGTCCTGTCCATGTTCTAGTTGCTTGGTCCACTCTAGCCCTGTCCATGTTCTAGTTGCTTGGTCCACTGTAGCCCTGTCCATGTTCTAGTTGCTTGGTCCACTGTAGCCCATGTCCATGTTCTAGTTGCTTGGTCCACTCTATCCCTGTCCATGTTCTAGTTGCTTGGTCCATTCTAGCCCATGTCCGTTTTCCAGTTGCTTGGTCCACTGTAGCCCTTGTCCATGTTCTAGTTGCTTGGTCCACTGTAGCCCATGTCCATGTTCTAGTTGCTTGGTCCACTGTAGCCCTTGTCCATGTTCAATTGCTTGGTCCACTCTATCCCTGTCCATGTTCTAGTTGCTTGTTCCACTGTAGCCTATGTCCATGTTCTAGTTGCTTGGTCCACTCTAGCCCTGTCCATGTTCTAGTTGCTTGGTCCACTCTAGCCCTGTCCATGTTCTAGTTGCTTGGTCCACTCTAGCCCATGTCCATGTTCTGGTTGCTTGTTCCACTCTAGCCCTGTCCATGTTCTAGTTGCTTGGTCCACTCTAGCCCTGTCCATGTTCCAGTTGCTTCGCCCACTCTAGCCCCTGTCCGTGTTCTAGTTGCTTGGTCCACTCTAGCCCTGTCCATGTTCTAGTTGCTTGGTCCACTCTAGCTCCTGTCCATGTTCCAGTTGCTTGGTCCACTCTAGCCCTGTCCGTATTCTAGTTGCTTGGTCCACTCTAGCCCTGTCCATGTTCTACTTGCTTGGTCCACTCTTGCTCCTGTCCGTGTTCTAGTTGCTTGGTCCACTCTAGCCAATGTCCATGTTCTAGTTGCTTGGTCCACTCTAGCCCATGTCCTTGTTCTAGTTGCTTGGTCCACTCTAGCCCTGTCCATGTTCTAGTTGCTTGGTCCACTCAAGCCCATGTCCATGTTCTAGTTGTTCAGTCCACTCTAGTCCTGTCCATGTTCTAGTTGCTTGGTCCACTCCAGCCGCTGTCCATGTTCTAGTTGCTTGGTCCACTCTAGCCCATGTCCATGTTCAAGTTGCTTGGTCCACTCTAGCCCTGTCCATGTTCTAGTTGCTTAGTCCACTCTAGCCCTGTCCATGTTCTAGTTGCTCACTCCACTCTAACCCCTGTCCATGTTCTAGTTGCTCTCTCCATTCTAGCCCCTGTCCATGTTCTTGTTGCTTGGTCCACTCTAGCCCATGTCCATGTTCTAGTTGCTTGGTCCACTCTTGCTCCTGTCCATGTTCTAGTTGCTTAGTCCACTCTAGCCCTGTCCATGTTCTAGTTGCTTGGTCCACTCTAGCCCTATCCATGTTCTAGTTGCTCACTCCACTTTAACCCCTGTCCATGTTCTAGTTGCTCACTCCACTCTAACCCCTGTCCATGTTCTAGTTGCTCACTCCATTCTAGCCTCTGTCCATGTTCTTGTTGCTTGGTCCACTTTAGCCCATGTCCATGTTCTAGTTGCTTGGCCCACTCTAGCTCCTGTCCATGTTCTAGTTGTTTGGTCCACTCTAGCTCCTGTCCATGATCCAGTTGCTTGGTCCACTCTAGCCGTGTCCATGTTCTAGTTGTTTGGTCCACTCTAGCCCCTGTCCATGTTCTAGTTGTTTGGTCCACTCCAGCCCTGTCCATGTTCCAGGTGCTTGGTCCACTCTAGCCCATGTCCATGTTCTGGTTGCTTGTTCCACTCTAGCCCATGTCCATGTTCTGATTGCTTGTATCACTCTAGCCCCTGTCCATGTTCTAGTTGCTTGGTCCACTCTAGCCCTGTCCATGTTCCAGTTGCTTGGTCCACTCTAGCCCCTGTCCATGTTCTAGTTGTTTGGTCCACTCTAGCCCTGTCCATGTTCTAGTTGCTTGGTCCACTCTAGCCCATGTCCATGTTCTGGTTGCTTGTTCCACTCTAGCCCTGTCCATGTTCTAGTTGTTTGGTCCACTCTAGCCCTGTCCATGTTCTAGTTGCTTGGTCCACTCTAGCCCATGTCCATGTTCTGGTTGCTTGTTCCACTCTAGCCCTGTCCATGTTCTAGTTGCTTGGTCCACTCTAGCCCTGTCCGTGTTCTAGTTGCTTGGTCCACTCTAGCCCTGTCCATGTTCTAGTTGGTTGGTCCACTCTAGCCCATCTCCATGCTCTACTTGCTTGGTCCATTCTAGCCCCTGTCCATGTTCTAGTTGTTTGGTCCACTCTAGCCCTGTCCATGTTCTAGTTGTTTGGTCCACTCTAGCTCCTGTCCATGTTCTAGTTGTTTGGTCCACTCTAGCTCCTGTCCATGTTCTAGTTGGTTGGTCCACTCTAGCCCATGTCCATGTTCTAATTGCTTGATCCATTCTAGCCCCTGTCCATGTTCTAGTTGTTTGGTCCACTCTAGCCCTGTCCTTGTTCTAGTTGCTTGGTCCATTCTAGCCCATGTCCATGTTCTAGTTGTTTGGTCCAATCTAGCCCTGTCCATGTTCTAGTTGCTTGGTCCACTCTAGCCCCTGTCCATGATCTAGTTGCTTGGTCCACTCTAGCCCTGTCCATGTTCTAGTTGCTTGGTCCACTCTAGCCCATGTCCATGTTCTAGTTGTTCAGCCCACTCTAGCCCTGTCCATGTTCTAGTTGCTTGGTCCACTCTCGCCCATGTCCATGTTCTGGTTGCTTGTTCCACTCTAGCCCTGTCCATTTTCTAGTTGCTTGGTCCACTCTAGCCCTGGCCATGTTCCAGTTGCTTGGTCCACTCTAGCCCCTGTCCGTGTTCTAGTTGCATGGTCCACTCTAGCCCCTGCCCATGTTCTAGTTGTTTGGTCCACTCTAGCCCTGTCCGTGTTCTAGTTGCTTGGTCCACTCTAGCCCTGTCCATGTTCTAGTTGTTTGGTCCAGTCTAGCCCTGTCCATGTTCGAGTTGCTTGGTCCACTCTAGCCCTGTCCATGTTCTAGTTGCTTCGTCCACTGTAGCCCTGTCCATGTTCTAGTTGCTTGGTCCACTGTAGCCCATGTCCATGTTCTAGTTGCTTGGTCCACTCTATCCCTGTCCATGTTCTAGTTGCTTGGTCCATTCTAGCCCATGTCCGTTTTCCAGTTGCTTGGTCCACTGTTGCCCCTGTCCATGTTCTAGTTGCTTGGTCCTCTGCAGCCCATGTCCATGTTCTAGTTGCTTGGTCCACTGTAGCCCTTGTCCATGTTCTAGTTGCTTGGTCCACTCTATCCCTGTCCATGTTCTCGTTGCTTTTTCCACTGTAGCCTATGTCCATGTTCTAGTTGCTTGGTCCACTCTAGCCCTGTCCATGTTCTAGTTGCTTGGTCCACTCTAGCCCTGTCCATGTTCTAGTTGCTTGGTCCACTCTAGCCCTGTCCATGTTCCAGTTGCTTGGTCCACTCTAGCCCCTGTCCGTTTTCTAGTTGCTTGGTCCACTCTAGCCCTGTCCATGTTCTAGTTGCTTGGTCCACTCTAGCTCCTGTCCATGTTCTAGTTGCTTGGTCCACTCTAGCCCTGTCCCTGTTCTAGTTGCTTGGTCCACTCTAGCCCTTTCCATGTTCAAGTTGCTTGGTCCACTCTAGCTCCTGTCCATGTTCTAGTTGCTTGGTCCACTCTAGCCAATGTCCATGTTCTAGTTGCTTGGTCCACTCTAGCCCATGTCCTTGTTCTAGTTGCTTGGTCCACTCTAGCCCTGTCCATGTTCTAGTTGTTTGGTCCACTCTAGCCCATGTCCATGTTCTAGTTGTTCAGTCCACTCTAGTCCTGTCCATGTTCTAGTTGCTTGGTCCACTCTAGCCCTGTCCATGTTCTGGTTGCTTGTTCCACTCTAGCCCTGTCCATGTTCTAGTTGTTTGGTCCACTCTAGCCCTGTCCATGTTCTAGTTGCTTGGTCCACTCTAGCCCATGTCCATGTTCTGGTTGCTTGTTCCACTCTAGCCCTGTCCATGTTCTAGTTGCTTGGTCCACTCTAGCCCTGTCCGTGTTCTAGTTGCTTGGTCCACTCTAGCCCTGTCCATGTTCTAGTTGGTTGGTCCACTCTAGCCCATCTCCATGCTCTACTTGCTTGGTCCATTCTAGCCCCTGTCCATGTTCTAGTTGCTTGGTCCACTCTAGCCCATGTCCATGTTCAAGTTGCTTGGTCCACTCTAGCCCTGTCCATGTTCTAGTTGCTTAGTCCACTCTAGCCCTGTCCATGTTCTAGTTGCTTGGTCCACTCTAGCCCATGTCCATGTTCAAGTTGCTTGGTCCACTCTAGCCCATGTCCATGTTCAAGTTGCTTGGTCCACTCTAGCCCTGTCCATGTTCTAGTTGCTTAGTCCACTCTAGCCCTGTCCATGTTCTAGTTGCTCACTCCACCCTAACCCCTGTCCATGTTCTAGTTGCTCACTCCATTCTAGCCCCTGTCCATGTTCTTGTTGCTTGGTCCACTCTAGCCCATGTCCATGTTCTAGTTGCTTGGTCCACTCTTGCTCCTGTCCATGTTCTAGTTGCTTAGTCCACTCTAGCCCTGTCCATGTTCTAGTTGCTTGGTCCACTCTAGCCCTGTCCATGTTCTAGTTGCTCACTCCACTTTACCCCTGTCCATGTTCTAGTTGCTCACTCCATTCTAGCCCCTGTCCATGTTCTTGTTGCTTGGTCCACTCTAGCCCATGTCCATGTTCTAGTTGCTTGGTCCACTCTAGCTCCTGTCCATTTTCTAGTTGTTTGGTCCACTCTAGCTCCTGTCCATGATCCAGTTGCTTGGTCCACTCTAGCCCTGTCCATGTTCTAGTTGTTTGGTCCACTCTAGCTCCTGTCCATGTTCTAGTTGTTTGGTCCACTCTAGCCCTGTCCATGTTCTAGTTGCTTGGTCCACTCTAGCCCATGTTCATGTTCTGGATGTTTGGTCCACTCTAGCCCTGTCCATGTTCCAGTTGTTTGGTCCACTCTAGCCCTGTCCATGTTCTTGTTGCTTGGTCCACTCTAGCCCTGTCCATGTTCCATTTGTTTGGTCCACTCTAGCTCCTGTCCATGTTCTAGTTGCTTGGTCCATTCTAGCCAATGTCCATGTTCTGGTTGGTTGGTCCACTCTAGCCCATCTCTATGCTCTACTTGCTTGGTCCATTCTAGCCCCTGTCCATGTTCTAGTTGTTTGGTCCACTCTAGCCCTGTCCATGTTCTAGTTGTTTGGTCCACTCTAGCTCCTGTCCATGTTCTAGTTGTTTGGTCCACTCTAGCTCCTGTCCATGTTCTAGTTGGTTGGTCCACTCTAGCCCATGTCCATGTTCTAATTGCTTGATCCATTCTAGCCCCTGTCCATGTTCTAGTTGTTTGGTCCACTCTAGCCCTGTCCTTGTTCTAGTTGCTTGGTCCATTCTAGCCCATGTCCATGTTCTAGTTGTTTGGTCCAATCTAGCCCTGTCCATGTTCTAGTTGCTTGGTCCACTCTAGCCCCTGTCCATGATCTAGTTGCTTGGTCCACTCTAGCCCTGTCCATGTTCTAGTTGCTTGGTCCACTCTAGCCCATGTCCATGTTCTAGTTGTTCAGTCCACTCTAGCCCTGTCCATGTTCTAGTTGCTTGGTCCACTCCAGCCCCTGTCCATGTTCTAGTTGCTTGGTCCACTCTAGCCCATGTCCATGTTCAAGTTGCTTGGTCCACTCTAGCCCTGTCCATGTTCTAGTTGCTTAGTCCACTTTAGCCCTGTCCATGTTCTACTTGCTCACTCCACTCTAACCCCTGTCCATGTTCTAGTTGCTCACTCCATTCTAACCCCTGTCCATGTTCTTGTTGCTTGGTCCACTCTAGCGCATGTCCATGTTCTAGTTGCTTGGTCCACTCTTGCTCCTGTCCATGTTCTAGTTGCTTAGTCCACTCTAGCCCTGTCCATGTTCTAGTTGCTTGGTCCACTCTAGCCCTGTCCATGTTCTAGTTGCTCACTCCACTCTAACCCCTGTCCATGTTCTAGTTGCTCACTCCATTCTAGCCTCTGTCCATGTTCTTGTTGCTTGGTCCACTCTAGCCCATGTCCATGTTCTAGTTGCTTGGTCCACTCTAGCTCCTGTCCATGTTCTAGTTGTTTGGTCCACTCTAGCTCCTGTCCATGATCCAGTTGCTTGGTCCACTCTAGCCCTGTCCATGTTCTAGTTGTTTGGTCCACTCTAGCCCCTGTCCATGTTCTAGTTGTTTGGTCCACTCTAGCCCTGTCCATGTTCTAGTTGCTTGGTCCACTCTAGCCCATGTCCATGTTCTGGTTGCTTGTTCCACTCTAGCCCATGTCCATGTTCTGATTGCTTGTATCACTCTCGCCCCTGTCCATGTTCTAGTTGCTTGGTCCACTCTAGCCCTGTCCGTGTTCTAGTTGCTTGGTCCACTCTAGCCCTGTCCATGTTCTAGTTGTTTGGTCCACTCTAGCCCCTGTCCATGTTCTAGTTGTTTGGTCCACTCTAGCCCTGTCCATGTTCTAGTTGCTTGGTCCACTCTAGCCCATGTCCATGTTCTGGTTGCTTGCTCCACTCTAGCCCATGTCCATGTTCTGATTGCTTGTATCACTCTAGCCCCTGTCCATGTTCTAGTTGCTTGGTCCACTCTAGCCCTGTCCATGTTCCAGTTGCTTGGTCCACTCTAGCCCCTGTCCATGTTCTAGTTGTTTGGTCCACTCTAGCCCTGGCCATGTTCCAGTTGCTTGGTCCACTCGAGCCCCTGTCCATGTTCTAGTTGCTTGGTCCACTCTAGCCCTGGCCATGTTCCAGTTGCTTGGTCCACTCTAGCCCCTGTCCGTGTTCTAGTTGCTTGGTCCACACTAGCCCCTGCCCATGTTCTAGTTGTTTGGTCCACTCTAGCCCTGTCCGTGTTCTAGTTGCTTGGTCCACTCTAGCCCTGTCCATGTTCTAGTTGTTTGATCCAGTCTAGCCCTGTCCATGTTCTAGTTGCTTGGTCCACTCTAGCCCTGTCCATGTTCTAGTTGCTCGGTCCACTGTAGCCCTGTCCATGTTCTAGTTGCTTGGTCCACTGTAGCCCATGTCCATGTTCTAGTTGCTTGGTCCACTCTATCCTTGTCCATGTTCTAGTTGCTTGGTCCACTCTAGCCCATGCCCGTTTTCCAGTTGCTTGGTCCACTGTAGCCCCTGTCCATGTTCTAGTTGCTTGGTCCACTGTAGCCCATGTCCATGTTCTAGTTGCTTGGTCCACTGTAGCCCTTGTCCATGTTCTAGTTGCTTGGTCCACTCTATCCCTGTCCATGTTCTAGTTGCTTGTTCCACTGTAGCCCATGTCCATGTTCTAGTTGCTTGGTCCACTCTAGCCCTGTCCATGTTCTAGTTGCTTGGCCCACTCTAGCCCTGTCCATGTTCTAGTTGCTTGGTCCACTCTAGCCCATGTACATATTCTGGTTGCTTGTTCCACTCTAGCCCTGGCCATGTTCTAGTTGCTTGGTCCACTCTAGCCCTGTCCATGTTCCAGTTGCTTGGTCCACTCTAGCCCCTGTCCGTGTTCTAGTTGCTTGGTCCACTCTAGCCCCTGTCCATGTTCTAGTTGTTTGGTCCACTCTAGCCCTGTCCGTGTTCTAGTTGCTTGGTCCACTCTAGCCCTGTACATGTTCTAGTTGTTTGGTCCAGTCTAGCCCTGTCCATGTTCTAGTTGCTTGGTCCACTGTAGCCCATGTCCATGTTCTAGTTGCTTGATCCACTCTATCCTTGTCCATGTTCTAGTTGCTTGGTCCACTCTAGCCCATGCCCGTTTTCCAGTTGCTCGGTCCAGTCTAGCCCTGTCCATGTTCTAGTTGCTTGGTCCACTCTAGCCCATGCCCGTTTTCCAGTTGCTCGGTCCAGTCTAGCCCTGTCCATGTTCTAGTTGCTTGGTCCACTCTAGCCCATGCCCGTTTTCCAGTTGCTTGGTCCACTGTAGCCCCTGTCCATGTTCTAGTTGCTTGGTCCACTGTAGCCCATGTCCATGTTCTAGTTGCTTGGTCCACTGTAGCCCTTGTCCATGTTCTAGTTGCTTGGTCCACTCTATCCCTGTCCATGTTCTAGTTGCTTGTTCCACTGTAGCCCATGTCCATGTTCTAGTTGCTTGGTCCACTCTAGCCCTGTCCATGTTCTAGTTGCTTGGCCCACTCTAGCCCTGCCCATGTTCTAGTTGCTTGGTCCACTCTAGCCCATGTACATATTCTGGTTGCTTGTTCCACTCTAGCCCTGGCCATGTTCTAGTTGCTTGGTCCACTCTAGCCCTGTCCATGTTCCAGTTGCTTGGTCCACTCTAGCCCCTGTCCGTGTTCTAGTTGCTTGGTCCACTCTAGCCCCTGTCTATGTTCTAGTTGTTTGGTCCACTCTAGCCCTGTCCGTGTTCTAGTTGCTTGGTCCACTCTCGCCCTGTACATGTTCTAGTTGTTTGGTCCAGTCTAGCCCTGTCCATGTTCTAGTTGCTTGGTCCACTCTAGCCCTGTCCATGTTCTAGTTGCTTGGTCCACTGTAGCCCATGTCCATGTTCTAGTTGCTTGATCCACTCTATCCATGTCCGTGTTCTCGTTGCTTGGTCCACTCGAGCCCATGTCCGTTTTCTAGTTGCTCGGTCCACTGTAGCCCCTGTCCATGTTCTAGTTGCTTGGTCCACTGTCGCCCATGTCCATGTTCTAGTTGCTTGGTCCACTCTATCCCTCTCCATGTTCTAGTTGCTTGTTCCACTGTAGCCCATGTCCATGTTCTAGTTGCTTGGTCCACTCTAGCCCTGTCCATGTTCTAGTTGCTTGGTCCACTCTAGCCCTGTCCATGTTCTAGTTGCTTGGTCCACTCTAGCCCTATGCATGTTCTAGTTGCATGGTCCACTCTAGCCCTGTCCATGTTCTGGTTGCTTGGTCCACTCTATCCCTGTCCATGTTCTAGTTGCTTGGTCCACTCTAGCCCATGACCATGTTCTAGTTGCTTGGTCCACTGTAGCCCATGTCCATATTCTAGTTGCTTGGTCCACTGTAGCCCTTGTCCATGTTCTAGTTGTTTGGTCTACTCTCGCCACTGTCCATGATTTCAATCTTTCTTGTCTTTTCCGGGGCTTTGGCTGTGCTCTTTCTCTTTCCTCGTTTTACACTCCTCTAGCTTCTGTGCATTTTCTCCCTATTTCCTGGCTCCACTCTGTGAACATGTGTGCCCTGGTGATTGTGCACTGACCTACTTATGTCAGTTTATGTATCCATGCATTGCAGGTCATTATTTCTAGAAAGTTGTTTTCCCCAGCAGTTGGAGTGCCTTGGGCCATTTGCTTTTCAAATCTGATCTCTTGTATCCCAAACGAATTAAGATGAAATTACATTACTGAGACAATCATTACATTTAATATTGTGTCGTTCAATGGCTAACAAAGGTTCAAGTAGCTTTCCTACTTCAAAATTTGTATTCTCACACCAGCAGTCCGGAATCGTACTGAGCAAGTGATTCAAGTTCAATATCAAAATGGATCTGCACCAGTGGAAACTGGCAATGAAGTGAGGCAGAGTAGTTCAAAGGAAAGAAAGAACTTGCATTTCTATATCGCCTTTCATAACCTCAGGACGTCCCAAAGTGCTTTACAGCCAATGAAGTACTTTTGAAGTGTAGTCACTGTTGTAATATGGGAAACACGGCAGCCAATTTGCACACAGTAAGCTCCCACAAACAGCAATGAGATAATGACCAGATAATCTCTTTTAGTGATGTTGGTTGAGGGATAAATATTGGTCAAGGCATCGGGGAGAACTCCCCTGCTCTTCTTCGAAATAGTGCCAAGGGATCATTTACATCGACTCGAGAGAGCAGACAGAGCCTCAGCTTAATGTCTCCTGTGAAAGACTGCACCTCCGGCAGTGCAGTGCTCCCTCAGTACTGCACTTGGGTTTTCGACCTGATTTTTGAGCTCAAGTCTCTGGAGCGGGACCTTCGAACTCAGAGACAAATGTGCTACCACAGTGCCAAGTCTGACACCAGTTAACTAATGCAGTCCTAATCATATTATTTATAGTAACTGTGGCAGAATAACTATGCTTAGTCCCAGGAAATCTTGCAGAAAATCCGGGGGTGGGGGGCAGGGAAGTTGCAAATATAAATATGAGAATCATGCTCACGGCCTGACTGGGCAGCACAAGCATGGCAATTTCTCTCTCAGATCTAACTGCTAATTTCCTCTTGTGTCCCTCTGCTCCTTCCAGATCCGTGGAGGGTGAGGGGCCGTGTGCCTCCCCGGTGTTTTGGCCTCTCTGACATTGCCCGCTTTCTCTCAGCTGATTTCCTAAGTGCTGCGGCACCTGCACTGCTAAAAAAAAACACAAAGCAGAGAAGCAATCAGCTGTCAGCCGGCCCTGAGCAAGCCTCTCCGCCAGCTTGAAACTTCTGCCGTGTGAGGGCGACAAGCCCACTCCACCCACTGATCAGAATGGGGTCATAGATTCCAGAATATCCAATGTAAAAAACAGAGGTGAAAAAAGGTAACAAACACTGGGCCATACGTAACAAGCTCCCTGTGCTAGCGGTAGTGTTCCAGCCTACTGTGCCCCCAACTTGAACTCCAGCAATGCTTTCGCCCTCCAATCTTCGCCCTGAAGAAGCATGCTTGTTTTAAATTCGCAATCAAGAATCACAGAATTTTGTAAAAGTCGTGGGATCCTTCTGAAGCATCACATTACGACAAATCACTAGCTTTACTCAAAATACATGTGTGGCAAAGCCACCAACGGACTCCTGTATAAATGTATAACTGCCTTTAACAGAGTGCTACAGCACCTATGTTTGTTTACTGTATGTAAATAGCCGTTCTGGATAAGCCCCAGAATCAGCGCGATGACGTCACCACGTTGGTCACGTGACGCCCGGAACGGCGGGAAATGTGATGACGTCATGACGTCAGAGAGTGGGAGGTTCCCAACTCAGACCTCGTGAAACCAGCACCAGAAAAGACCTGTTGATTATTTCTCCTGCATGCAATTGTTTGTTCTCTAGTTTCTATTAAACTTTTTTTTATTATCGGACTGACTCGACCTCAGTGTTTCAGTTAGGGATCTGACGATTCCTACATTGGTGACCCCGAGACTTCGCGGACGATTTTCGCGGAGGACGCGCAGAACAAAACGATGGATGTTAATGCAGCGACTTTGAAGCTCCCTCAATTTTGGGAACAACAGGCGGCCTCCTGGTCCGTCCAAGCGGAGGCTCAGTTCCAGCTTCGGAACATCGTGCTGGATCAGACCCGTTATCTTTACGTGGTCTCCGCACTGGACAGCTCGACGGCTTCACGGATCATCAGTCTGCTGGAGACCCAGCCCGTGGATAACAAGTATGATATGCTTAAGGCGCGACTTATGCAGGTTTTCGGCCTCACGAAAGCGGAGCGCGCACGACGTTTACTCACACTGCCCGGGTTAGGCGACGCTAAGCCGTCTGAGTTGATGAGCCAGATGCTCATGCTCCTTGGGTCTGAGCCGCAGTGTTTTCTGTTTCAGGAACTGTTCCTGAGCCAGCTCCCCGAGCGGGTGCAAGCAGCCCTCGCCAGGTCGGAGGCTACGGACGGTGTAGCGCTCGCGGCCGAAGCCGACACCATTTATGCGGTGATGCAGCAGTACTGTGCCACCTCGAAGCGTCCCGCCCCGAAGAATCCCACCTCGGCGCCTCCACCGACCGGCCTCTGCTACTACCACGCCCGTTTCGGTCCAAAAGCCAGATGCTACCGACACCCATGCAGTTTCGTGCCAACTGCACCGAGGAAGCAGCAGCACTGATTGCGTGAATGGAAGAACAACCCCGAGGTCGGTTTCGCATCTACGATGGCAGTTGGCGATTCCGGGAATATCGGAGTCGTTCGGACAGGCTTGTCCGACCTCCTCTGCGATTGACGTTTGAGGTTAAAGACACTTCTGGGGGGGCGCATGTGGCAAAGCCACCAACGGACTCCTGTATAAATGTATAACTGCCTTTAACAGAGTGCTACAGCACCTATGTTTGTTTACTGTATGTAAATAGCCGTTCTGGATAAGCCCCAGAATCAGCACGATGACGTCATCACGTTGGTCACGTGACACCCTGAACGGCGGGAAACGTGATGACGTCATGACGTCAGAGAGTGGGAGGTTCCCAACTCAGACCTCGTGAAACCAGCACCAGAAAAGACCTGTTGATTATTTCTCCTGCATGCAATTGTTTGTTCTCTAGTTTCTATTAAACTTCGTTTTATTATCAGACTGACTCGACCTCAGTGTTTCAGTTAGGGATCTGACGATTCCTACACATGCACAAATGGTATGACTTTCCTGTGACATTCATTAAAGTAAAATCCTGTATCACTGGCAGTACGAAGCTCATGCTACGTTGTGAACTGTGTGGTATAATATCAGTGTGATGTGAGTTATAGGATACACATGTAGTTTATGAACTTAATTAGCATTGTGATTAACTTGCACCAAATGGTGAGTACTTTATGAGTAGGGCAGGGTAGGGTGTTTGTTTCAAGATAGTAGCATATTATAGGGTTCTGATAACAGTAATAATCTGTTCAGATGTCATTCGATTGGTTTCTGATTTCCACTAAATGTAACACTACTCTGTAACAAGCTCCTATCTACGTGATTTATTATGAGTAATCCATGGGCAATGACAGTATTCCAGGCTGAATTACAAACCATTCAAAAGAGTGAAGCCTCTAATACATCATCTGAGCCCTAAGGTTAGTTTTACAGATTTCAGTCCACTGTATTTTCATAGAGTCATTGAATCATACAGCACATGAGTGGGCCATTCGGCCCACGTGCCTGCGCCGGCTCTTTCAAAGAGCTATCCAATTAGTCCCACTCCCCTGCTCTTTCGCCATTGCCCTGCAAATGTTTCCTTTTCAAGTAAATATACAATTGTCTTTTGAAAGTTACTGTTGAATCTGCTTCCACCGCCCTTTCAGGCAGTGCATTCCAGATCACAACAATTCGCTGCATAAAAGGAATTCACCACATCTCCCCTACATAAATATATAGGGGGGAAAAATTTGGTTGATTAGCGCCTCCCGTTAGCGGGGCGCTAATGGGGCGCAAAGCAACTAGCGCTCGGGCACGGTGATGTTTGCGCCACTCGCGAAATTGACCAGACATTTTGCGGCGGTACTAAACACTACCGCCACGATCTCCTGCGCCCGCAGATCGTGACATCAGTCAAGCATGCAATGCACCGGTAGCGCCCTGGACCGGATATTGAGTGGCACCCCTGCCTTTCCGCCTTCCGCTAGCAACGACAGGTAGAGGGGAATGTTTTGCAGTCGGGAAGGGACTGGGGGAAGCGCTATTTAAAGGCGGCCGCTTCCTGCCTTTTTTTGTCGGCAACATTTTTGCACCACGCATTCTGAGAGAGAGAGAGAGACTTCTGGAGAGATTCAATGCAGTGTGAAGGAGTTTTGGGTACTGAGCAGCAGCAGGTTCATTTTGATTTGACCTTCCTTGCATCGGTTTAGAAGAGACTGGGGGGCTGCACTCTGAGTTCTTTCCCTGGGCCTCTCCATTGTTCTTTCCAGCAGAATTGATGTACAGGTCTCTCCAGGCCGAGATTCAAGGCTGCAATGAGCAGGGTGTGGATGGAGAGCAAGATCGACCCTCCCCTTTAAGAGCTGGCCGGCACCAGTGTGTCTGTGCTCCATTGCTAACTGACATCACATGAGCTTTGCCAGCGCTCTGAGGTAGCGCCTCGTTCCTCAGCGTTAGCGCCTTAAGAGAGGTGTGTAGCGTCTGATTTAGCGCTCAAATCACCTCCACAGGCGATAAAAGCCAAGTTTGCAGTCGGAGACAATAATTAGCGCCCGGCCGCTAATTGCGCCCCAAACGGGGCGATACCAAATTTTTCCCCCGTAGGATTTTATTTGAACACTCAGTGCTAGAAATTCATTATAGCCTAGGAATGGGCGGTATCATTAGGAGTGCGGTGGCGTTGAGTGAAGCGAGAGTTTGGTAAGTGAGAGAAAAGTTATTTAAGTTTATTTAGTGAGTTTAAGTGAAGGGAAAATTTAATTTTCTGAAGTAAGTTTAATTTATTAAAGTAAATTAAACTGCTGGGGAGTTTAAACCGGAAGTAGAATCCGGGTTTAAAAAGGGGCGGGCCAAGTGCGGCAGCGCGAGTGCGGTGGCGTTGAGTGAAGCGAGAGTTTGGTAATTGAGAGAGTTCGGGCAAGTGGGAGGTGAGGGGGTGTTTCTGCCCTGTTTTGTTTCCCACTCTCAGGCTTAGCCAGCACTGCGGAAGTGGAGCAGCTAGATGGCTCAACCTAACAGACCCCACAGACAGCATTCAAAAGGGAGGTTGGTGATCAGCTGGTTGGTAGGTCCTCTTCCTTCTCTATTATACCTTATAAGTTGGTAAGTCCTATTAAATAGTGGTGTGATATTCATCATCTATATTGGGGCAGAGGGTCTTCATAACTAATAATAAGAAATTTAATTAATTACATCGAAATGGGTGAACAGGTGATGTGTTACTGCTGTGAAATGTGGGAGCCGGTGGACCCCATTGAGGCTCACGGTGATTACATTTGCGATAAGTGTTTGCTGCTAGAGGAACTCAGGCTCCGTGTTAAAGAGCTTGAGACCGAGCTTCAGACACTGTGACACATCAGGGAGGGGGAGAAGTACCTGGACTCTATGTTTCAGGAGGTAGTCACACCTATGAAATTAATTAATTCAGATGTAGCCCGTGGTCAGGGACAGGATGGTGTGACTATGAGTGAGGCAGGTACGGGGATCCAGGAGGTAGTGTTGGAGGAGCCGCAGCCCTTGCTCTTGTCAAACAGGTTCGAGGTTCTTACTCCCTGTGAGGGCGGGAGCGGGGACTGCAGGGGGGATAAGCAACCTGGCCACAGCACCGTGGAACGGGGGGCATTCAAGAGGGGGGAGTGAAAAGAAATGTTGTAGTGGTAGGGGATAGTATCATTAGGGGGATAGATAGGATTCTCCAGGAGTCCTGAAGGCTGTGTTGCCTGCCCGGTGCCAGGGTTAAGGACATCTCTTCTGGGCTAGAAAGAAACTTGGAGTGGGAGGGGCAGGATCCAGTTGTCGTGGTCCATGTTGGTACAAACGACGTAGATAGGACAAGGAAGAAGGTTCTGTTAAAGGAGTATGAGCAGCTAGGGGTCAAATTAAAAAACAGAACCTCAAGGGTAATAATCTCTGGATTATTACCTGAGCCACGAGCGAATTTGGCTAGGATAAATAAAATTAAAGAGTTAAATGCGTGGCTCAAAGACTGGTGTGGGAGAAATGGGTTTGACTGGTGTGGGAGAAATGGGTTTTGCTTCTTGGGACACTGGCATCAGTACTGGGGCAAGAGGGAGCTGTTCCGTTGGGACAGACTTCACTTGGCCAGTGCTGGGACTAGAATCCTGGCGAATCATATAACTAGGGCTGTAGAGAGGGCTTTAAACTAATTAGTGGGGGGAGGTTTCTAGAGAGCAAATAATAAAAATGACAACGGAGAAGGTCATAGACCTAGGTAGCAGTAGGGGAATTAAAAACCAGAGCGTGTTAGGAAGGGACAAAAGGTATGGAGTAAAAGGTAAAGTAGTAAAAGGGGAAAAAGCAGGAACTAAGTGTCACAAAACATATTTGAAAGTTCTTTATCTGAATGCATGTAGCATTCATAACAAAATGGACAAGTTAACGGCACAAATAACTACATATGGGTATGATCTTGTGGCCATTACAGAAACATGGCTGCAGGGTGACCATGACTGGGAATTAAACATACTAGGGTATTTAACAATCAGGAGGGACAGGCAGGAAGGAAGGGGAGGTGGGGTGGCTATGTTAATAAAGGAAGGAATCACTGTAATACAAAGAAATGATATTGGGTCAAAGGATCAGGATAGTGAAACAGTTTGGGTGGAGATAAGGAATAATAAGGGGAAAAAAACACTAGTGGGCGTAGTCTATAGGCCTCCTAACAGTTGTAACTCTGTTGGACGGAGTATTAATCAGGAAATAGTTGGGGCTTGTAATAAGGGAACAGCTATAATTATGGGAGATTTTAACTATCATATAAACTGGACAAATCAAATTGGGCAGGGCAGCCTTGAGGAAGAGTTCATTGAGTGTATTAGGGATGGGTTTCTTGAGCAGTATGTAACTGAACCGACCAGGGGGCAAGCAACCTTAGATCTGGTCCTGTGTAATGAGTCAGGATTAATTAAAAATGTCCTAGTAAAGGATCCCCTTGGAATGAGTGACCATAACATGGTTGAATTCCATATTCAATTAGAGGGTGAGAAGGTTGGATCTCAAACAAGCGTACTGAGCTTGAATAAAGGAGACTATGAAGGTGTGAGAGCGGAATTGATTAGAGTGGACTGGGAAAATAGATTAAAGGGTAAGACGGTACATAATCAGTGGTGTACATTTAAGGAGTTATTTTACAACTTTCAAAAAAATATATTCCACTGAGGAAAAAAGGGTGTAAAAGAAATGACAGCCATCCGTGGCTAAGTAAAGTAATTAAGGATAGTATCCGACTAAAAACAAGGGCATATAAGGTAGCCAAATCTAATGGGAGGATAGAAGATTGGGAAGTCTTCAAAAGACAGCAAAAAATAACTAAAGATTGATTAAGAAAGGGAAGATAGATTATGAAAGTAAATTAGCAAAAAATATAAAAACAGATAGCAAAAGTTTCTATAGTTATATAAAAAGAAAAAGGGTGGCTAAAGTAAATGTTGGTCCCTTAGAGGATGAGACCGGGAAATTAATGGTGGAAAACATGGAGATGGCAAAAACGCTGAACAAATATTTTGTTTCAGTCTTTACGGTAGAGGACACTAAGAATATCCCAACACTGGACAAACAGGGGGCTCTAGGGGGGGAGGAGCTAAATACAATTAAAATCGCTAAGGAATTGGTACTCGGTAAAATAATGGGACTCAAGGCGGATAAATCCCCTGGACCTGATGGCTTACATCCTAGGGTCTTGAGGGAAGTGGCGGTAGGGATTGTGGATGCATTGGTAATAATTTTCCAAAACTCCCTGGACTCAGCAAAGGTCGTGGCAGATTGGAAAACTGCTAATGTAACACCCTTATTTAAAAAGGGTAGTAGGCAGAAGGCTGGAAACTATAGACCTGTTAGCCTAACATCTGTGGTTGGTAAAATGTTAGAGTCCATTATTAAGGAGACAGTAACGGGACATTTGGATAAACATAATTTAATAGGACAAAGTCAGCATGGTTTTATGAAGGGGAAGTCATGTTTGACAAATTTGCTTGAGTTCTTTGAGGAAGTAACATACAGGGTGGATAAAGGGGAACCAGTGGACGTAATGTATTTAGACTTCCAAAAGGCATTTGACAAGGTGCCACACAAAAGATTATTGCTCAAGATAAAAAATCACGGGATTGGGGGTAATGTTCTGGCATGGGTGGAGGATTGGTTATCTAACAGAAAGCAGAGAGTTGAGATAAATGGTTCATTCTCAGACTGGCAATCAGTAACTAGTGGTGTTCCGCAGGGGTCAGTGCTGGGTCCCCAACTCTTTACAATCTATATTAACGATTTGGAGGAGGGGGCCGAGTGTAGCATATCAAAGTTTGCAGATGATACAAAGATGGGAGGGAAAGTAGTGAGTGAGGAGGACATAAAAAACCTGCAAAGGGACATAGACAGGCTAAGTAAGTGGGCAGAGATTTGGCAGATGGAATACAATACTGGAAAGTGTGAGGTTATGCACTTTGGCAGGAAAAATCATAGAGCAAGCTATTATCTTAATGGCAAGAAACTGGAAAGTACTGCAGTACAAAGGGATCTGGGGGTCTTGGTGCACGAAACTCAAAAAGTTAGTATGCAGGTGCAGCAGGTGATCAAGAAGGCCAATGGAATGTTGGCTTTTATTGCCAGGGGGATAGAATATAAAAACAGGGAGGTATTGCTGCAGTTATACAAGGTATTGGTGAGACCGCACCTGGAATACTGCATACAGTTTTGGTGTCCATACTTAAGAAAAGACATACTTGCTCTCGAGGCAGTACAAAGAAGGTTCACTCGGTTAATCCCGGGGATGAGGGGATGGACATATGAGGAGAGGTTGAGTAGATTGGGACTCTACTCATTGGAGTTCAGAAGAATGAGAGGCGATCTTATTGAAACATATAAGATTGTGAAGGGGCTTGATCGGGTGGATGCGGTGAGGATGTTCCCAATGATGGGTGAAACTAGAACTAGGGGGCATAATCTTAGAATAAGAGGCTGCTCTTTCAAAACTGAGATGAGGAGAAACTTCTTCACTCAGAGGGTAGTAGGTCTGTGGAATTTGCTGCCCCAGAAAGCTGTGGAAGCTACATCATTAAATATGTTTAAAACAGAAATAGACAGTTTCCTAGAAGGAAAGGGAATTAGGGGTTATGGGGAGCGGGCAGGAAATTGGACATGAGTCTAGGTTCGGATCGGTCATGGCCCTGTGGGTGGCGGAGTGGGCCCAGGGGCCGTGTAGCCTGGTCCTGCTCCTACTTCTTGTGTTCTAATTCTGTGTTAGATTTCAGGAGATGGTTCTATTCACAGGGATTAGTGGAGACCTCGGGAACAGATGGTATGTTGGCCTTCATAGCGAAAGGGTTTGAGTACAGGAGCAAGGATGTCCTGCTGCAGTTGTACAGGGCCTTGGTGAGACCACACCTTGAGTACTGTGTGCAGTTTTGGTCGCCTTATCTGAGGAAGGATGTTCTTGCCATGGAAGGAGTTCAGCGAAGATTCACAAGGCTGATCCCTGGGATGGCAGGAATGACGTATGAGGAGAGATTGGGTCGATTGGGCTTATACTCACTGGAGTTTAGAAGAATGAGAGGGGATCTCATCGAAACTTATAAAATTCTGACAGGTCTGGACAAACTAGATGCAGGTAGAATGTTCCCAATGGTCGGAGAGTCCAGAACCAGGGGTCATAGCCTAAGGATAAGGGGTAAGCCATTTAGGACAGAGATGAGGAAGAATTTCTTCACCCAGAGAGTGGTGAACCTGTGGAATTCTCTACCACAGAAGGCAGTTGAGGCCAAGTCTTTAAATATATTCAAGAAGAAGTTAGATATATTTCTTAGAGCTAAAGGTATCAAGGGATATGGGGAGAAGGCAGGTACGGGGTACTGAGTTTGGATGATCAGCCATGATCTCATCGAATGGCGGAGCAGGCTCGAGGGGCCGAATGGCCTACTCCTGCTCCTATCTTCTATGTTTCTATGCTGCCAGCTAGGAGTCCTTCAAGAGTAAATTGGGCCTGTTCCTGGCTGGGGTGGAGATCATCTTTTACAGAAGGTAATTACTGCAGGAAATACAGGGACAGAGTGATCTCCTGGACGAGTTTCGATCGCCTAGATGGGTCGGAGAGGAATTTCCCAGATTTTTTCTCCCAAATTTGCCATTGGGTTTTTATCTGGTTTTTCGTCTCTCCCGGGAGATCACATGGGTTCGGGTGGGATGGAGAGTGGAAGTAGATTTGAGGTTAGGATCAGATCAGCCATTATCTTATTGAATGGCGGAGCAGGCTCGAGGGGCCGATTGACCTACTCCTGCTCTTATTTCTTATATTCTTATGTTCTTAAAAGTTGGAGAATTAGCGCCAGGCGCTAATGCTTTAGACTGCATGCAAAATTCGTGCTCACTGCTTAAAGAAATGATTGGAGTCCTAATTCAAGTCTTTAAGCCCAAGGTCATTACACTCAAAGATGGACCAATATCAGGTGCAGTCTAATCGCAAGTCATGGTTGCCATAGGCTTTTTTCAGTACTTAAAGAGGAAATTCATTGATGCTGCAGGACCTCATTCTAACCATTGATGGCTGTGCAGCTGCCTCAGCAAGCAACAGCAGGTCAAGGAAAAGGAGTCAGAGGACTGAAGTAGCTGTATTCATGGCAGATCCACGCCCCAGGGAGAGAGCCCACAGATTCTGCGATCAAGCATTGGAGACATTGGTGTTCGCTGTGGAGAGACGGAGGGCGGTGCTCTACCCGGCAAGTGGCAGGAGGCCCTCGCCGCAAGTCTTCCGCACCATGTGGAGGGAGGTAGCGCAGCACGTCTTGGACAGCACTGTGGTTCCCCAGGACCCACACACAGTGCAGGAAGAAATTTAACGACCTCACTCAGGTGGTCAGGGTGAGTGAATGCTTCAACAAATGCTACATCCACCACCTGAAGCACAGTCTTCACACAATTCAATTCAATTCAAATCGCTTTATTGGCATGACAAGTTACATCTTATGTTGCCAAAGCATCGGAAAACATTCATGTTTGTTCACAAAAATACAGATCTATCCATACAGTGTATAAACAGATATATCCCTGAGTGTATAAATATATTTTCATATAATTTATATATACTCTTATCTTATCTTTAGTGGTTGTCCCTCTGTTTATGGCAAGCTGTAACATAGTGTGCTGCTAGTGTTACGCAATTTCTCTCTTCCCCTAGTAGGTATGGGAGTTTTTGGTCGTCATTCAAATTTCTGAATTCCGGGCATATTTTTGTAAATTTTGGGTAGAAATTCTCCCTTATGCCCTGATATTTTCTACAAGCACTGCCAAAAGCACCACACCCCCAGCACTCACCCATCAACAATCTCTACCTACCAACACTCACACCCACATCTCACACCTTGCACACAATGACAGCTATTCAACTATGGCAGGCACATCACCCAAACACATTGTTCCACACTCACTCACACACTTTCCTTTCTCTTGCAGGCCAAGGTGGCTCACAACAGGAGGGAGCAGGAGTGCACAGGCGGGGGACAAGCTGACACACAACCACTGTCTGCGCTAGAATATAGAATGCTGGAGATCATTGGGCACCAGGTGGTGGGAGCCGTGGCCAACAGCGACATTGACCCCCTTGGGGACAACAACGGTATGTTCATCGCTACTCCTTCTTCTCACATCCCACTTCCCCCTCACCCCACAAGCATTTCGCACTTTCCAGCTAATCATGCTGTATGCATGCATTTCTCCCTTCCTGCCCCCCTCCCCTCACCTTAACCCGACTCTTGTGCCTTTATGCTTTCAGATAATGAACAAGCACCTGAGCAGCCTGTTCCTGAGGGCACCGTTGAGAGCGAGGCGGGAGAAGAGGAGGAGGAAGAACACACCGCGTCACTGCATGTCTTACCAGCAGGCACCAGCTCAGGTACTGGCACTACACGTTATTTAGATGCTAGTATAGTAGCGGGATCTGCACAGGGTGAGGCACCGGGGACAATGGGTTGCAGCAATGCCAGGGGGAAAGGATAGCTATGGGGCTGGCTCCCCGGAGGGCGAGTTCGCTCGCGATTTCTGCTGCACAGGACTCAGATGAGGACCTCGATGGGGAGGCTTTTAGAAGAAGGGTGATGGGCATGCACACGGAGATGATAGGTGCAATGGCAAGAGTGCCCAAGAGCCTCTCAGCAATGGCAAGGAGCACTGCACAAAGCTCTGCGCACACCATGGAGCCCATCATTTCTAGTCAGCAAAGGATGGTAGAATCCCAGAGAGACCGTGGCGACCCAGACCTGATGCCATGTGTGATGTGTGATCTGGCAGCTTCCATTGCAGCACAGGCGGAAGCGATGCAACATCTTAGTGCTGTAATGTAGTCTATGCTTGGTGGCATCCAATCTCAGGCTGCTCTCATGCAGTCTCAGCTTGATGCCAGACAAGCTCTGACTGCTGCCAGCGTGGCTGGGTCTACCAACATCAACCGGGGCTTTCATGGTGTTGCAGCAGGCCAGCAATCTGTGCTCCAACAGATTGCTAGGGATGCTGAGGTGTTGCCCTGGGGGAGTGGCAGTGGAGCAGGAACCTGCTGTCCTCTCTCAGGATGACAGCATTCCTGCTCCCAACACTGCCACTCTGCCATTGCCCTTGTCATTGCCTGTCATCCAGTCAGCCCAGACTGCTGCCGCCCATGCTGAGGTGGTGCAGTCTACAGCCAGGCCTTCCAGGCCCAGAGCTGGTTGAGGGCATCCTGCAAGGCCATCTGAAGTCTCCCGCACGGACACTCAGCAGCCTTCCACCAGCCCTGCTGCAGCCACTGGGCCAGCACTTCGTAGGAGCACTAGAGTAGGCAAAGGCACAGTAACGAGAGGCACTAAGGGATTGCACAAGGGTGAACAGGTAATATTTTTGCTGTTCACTGATTATTGATAAATTTATTAATTCAGTTTGGATTCTTTTGCGGTGTGTCTCATTTCAGCTTTGCGCTGTGATATGGCCTGCGACAGGGATGGAATGATGGGGATGTGGTGAGCAACGGGGATCTGGGGTTTAAATTAATTCGAACCGCAGTCTGATGAGGCAGTCACGGACCACCCTTCCGGAAGGCCGATTGAGTAGCTGCCTCCTCCCTCACTCCGGTTCCTCCTCCTCCTCCTCCCCCTCATTTCCTCTTCCTCCTCATCCTCCTCCTCTCCCTCTTCCTCCTCCTGAGGTGGTCCCACAATCCCTGATGGCAAGGGCTGGGCCCCTCATGATGGCCAAGTTGTGGAGCATGCAGCAGACCACCACGAAATGGGAGACTGGCTCAGCCGAATACTGGAGGGCTCCTCCCGAGAGTTCAAGGTAGCGGGACCGTTGCTTCAGCAGGCCGATGGTCTGCTCGATGATGTTCCTGTTGGCAGCATGGCTCTCATTATATAAGTGCTGGGCAGGAGTGTTGGGTTTGCAGAGGAGAGTCATGAGCCAGGTGGCGAGCAGATAGCCCTCGTCTCCGGCCAGCCTGCCGCGAGCTTGATGTGGTGGCTGGAAGAGTGCTGGCACACTGGTCTGGTGTGCAGGATGAAGGCATCGTGGCTTCTGCCAGAATAGCAGGCATTGACATTGAGGATTCTCTGTCTGTGGTTGCACACCAACTGCACATTAAGCGAGTGGTAGCCTTTGCGGTTATGGAAGATCTCAGGATTGTTATGCCGTGCCCGCAAAGCCACGTGGGTGCAGTCAATGGCGCCCTGCACCATGGGGAATCCTGCTATCCTGGCAAAGTCACATGCATGCTCGTCCTACTCCCTTCTCCTATTGTAGAGCCTCTGTGACCTCCCGGATGCAGCGATGGATGACGAACAGCGAGATGTTAGCTATGTCTCCTGTTGCAAATTGGAAGGATCCCCATGCGAAGAAATTGAGGGCGACGGTGACCTTGACTGCCCCTGGGAGAGCCATAGTTGCCCTGATCTGAGGCTGGAGGTCTGGTTGCAGGAGGGGCAGATTTCTGTGACCACCTCCTTGGTGAAGCAGAGCCTTCTAATATACTGCTCCTCATTTAATTGGAGGTAGGAGAAGTGCTCTTGGAATAGCCACGGAGGGTAAGGCCTCATGTTGAGAGCCCTTATGGCCCTCCTCCTCCCTCTGGCCACATGTGCAACTCTTTCTTGCTGCCTCCGCTCCCTCCACTGTAGATCCTGGAGGGCGAGGTCGGCTGCCAGTACAGCCCTCATTAATGTAACCAAGTGTAGCAGTTTGATTTTTTTAAGAATAAAAGTAGCTACTTTTTAATTGCCACAACACTCCTGATACTAAATAACCTTGAAATTACAGAATGAGACTGTTGGAACTGACAAGAAAGCACTGAAACTGCACTAACCTACAGCCGCGACTCATTACTGATGATTCCTTTAAATAACATCCCAGGAGCTGGCTTCCTGCTGCTTCACACCAGCTCTCCTTGTCGCTGTTTACTCCAGGCGCTAGGGTAGGTGGCGACAATCAATTTTGCAAATCGGGTGGCCAGTGAGCGTTGCACACTCACTGATGTCACGATCCACCTGGCGTTGAAGCTCCTGGCGATAACTGTTAGCGACGGCGCTGTGGTGGGGGGTGGGGGCAGTGTTGGATTCACCTCGCCCCGGCGATAATGCTCTAGCGCCCCATTAACGCCATCTGCTGGCGCTAAGGGGGGGCACTAAGGTACCGAATTTTTTCCCCTTACTATTAGTTTTTAGTGATTTTGTGTCACCACCAGCTATCAGTACATTTCACATCTTTAATACATGAAGGTATTTGCAAAAGGGGATTTATGACTTGTTGATAAATTTATTAACAAATTATATTGCATGGTAGTTTACGGGGATCTAGCACAAACACTGCATGTTGAATCATCACCATTCACTCCAGCTTAAAAACACCTCCAAAGAACGTTAGCAGAACAGCCTTTTGACCCGCCCATCCTGTGTGTCCAAAAAATTCATTTATGTTGAAATCTCTTTCCAATGTAAACTTTAAAATTTCATGAAATAATCTAATTTGTATCAATGGCTTTCAATGAGGTGAAACTCAGTCCAACTAAACTGGTCAGATGAAAAACCTGGCATGGATCCCTACTAGGCAGAGCATAAACTTACACCCATCTGAGGATCTATTGTTCTTGTTTAATTTGTCCTTTATTTTAAACGCCGCTCACAATTCACGCCGAAATCACCTCAACACACATAACCACGTATCACTTGTCTGCCTCAGAAATCAGTGAGTGTGAATTGGACAAGAGTGAACAGAACCAAAGTCAGAGCTGTAAAGAGAAACCAGAAGATGATTTCTGATTGTAAGTTATTACTGCCATGCAATAAATCGATGGAAAAAGTCTTTTCTGATAAAGATTAAATATGAGCTAAAAGGTGGCAAAAAAACAGAAGGAATTTTCACTGAGCATACAAATGCCCACAGTTCCATCAGAGTCCAGGTGTGATTATTCTGTCATGGACTGCCACCACCTTCACTAACACCAGCAGCCACTCCCTACATTATCAAACATTAATTCCCTCTCTTGCCTCCCTGAAAATAACTCAAGCAGTACTGTTAATATCGCTTTAATGCAACAGCAGAAAATAATAACATTTTGCATGTAGAATATTTTTCTTTCTCTCACCCCCCCTTTCTAGATTATGCTCTCCCTGTTCCCCAATTGAGTCGCCACACACAACATCCATGTTGACCTATGACCTGCTTGAGGCCTCTGCTAATGCCACCCTGAAACCAGCCAGCAGAAGGTATTCTAGAGCCGCCCAGGATTGTGCCAGTACTCTTGCAGCGTGATGGAGCTGAGGCTAGGAACTACATGAGAAGGCAGGGGAAACACCCCTCCCCTCCACCCCCACCTCACCGCCCCCCACACCTTACCAATAGTCTGCAGTTTGGGGGAAATTCTAAGTTAGCAGCAGTTTAAGTTTTGCATTTTTGTTTCTAATTTACTAGTCGACCTCCTATGGCATCAATCAAGACCCAAGTATAGTTTCAGGAGAAGCAGGGTTAGAGGGTGAGAATAATTGGACCTGGGCGTGCAAGCATAATTCCGTCATTATTTTCCCCTAATTTTTTACACTTCTCTTATAAATTCTTATGTCCACAGTTATAATGGAAGCTGTCTATGTAAATGTCACACTGTAATTACACCCTCTTGCCAGTGGTGCTGCTGCAGCATCTCCATGGGGAGGAGGGGGAGGTATAATTACAGTGAGGCCAGTGTCGGGAGGAGCAGAGAGCGGCGGTACAGTGAGTATTTAAACTCACTTTCGCGGGCTTTCTTTCAGAGGCTTACCAATCTCACAGACCGGCGGCGGCGTTCCGGTGCCACGTCACGATTCAAAAAGTGACGCGGGCAAGAGGAAGCAGCTGATTGGGTGAGTACGGCCAGGTTTATACGACTCTATAGTTTGACAGTTAAGATGACTAGTTTATAAAATTTAGAAGGTTTTAATTTTTGTGGTTATCGTTTCTAAGGTCTCTGTTGTGTATCGGGGAGTGCTAGTAACCAAGGGCCCTTGAGTATATCATTTACTTGTAGTGTAATTAGTGGTATTGATTTGATTTAATTTAATTTAAATTAAATTAAAGGATAAGTAATGACAGGACAGCTCGGCCCCGTGGCATGCACCTCCTGTGCTATGTGGGAAATCAGGGAAACTTCCTGTTCCCTGACGACCATGTGTGCGGGAAGTGTATCCAGCTGCAGCTACTGACTTACTGCATTGCAGCGCTGGAGCTGCGAATGGATACATACTTGAGCATTCGTGATGCTGAAGACATCGTGGATAGCACGTTTAGGGAGTTGGTCACACCGCAGGTAAAGGCTGCACAGGCAGGAAGTGAATGGGTGACCACCAGGCAGAGAAGTAGGCGCAGGCAGGTAGTGCAGGGATCCCCTGTGGCCATCCCCCTCTCAAACAGATATACCACTTTGGATATTGTTGAGGGAGATGGCTTATCGGGGGAAGGCAGCAGCAGCCAACTTCCTGGCACCATGGGTGGTTCTGCTGCACAGGACGGGAGGAAAAAGAGTAGGAGAGCTATAGTGTTAGGGGATTCTATTGTAAGGGGAATAGATAGGCGTTTCTGCGGCCACAAACGAGACTCCAGAATGGTATGTTGCCTCCCTGGTGCAAAGGTCAAGGATGTCTCGGAGCGGCTGCAGGGCATTCTGGAGGGGGAGGGTGAACAACCAGTTGTCGTGGTGCATATAGGTACCAACAATATAGGAAAAAACGGGATGAGGTCCTAAAAGCTGAATATAGGGAGTTAGGAGGTAAATTAAAAAATAGGACCTCAAAAGTAGTAATCTCAGGATTGCTACCAGTGCCATGTGCTAGTCAGAGTAGAAATAGAAGGATATTTCAGATGAATATGTGGCTAGAGGAATGGTGCAAGGGGGAGGGATTCAAATTTCTGGGACATTGGCACAGGTTCTGGGGGAGGTGGGACCAGTACAAACTGGACGGTTTGCACCTGGGCGGGACCGGGACCGATGTCCTAGGGGGAGTGTTTCCTAGTGCTGTTGCAGAGGGTTTAAACTAAAATGGTAGGGGGTTGGGAACCTGTGCAGGGAGACAGAGGAAAGGGAAGCAAGGATAGAAACAAAAGACAGGAAGGAGAAAAGCAAAAGTGGAAGGCAAAAAAATCAAGGGTGTAAATCAAACAGGACTACAGTAAATAATAATTCTAAAAGGACTAAGAGTGTTAAAAAAAAAGCCTGAAGGCTTTGTGTCTGAATGCGAGGAGCATTCATAATAAGGTGGATGAATTAGCTGCACAAATAGATGTAAATGGATATGATGTAATTGGAATTACGGAGACATGGCTCCAGGGTGAACAAGGCTACGAATTCAACATCCAGGGGTATTCAATATTCAGGAAGGACTGGCAAAAAGGAAAAGGAGGTGGGGTAGCATTGCTGGTTAAAGAGGAGATTAACACAATAGTAAGGAACGATATTAGCTCTGTTGATGTGGAATCTGTATGGGTAGAGCTGAGAAATACCAAGGGGCAGAAAACGTTAGTGGGAGTTGTATACAGACCCCCAAGCAGTAATGCTGAGGTTGGGGATGGCATTAGCAATGTTGTTGTGCGAGGCCCCTTGGGGAAGAGCGATCATAATATGATAGAATTCTTCATTAAGATGGAGAGTGAAGTAGTTGACTTAGAGACTAGGGTCGTGAATTTAAATAAAGGAAACTACGATGGTATGAGGCGTGAGTTGGCTAGGATGGATTGGGGAATGTTACTTAAAGGGTTGATGGTGGATAGGCAATGGCAAACATTTAAAGATCGCATGGATGAACTACAGAATTTGTTCATCCCCGTTTGGCATAAAAATAAAACAAAAAAAGGTGACTCAACCGTGGCTAACAAGGAAAATTAGAGATAGCATAAGATCCAAGGAGAGGATATATAAATTGGCCACAAAAAGCAGCAAACCTGATGATTGGGAGCAGTTTAGGATTCAGCAAAGGAGGACAAAGGGATTAATTAAGTGGGGGAAAATAGAATGAGAGTAAGCTTGCAGGGAACATAAAAACTGACTGTAAAAGCTTCTATAGATATGTGAAGAGAAAAAGATTGGTGAAGTCAAGCATAGGTCCCTTGCAGTCTGTGGTAAACCACTGTCATACCTGTCTGTGTCTGTATGTGTATTCCACTAGGTACAGGTCTGGACATGCCTCGGCTGACTCCTCCCACTATTCCAGGTATATAAGTGACTACCTCCCAGTCCCTTAGTATTCTGGACGGGTCGACCACTCGAGACAAGACCTTCATTCTTTAGTTAATAAAAGCCTGATTGTTACTCGCTCAACTTCAGTCTTTTGAGTAATTGATGGCGCATCAATTTTATTAACTAAATTTTTTATAATGGAGAAGATCCTCACACCAGCATGCCTGGACCTGGACAGTCGGGAAGCGGACGCTTCCACCAAGTTTGCTCACTGGCTTACGTGCTTCGAGACATTCCTGACTGCCTCCACTGCGGTCGAAACGGATGCGGACAAACTGTCTGTCCTGATCTCCAAGGTGAACCACCGAGTGTACTCAGTCATCCGGGATGCGACCTCGTACACAGCCGCCCTCCAGCTCCTCAAGACCCAGTACACGCGCCCTGTGAACGAAGTATACGCTAGGCACCTTCTGGGGAGTCGCAAGCAACAACCTGGGGAATCGACTGAGGAATACCTCCAAGCACTGTCCGTGCTTGGCCGGGCCTGTGGGTGTAAGGCGGTAACGCCCGCTAAGTACACGGAGGAACTGATCCGGGATGCCTTCGTAGCGGGCCACAGGTCCAACTACACCCGACAGCGACTGTTGGAGCAGAGTGACCTCACCCTCGACAAAGCCTCCGACATCGCACTAACGCTGGACGCAGCCTTCCGGGGCATGGATGCCTACTCCTCTGCACCGTGGACGCCGCGGGGAACGACAACCTGGGACACGGTAGGACAGCCCCATAGCACCGTGCCACCCCAGCCACAGCCCAACAACGGCCCAACTACCGCAGCAGTGTCCCAAAGCCAGACAGCAGTATCCCAAGGCCAGAAATGCTACTTCTGTGGCCAGGCCAAACACCCCAGAGCGCGCTGCCCGGCGAAGAATGCAACCTGCTCGGGCTGCGGGAAAAAGGGACACTACGCCAGCGTCTGCAAGGCCAAAGCCACCCCGAACGCCAACAGCGCCACGTGTGGGCCGTGCGAGCCGCCATCTTGGGCCTCCCCAGCCATGTGCGAACCACCGCAGCAGCAGCCATCTTGGACGACTCCAGCCACATGGGAATCATGGGCGCCGCCATCTTGGACACCAGCCGGGACGCAGCAGACCGCCAACCCCCACCCATCTGATACTCGCAGCGACACACCGACCCCTACGCTGGCCTCTGTGACGCTGGACCAAACGAGACCGCACCAGTTAGCTCGGTCCAAAATGGACGTTAAGGTAAACGGCCATGCAATAAACTGCCTTTTTGACTCCGGGAGCACAGAGAGCTTCATCCACCCCGACACGGTGCGGCGTTGCTCTCTCCCAGTCCTGCCTGCGCACCAGCGGATTTCTATGGCCTCCGAGTCCCAGTCAGCGGACATTGGCGGCTACTGCGTGGTGACACTAGTAGTAGACGGGACTGTGTTCAATAATTTTAAACTCCTGGTCCTGCCCGACCTCTGCGCTGCCGTTCTACTGGGGTTGGATTTCCAGTGCCACCTCAAAAGCGTTACGATGGCGTACGGTGGCCCCCTCCCCCCACTCACAGTCCGCAGCCAGCAGCCTCCAAATTGCCCGCCGCGCACTAGATGCAACCTCTCCACACTCAGAGTCCCACCCCCCCCACTGTTTGCTAACCTCACCCCTGACTGTAAGCCCATCGCCACAAAGAGCAGGCGATACAGTGCCGGGGACAGGGTTTTCATCAAAACCGAAGTGGAACGGCTCCTGAAGGAGGGGATTATTGAGGGCAGCTCCAGCCCCTGGCGAGCCCAGGTTGTAGTCGTTAAGACCGGCGAGAAACAACGCCTGGTCATCGACTACAGCCAAACAATAAACCGCTACACCCTGCTGGACGCCTACCCACTCCCCCGCATAGCTGACATGGTCAACCAGATCGCGCAGTACCGCGTCTTTTCGACCATTGACCTGAAATCAGCGTACCACCAGCTCCCCATCAGCCCTGAAGACCGCCAGTATACTGCTTTTGAGGCAAACGGCCGCCTCTATCACTTCCTTAGGGTTCCCTTCGGCGTTACCAACGGGGTCTCCGTCTTCCAAAGGGAGATGGACCGGATGGTCGATCAAAACGAGCTGCAGGCCACTTTCCCTTACCTAGATAATGTGACCATCTGCGGCCATGACTTGCAGGACCATGACGCAAACCTCGAGAAATTCCTCCGCACCGCCCAACTCCTGAACCTGACATATAACAAGGAGAAGTGCATATTCCGCACAGACCGCCTCGCCATCCTTGGCTGTGTTGTAGAACACGGGGTCATCGGTCCCGACCCGGACCGGATGCGTCCCCTTATGGAACTCCCACTGCCCCACTGCCTAAAAGCTCTGAAGAGGTGCCTAGGGTTTTTTTCCTACTACGCTCAGTGGGTCCCCTACTATGCAGACAAAGCCCGTCCGCTGATCAAGTCCACCTCTTTTCCCGTGACGGCAGAGGCCCGCTTAGCCTTCCACCGTATCAAGGAAGACATTGCCAAAGCCACCATGCACGCAGTGGACGAATCCATCCCCTTCCAGGTGGAAAGCGATGCGTCCGACTTCGCTCTGGCCGCCACCCTTAATCAGGCGGGGAGACCTGTGGCATTCTTCTCACGAACCCTCCAGGGCCCGGAGACCAGACACTCCGCGGTCGAGAAGGAGGCCCAGGCTATCGTGGAGGCTGTGCGTCATTGGAGGCACTACCTGGCCGGAAAACGATTTACCCTGCTCACTGACCAGCGTTCAGTTGCTTTTATGTTCAACAACAAGCAGAGGGGCAAAATCAAAAATGACAAGATCTTGAGGTGGAGAATCGAACTTTCCACCTACAATTACGAGATCTTGTACCGGCCTGGGAAGCTCAATGAACCCCCAGATGCCCTATCGCGTGGCACCTGCGCCAGCGCGCAGATCGATAGGCTGAGGGCCCTCCACAATGACCTCTGCCACCCGGGGGTCACCAGGTTCTTCCACTTCATCAAGGCCCGCAACCTGCCTTACTCCATTGAGGAGGTCAGGACCATGACCAAGAACTGCCAAGTCTGCGCTGAGTGCAAACCGCACTTTTATAGACCAGACAGAGCCCACCTGATAAAAGCCACTCGCCCTTTCGAACGCCTGAGCGTCGATTTTAAAGGGCCTCTCCCCTCCTCCGACCGCAATGTGTACTTCCTCAACATCATTGACGAGTACTCCCGGTTCCCGTTCGCTTTCCCCTGCCCGGACATGACCAGTGCCACGGTCATTAAATGTCTGAACAGCCTCTTCACCCTGTTCGGTTTCCCCAGCTATATCCATAGCGACCGGGGCTCATCGTTTATGAGCGACGAACTCCGCCAGTACCTGCTCGCTAGGGGTATTGCCACAAGCAGGACCACCAGTTACAACCCCCGGGGGAACGGACAGGTGGAAAGAGAGAATGCAACTGTTTGGAAGGCTGCCCTACTAGCCTTAAAGTCTAGGGGCCTTCCGACCTCCCGCTGGCAGGAGGTGCTCCCCGATGCGCTCCACTCGATTCGGTCACTTCTCTGCACTGCCACCAATGCCACCCCTCACGAGAAAATGTTTGTCTTCCCAAGGAAGTCCACATCGGGGACATCGTTACCGCCATGGCTGACGTCCCCAGGGCCGGTACTACTGAGAAGACACGTGAGGGCCAATAAAACGGACCCCCTGGTCGAGAGGGTCGACCTCCTCCACGCCAACCCCCAGTACGCTTACATTGCGTACCCGGACGGGCGGGAGGACACAGTCTCCATACGAGACCTCGCACCCTCGGGGACCGCTGTAACCCACTACCCATTACCACCCCCCCCCACGACCCGATATCCAACCCCAGCAGCCGGCTCGCCTTGGACCGTCACCCATGAGGACTACACTCCAGGGCCCCAGCCTACACGGGACGCGACGCCGGAAGCTCCACCACCCCTGCCGTCGCCACGTCGATCACAGCGGCAGACAAGACCTCCGGAGAGACTCCAATACACGAACTTTTAAATACACTTCACCCCGCCGGACTCATTTTTAAACAAGGGGTGAATGTGGTAAACCACTGTCATACCTGTCTGTGTCTGTATGTGTATTCCACTAGGTACAGGTCTGGACATGCCTCGGCTGACTCCTCCCACTATTCCAGGTATATAAGTGACTACCTCCCAGTCCCTTAGTATTCTGGACGGGTCGACCACTCGAGACAAGACCTTCATTCTTTAGTTAATAAAAGCCTGATTGTTACTCGCTCAACTTCAGTCTTTTGAGTAATTGATGGCGCATCACAGTCAGAATCAAGTGTATTTATAATGGGGAACAAAGAAATGGCAGACTTTGGTTCTGTCTTCACAAAGGAGGTCAGAAATAACCTTCCAGAGATGTCGGGGAACATAGGGTCTAATGAGAGGGAGGAATTGAATGAAATCAGTATTTGTAGGGAAATGGTGTTAAGGAAATTGATGGGATTAAAGGTCGATAAATTCCCAGGGCCTGATAATCTACATCCCAGGGTACTTAAGGAAGTGACTCTAGAAATAGTAGATGCATTGCTGGTCATCTTCCAAAATTCTATAGACTCTGGAATAGTTCCCATGGATTGGAGGGTAGCTAATGTAACTCCACTATTTAAAAAAGGTGGTAGAGAGAAAATGGGGAATTATAGACCAGTAAGCCTGACATCAATACTGGGGAAAATGCTAGAGTCCATTATAAAAGATGTAATAGCAGAGCACTAGGAAAACAGTGACAGGATCGGACAAAGTCAACATGGATTTACAAAAGGTAAATCATGCTTGACTAATCTACTGGAATTTTTTGAGGATGTAACTGGTAAAATAGTTAAGGGAGAACCAGTGGATGTGGTGTATTTAGACTTTCAAAAGGCTTTCGATAAGGTCCCACATAAGAGATTGGCGTGCAAAGTTAAAGTACATGCGATTGGGGGTAAGGTACTGATTTGGATAGAGAACTGGTTGGCAGACAGGAAGCAAAGAGTTGGAATAAACGGGTCTTTCTCCAAGTGGCAGGCAGTGACTAGTGGGATACCGCAGGGATCGGTGCTAGGACCCCAGCTATTCACAATATATATTAATGATCTAGACGAGGGAACTAGATGTAATATCTCCAAGTTTGCAGACGACACAAAGCTGGGTGGGCGTGTGTGCTGTGAGGAGGATGCAGAGAAACTCCAGTATGATTTGGACAGGTTGGGTGATTGGGCAGATGCAGTATAATGTGGATAAATGCGAGGTTATCCACTTTGGTGGCAAAAACAGGAAGACAGATTATTATCTGAACAGCAATAGATTCGGAAAGAGGAAGTGCAACGAGGCCTGGGTGTCCTTGTGCACCAGTCGTTGAAGTTAAGCATGCAGGTGCAGCAGCTGGTTAAGAAGGCAAATGGTATGTTGGCCTTCATAGCGAGTGGATTCGCATACAGGAGCAAGGATGTCTTGCTGCAGTTGTACAGGGCCTTGGTGAGACCACACCTTGAGTATTGTGTGCAGTTTTGGTCGCCTTATCTGAGGAAGGATGTTCTTGCCATGGAGGGAGTGCAGCGAAGATTCACCAGACTGATACCTGGGATGGCAGGAATGACGTATGAGGAGAGATTGGGTCGATTAGGCTTATATTCGCTAAAGTTTAGAAGAATGAGAGGGGATCTCATTGAAACTTATAAAATTCTAACAGAACTAGACAGACTAGATGCAGGAAGGATGTTCCTGATGCGGGGGTGTCCAGAACCAGGGGTCACAGTCTAAGGATAAGGGGTAAGCCATTTAGGACTGAGATGAGGAGGAATTTCTTCACCCAGAGAGTGGTGAACCTGTGGAATTCTCTACCACAGAAGGCAGTTGAGGCCAACTTATTAAATATAGTCAAGAAGGAGTTAGATATATTTCTTAAGGCTAAAGGGATCAAGGGATATGGGGAGAAAGCAGGGACACAGTGACATGAATCAGTCATTCATGAAAGAAAGACTTATGAAATAATACTGAGCGGCCTACGGGTGGCGCTGTCCAGGGAGAGTATAAATACTCAGGCACGGGCCCAGCTTGCGCAGGACATTCTTAACAGGAACTAGTAAAGGACACAACTAGACCTCCATGTTATAAAACAGTTGATTAAAGTTTTGTTTAACACTTAGACCAAGTGCCTAGTAGTTTTCTTACGTCACAGGGTACTGAATTTGGATGATCAGCTATGCTCTCATTAAATGGTGGAACAGGCTCGAGGGGCCGAATGGCCTACTCCTGCTCCTATCTTCCATGTCTGCAGGCAGTTTCTGTTATAAATGTGGACATAAGAATTTATAATGTAAAAATTGATAGGAACTGCACAAAGGCATAAGATTTTGAATATATTATCGGCAAACGTATGTGTTTGCTCATCAAAGCACATTTTGCTTTGCACTCAGCAAGAAATGTCAAGTTGAGTAGAGGCCAAATGAAATGCGTATACTGTCTCACCAACTGAGGAGCAATCACCGTGCTTACTATGTGCAGAGACATTGGTGAATAGATTCAAAGGTAATGGCCTAGAAATTTGGGATCAAGGGATCAATTGCTGCACCTGAATGCTGAAACCCGTGGCGCCCCCAATAATGAGCCTCGGGCCTCATTTCCATCGAGCCGGCAAGCTGCCGATAGCAACAGGCAGCTCGCCAGCAAAACGGGATTGAAGATGGTGCCGCTGCTGGCGTCGCGGCAACCCTCCAGTAAGTGAGGGAGGGAGACGATTGGGTTGGAAGGTAGCGGTGGCCAGGGGGAGGTAGCAGTGGTGATTGGTGGGGGCGGAGTGGTGATCGGCAGCAGCCTGCATTCGGTGAATGCTGGGTGGGGAGGAGCATTCCTGGCTCCACATTCAGGTAAGTATATCTCCTTACAATAGCAAAATACTGCGGATGCTGGAAATCTGAAACAGCAACAGAAAATGCTGGAAACACTCAGCAAGTCAGGCAGCATCATAGAGAGAGAAACAGAGTTAACGTTTCAGGTCGATGACCTTACATCAAAACGTTCTGACGAAGGTCGCAGACCTGAAACGTTATCTCTGTTTCTCTCTCCTCGATGCTGCCTGACCTGCTGAGTGTTTCCTGCATTTTCTGGTGTTGTTGAAGTATATCACCTTGTTGGTCGTGGCCTGAGTACGAAGACCCGGTTTTCCTGAGTGCAGCTGGTGCCGGCTACCTCAGAGCAAACCAGTGTTGTAGTGGGGGCCTCAAACAGGCATTAGGTGTCTTATTTGCAGATGTAAAGGGCCTAACAGGCGTGGGCACTGCACATTGACTTTTTTGGCCATTACCAATATGGCGAGCGGAGCACTTCCGGCTCGTAATGAGCGTTCACTTCCTCCCTGTAATATTAGAGGCTGTTTAGTGCCCAAAAAGCCACATTTCTAGGCCAACATGTTTACTATTTAACTACCTCATAGCAACCAGAACAATTCTTTCCGCACTTAAAGGCAAACTTCAGATAAGCACCCGTTACTGCACTAGGACCATATTCGCATTTCTCACATCTTCTGTACTTGCTGCTCACATGCCAAATTCTGGGTTGAGTTTGATGCAGTGTGGTGTAAGGTGAGGGGAACGGGATTCAAGCATCTAAAATGTCACAATAATTATCAAAAAAGGGAGACTTTTCATCCCTCTCTCTAGACTGGATTCAAAGCCAACAAAAAGTCAAAGGTCAGCGCCATTTCCCCATTTATTTTTGTTTTAAACAGTACAATTAGCACAATGCCACATTAATTATAAGATTCCTGCAAAACATATGTGCTTACTGTGATGATGTAAGATATAATTTAGTGTGTAGACGTATTTTTTCATTTAATCCTGTGGTTTTGCAACTTTAATTCTGAACAATGTACACACGAAAGAAAGTCTTGCAGCTCATTTATGATGCGATGTGATCCCATAGTCTGGGTGCAGTGTTTGAATGTACATGTGCGGATTTAGGTACCCTCCCATTTGTACTGGCAGACCACTTGGGAGGGAGTGCTCTGGTATGGGGATAGTGAGTCTTATTGGTAGGAGGAGCTGTGTCTTGGGGATTTATATTGACATGAATTCGTATCTGCAAATCCACACTCGATGAGACTTGCCCAGGAAGCGGATCTTGTTCACATTTGTGTCAATTCGAAACTCGTAGTTCAATTATATAACTTGGCAAGTAGAGGCCAGATTCCAAGACAAATAATTGGGCTGTTAGACACTATGGACTGCGCCAACACCAACAATACCTTGATATGTGAGTGAGCAGTCAGCTAGATAACATGAAAGGACAAGTATAATGGACCTGAAATTCCACTTGTCTCCTGCCATAATAGCGGAAGCCCCAAGGGACCTTTATGCTGGGTCTATGCCATTTCCAAGAGTTTGCTCGATGGCTAGTAATGGACAGGACTTCTGTCCATCTTTTACAAGGTAACTGATGGGCAGGGGGCGGGACCAGAGGTAGGCGTTCCCTCGGCCGGAAGTTGTCACTCCTGCTGCTCAGTCAGGATCTGGCAAGGGGTCTGAATTCAAACATTCTTCAAACTTACGCAGATCAGCCTCCTTGAACAGGGGCCGAGGGGACTACTGCCAGGGCCGGGCTGAGCCTCAGCAACCCACTGCTCAAGGGCAGGCGATAGTGGAGATTGTAGTGTATGTAACTGTTCTACCTTTAAGAGAACTATCGTATGTAACCGTTCACCTTTAAGAGAACTATTTTAGGTGTGGCACTACTTTATCTTGGCTGCTGTATACTGTAATACCGACGGTGACCACACCAGTATATAAGTGCTGTGTCAGGATTTATTGGGCAGATTCGCCCTGACCTTCGAATAGTAAAGTCCTGTTTAAGTTACTCTTGTAGTCTGTGTATTACTTCGCTATACAACCCACAGACTTTACAGTGGCGACGAGTTCGATCTTACCCTGCGGCAACAATACTTCTGAAGAAGTAAACGAGCGTCGAGAAGAGGTACCCGCCCTCGTCGTTTTGCTGAGAGAAAACTCGAGTCTGCAGACCAAGAAAGGAGGAAGATTTCAAACATGAAGTCTTCCATCAGCAACAGGCACGGATTGTCCCTTCTGCCACGGTGGTGAGTGAGCCGATCAACACGAGAAGCAAGTCGGCCACGGTGACTGTGAGTAAAGGGAAAATAGAAACAAATAAACGGAGGATAAGGGCGGTGCACTCGACCACGGTCAAGGGGGAAAGGAGCCGGACAGAAGTTGGGCCCAGAGGCGCTGAGACTGGGGCAGCGTGGAGCAGAAGCCACGGTACAAGCGGGCTGGGGGAGCGTCGTGAGACGACTAGACCGCGACGGCGAAAAAGGCCGGACAAATACCGCGACCACGAGGCGCTGCGACCGGGATCGTAAGGCGCGGGAAGATATAAACATAAATAAGCCACGGAGAACTCAGCCGCAGCCGGGGAGGAAAGCACCAGACTGCGAGAAGCTGGGAGGCGCGATTGGGGTGAAAAAGGCCAGACAGCGAATGAGGCCACGAAGCGCTGCGACCGGATCGTAAGCGGGCTGGGGGAGCGTCGTGAGACGACTAGACCGCGACGGCGAAAAAGGCCGGACAAATACCGCGACCACGAGGCGCTGCGACCGGGATCGTAAGGCGCGGGAAGAGATAAAAATAAATAAATCGCGGAGAACTCAGCCGCAGCCGGGGAGGGAAGCACCGGACTGCGAGAGGGCTGGGAGGCGCGATTGAGAGCCACGCGAGCGGGAGGGACAGAGCCCGAGCGAGAGCCGCACGAACGGGAGAGACAGAGCCCGAGAGAGAGCGAGCGAGAGCCGCGCGAGCGGGAGAGACAGAGCCGAGGAAGACTGAGCGAGATCCAGCCCAGCGGCTGAAACTGTTCGCCGTCAACGGGTTGTACCCAGCACCGGAGAGACAGAGCCCGAGCGAGGGAGACTGAGCGAGATCCAGCCAGCGGCTGAGACCGTTCGCCGTCAACGGCCGAGAGAAGGGAACGCGCAGAAGCCGAAGCGCAGGCTGTGAACCCCGAAAGCCAGCGGCCGTCGCCCGAGGGAAAAGCTTACCCCTCCTGCCAGGGGAAGAAAAGCGGGAACCGCCATCTTGAAAGTGGGCGGGGAAAGATAAGCGCGGGAAACCGCGGGAAGCCGCCGGTAGGCGGAGAAAAAGACAGAAGCGGGAACCGCCATTTTGAAAGGGGCGGGGAAAGAAGATAAGCGCGGGGAAACCGCAATCTTAAAAAAAAAATTTTTTTTAAAGAGTTAAAGAAATATTTCGTTGTTGTTTATCAGGGAGGTGAAGATGCCTAAGCGTGGTAACATCAACGATTTCGATTCCGAGGTAGAAGATTGGGCCACGTATGTAGAACGCATTGAGATATATTGTGAGGCCAATAAAATAGAGGATGATGATAAAGCTATAACCTTGCTGAACTCGATGGGGGCGAAGACATACGGGCTATTGAAGCATCATCTAGCACCAGTTAAACCGGCGGATCAAACCTTCGATAATATTGTTGCTGTCCTGAAGGATCATTTTAACCCCGCACCGCTGATGTTAGCGGAACGATCTAAATTTTACGGGAGAACGCAACGAAAAGAGGAAAGCAACCCGGAGTACTTGGTCGAGCTGCGTAGACTAGCGAAATACTGCCAGTTTAGAGGAAATCTGACAGAGGCATTGCGAGACAAGTTCGTGTGTGGATTGTCAAAGGAAGGAACGCAAAAACGACTACTCGAAGAGAACGATCTTACACTTGATAAGGCTGTCCTTATTGCAGCATCGCACGAAGCCGCAGCGAGAGGCACGGCGGAAATGCAGCGGAAGACAGCGGTACTCAGTGTGGATCAAATGACTTCGGGTACAACGAAATGTTCTCGTTGTGGGAAGACAACACACGACCAGAACCAATGCTGGGTTAAAAACCAGGACTGTAGGAAATGTGGCAAGCTTGGCCACATAGCTAAGGTATGCCGGTCAGGAAAGAAGAACAACAATAATAAGTCACCGCAGAAGAAGTACAGAAAGGTACATGAGGTGACTGGGAAGAGTCCAGATGAACAGAATTCGGACTCAGACTCCAACAGCAAGGCACTGGGTAGTCTGAGGATTCATAATGTGAGTAAAGAAGCTGACCGACAAACTATCTGGATCACACTACAGATTGCAAAAGTCCAAGTGAAGATGGAAGTGGACACCGGATCGGCGGTGACGGTCATGAATAAGCATGATTACAAAAAGTTATTCAAACATATTCCCCTACGGGATGCGGAGATAGTATTGCAGACATACACGGGGCACAAAGTATACCCCATCGGAAAGATAGAAGTCAAGGTGAGATACAAAGACAAAGATCACCAAAGGATGGACTTGTATGTGCTGCCCGAGGGAGGTCCACCACTTCTGGGACGGGAGTGGATCAGGAAAATAAAGATAGACTGGCATTCACTAAACATAATGACAGTAGATTCCGGGAAGGAAGAGGTCAAACCTGAACGGTTGTCCAGAATATTGGACGAAGCTAAAGAGGTATTCCAGCAAGGACTGGGAACACTGAGAGGAATTAAAGCAAAAATCAAGATTGCAGAACATGCAAGCGATACGACCTGCTGTGGAGGCAGAACTGGAAGAGCTTGAACGTTCAGGGGTACTGTCTAAGGTGGACTGGAGTGAGTGGGCCACGCCCATTGTTCCCGTCATGAAGTCTTCATCAAGTAACAAGCCAGGGGGACTGGGGAAGGTCCGCATCTGCGGAGATTTCAAGATCACAGTTAATCCGGTGCTTCACACGGTACAATACCCACTTCCGCGGATTGAGGATATCTTTGCTTCATTGTCTGGCGGGCAACACTTCACCAAGATAGACCTGGCACAGGCATACTTACAAATGGAAGTCGAGGAAGAGTCGCGCCAGTATCTCACAATCAACACGCACAGAGGCTTGTATCGTTATAATAGACTGGTTTTTGGAGTAGCTTCGGCTCCAGCAATTTGGCAGAGGGCAATGGAGCAGGTCTTACAAGGTGTTCCAAGCACGCAGTGTTACTTGGACGATATCCTGATTACGGGAGAAGACGAGGAGGAACACCTCACAAATTTGAAACTGGTGCTCACCAGGTTGAAGGAATATGGCCTTCGAGTTAATCGCCAGAAATGTGAGTTCTTCCAGAAACGGATCTCGTACTGCGGTCATGTCATTGACCAAGAGGGGCTGCACAAGTCGCCTGACAAGATAGAAGCTGTCGTGAAGGCCCCCGCTCCGGAAAACGTTTCACAGTTGAGATCGTTTCTGGGGTTGATTAATTATTATCACAAGTTTCTGCCAAATTTATCCACGGTGCTACATCCGCTGAATGCTCTGTTACGGAAAGAAGTGCCATGGAAGTGGAGCGAGGACTGTAAAAAGGCCTTTCGCAGAAGCAAGGCGTTGATTACCTCTGAGGAAGTGTTGGCTCATTTCAACCCAACATTACCTCTTCGTCTAGCTTGTGATGCTTCCCCTTATGGAATTGGAGCAGTACTTTCACACAAGTTACCAAATGGCTCGGAAAGGCCAGTCGCATTTGCGTCCCGATCGTTGACCTCCGCGGAGCGAAATTACGCTCAGATAGACAGGGAGACCCTCAGCCTTGTGTGGGGAGTAAAGAAATTCAATCATTACCTGCAGGGCAAGAAGTTCACATTACTGACAGACCACCAGCCGTTGGTGTCCATATTCAACCCTAACAAGGCCGTTTCCACTATGACAGCGCAAAGGTTACAGAGGTGGTCCGTGTTACTTGGGGCACACCAATATGACATTGAATACAAAAGCTCCAAACAGCATGGAAATGCTGATGGGTTATCGCGCCTACCGTTGCCGGTAGTAGAAGAGGCGGCTACAATGGACCCGGTAGAAATGTTCCACTCATCCATAGTAGAATGTCTACCAGTAACCAATTCGATGATCGAGAATGAAACAAGAAATGACCCGACTCTCTCACGGGTCTACGATCTAACAGTGGAGGGATGGCCAGCACATGGCGAACCAACACTGCCAGCATTTTCGCAACGGAAAGAACAGCTGTCAGCGTGCCGAGGAACCTTGATGTGTGGATCGAGAGTGGTGATCCCACCCAAACTTCAGCATAAGGTGCTAAAGGAACTTCACGAGGGGCATCTGGGTGGAGTGAAAATGAAGAACCTAGCAAGAGCGTTTGTGTGGTGGCCAGGTATTGATGGAGACATCGAGGAAATAACCAAGAGTTGTCTAGGATGCCAGAAGGTCCAAAACGCGCCACCACAAGCTCCTCTGCATCCATGGGAGTGGCCCTCATCTCCTTGGCAAAGGGTACACATCGACTTTGCTGGTCCATTTATGGACTCAATGTTTCTAATAGTGGTGGATGCACACTCCAAGTGGCCGGAGGTAATAAAGATGTCCTCCACCACCACGGAAAAAACCATCACAGTATTAAGGACCATGTTTGCCAGGAATGGGCTGCCGGAACAGGTCTGTTCTGATAATGGACCACAATTTGTGTCCGAAGAATTCAGGAAGTTTTTAAAAAGCAATGGGGTCAAGCACTACATGTCAGCCCCATACCATCCCGCCACCAATGGCTTAGCTGAAAGGTTTGTCCAGACCTTCAAGAAGGCCATAAAGGCCATGGGTAATGAGAACATCAACTTACAACATAAGGTAGATAGCTTCTTGTTGGCGTACAGGAATGCAACACATGCGGTCACAAATCAAACTCCCGCCATGATGTTTTTCAATAGAAGACTAAGATGCCGGCTGGATTTGATTAAGCCAAACGTCAGAAGGGACGTAGAGAACCGGCAATTCCAGGGCATGAATGAAAGGCCAACTAGCTCTTTTCAGACAGGTCAACAAGTTTTGGCCCGGGACTACCGTACCGAGAAATGGCAGCCGGGAACTATTGTAAAAAGGCTAGGGCCGCTGCTGTATACAGTGGACATTGGTGACAGCATAATAAGGTGCCATGTTGACCAGATCATAGGGTCATCCACAAAGAGCCAACCTACTCCACAACCTTACACGGCTAATGTAGAAACAGAGATACCCAGAGCACCTACTTCCGATCTGGTAAGACTGGAATCAGATGATCCTGACACTGTCCTTCAAGCTGAATCGGCCTTGCCGGAAGAACCTACTACCCCGCCGAAAACTACTACACCACCGAGGCGTTATCCGGACAGAGTCAGGAGACCTCCAGAGAGACTGAACCTGTGAACTGTTTTACATAATTTGTATATATGTTCTAATGATATGGTTAATGGGGAATAAGTATGTTGTAAGCTAAAAAGGGAGGATTGTAGTGTATGTAACTGTTCTACCTTTAAGAGAACTATCGTATGTAACCGTTCACCTTTAAGAGAACTATTTTAGGTGTGGCACTACTTTATCTTGGCTGCTGTATACTGTAATACTGACGGTGACCACACCGTCGTGTGGTTAGCACTGTGGTTAACCATAGTGGTTAGCACTGTTGCCTCACAGCGCCAGGGACCCGGGTTCGAATCCGGCCTCGGGCGACTGTCTGTGTGGAGTTTGCACATTCTCCCCGTGTTTGCGTGGGTTTCCTCCGGGTGCTCCGGTTTCCTCCCACAGTCCAAAGATGTGCGGGTTAGGTTGATTGGCTATGATAAATTGACCCTTAGTGTTAGGGGGATTAAATACGTGGGGTTACGGGGATAGGGTGGGATATGTGTTGGTGTGGGGGTTGCGGGGATCAGGTGGGATATGTGTCGGTGCAGGCTCGATGGGCCAAAATGGCCTCTATCTGCACTGTGGGGTTTCTGTGATTCTGTGACCAGTATATAAGTGCTGTGTCAGGATTTATTGGGCAGATTCGCCCTGACCTTCGAATAGTAAAGTCCTGTTTAAGTTACTCTTGTAGTCTGTGTATTACTTCGCTATACAACCCACAGACTTTACAGAGATGTCCTTGAGCACAGAGCAGGCGGACAGCAGGGCTATACCTACAGTGCTGCTTGTGCCCAGCTGCCCCATGCAAATGAGGTGCCCTCCCAACAACCCCACAAACTCCAACGGGACGAGTGCTGGAGGGCAACAGTGGGCATGATCCTGGTGTAGCCCAAGGAATCCTGGGGCCCATCGCTTTTTGGATATTTGATAATGGCAGCTAAAAGCATAGCTCTGTTGTTCCTTCACACATCTCTTCCTCATTCATTGATGTAGATTATTGGCTTGTTCATACTCACTCTAAGTAGGTGGCACTCTTGGTTGCTAAGCAACCACTTTTGCTATCCATGCTTCATAGAAACATAGAAGATAGGAGCAGGAGTAGGCCATTCGGCCCCTCGAGCCCGCTCCACCATTTAATGAGATCATGGCTGATCATTCAAATTCAGTACCCTGTCCCTGCTTTCTCCCCATATCCCTTCATCCCTTTAGCCTTAAGAAATATATCCAACTCCTTCTTGAATATATTTAATAAATTGGCCTCAACTGCCTTCTGTGGTAGAGAATTCCACAGGTTCCCCACTCCCTGGGTGAAGAAATTCCTCCTCATCTCAGTCCCAAATGGCTTACCCCTTATCCTTAGACCGTGACCCCTGGTTCTGGACTCCCCCACCATTGGGAACATCCTTCCTGCATCTAGTCTGTCTTGTCCTGTTAGAATTTTATAAGTTTCAATGAGATCCCCTCTCATTCTTCTAAACTCTAGCGAATATAAGCCTAATCGACCCAATCGACCCAATCTCTCTTCATACATCATTCCTGCCATCCCAGGTATCAGTCTGGTGAATCTTTGCTGCACTCCCTCCATGGCAAGAACATCCTTCCTCAGATAAGGCGACCAAAACTGCACACAGTACTCAAGGTGTGGTCTCACCAAGGCCCTGTACAACTGCAGCAAGACATCCTTGCTCCTGTACTCGAATCCTCTCGCTATGAAGGCCAACATACCATTTGCCTTCTTAACCGCCTGCTGCACCTGCATGCTTACCTTCAGCGACTGGTGCACAAGGACACCCAGGTCTCGTTGCACTTCCCCTTTTCCCAATCTATTGCCGTTCAGATAATAATTTGCCTTCCTGTTTTTGCCACCAAAGTGGATAACCTTGCATTTATCCACATTATACTGCATCTGCCATGCATCTGCCCAATCACCCAACCTGTCCAAATCATACTGGAGTTTCTCTGCATCCTCCTCACAGCACACACGCCCACCCAGCTTTGTGTCATAGATACATAGATACATAGAAGATAGGAGCAGGAGTAGGCCATTCGGCCCTTCGTGCCTGCTCCGCCATTTAATGAGATCATGGCTGATCCTTTAATTCAGTATCCCGTCCCCGCCTTCTCTCCGTAACCCTTAACCCCTTTTGCCCGTAGAAATATATCTAATTCCCTCTTAAATATATTTAATGAGCTGGCGTACACTGCCCTCTGTGGCAATGAGTTCCACAGGTTCACCACTCTCTGAGTGAAGAAATTCCCCCTCATCTCTGTCCTAAATGGTTTAGCCCTTATCCTTAAATTATGTCCTCTAGTTCTGTTCTCACCCGCCAAGGGAAACATTCCTTCTGCATCCAGTCTGTCTAGACCTGTCAGAATTTTATACACTTCTATGAGGTCCCCTCTCAATCTTCTAAACTCCAGTGTGTACATCCCTAAACTACATAGTCTCTCCTCATAGGTCATTCCCGCCATTCCTGGTATCAGCCTGGTGAATCGCCGCTGCACCCCCTCCATGGCAAGAACATCCTTCCTCAGATGAGGCGACCAAAACTGTACACAGTACTCGAGGTGTGGTCTCACCAGTGCCCTGTACAGCTGCAGCAAGGTATCCCTGTTCCTGTATTCTAACCCTTTTGCTATGAAGGCCAGCATACCGTTTGCCTTCTTGACCGCCTGTTGCACCTGCATGCTCGCCTTCAGTGACTGGTGTACAAGAACACCCAGGTCTCTCTGTACTTCCCCCTCTCCCAATCTATTGCCATTTAAATAATAATTTGCCCTCCCGTTCCTGCACCCAAGGTGGATAACTTCGCACTTGTCCACATTATAGTGCATCTGCCATTTATCCGCCCAATCGCCCAGTCTGTCCAAATCGCTCTGGAGCTTCCTGGTCTCTTCCTCTGAGCCCACCCCACCTCCTAGTTTAGTGTCGTCTGCAAATTTGGAAATGCTGCATCCGACTCCCTGATCCAGGTCATTAATGTAAATTGTGAACAGCTGGGGGCCCAGGACAGATCCCTGTGGTACCCCACTTGTTACTGCCTGCCATTCAGAAAATGAGCCGTTTATTCCAACTCTCTGTTTTCTATCTGACAGCCAGTTCCCTATCCACGCCAAAACTTTCCCCTTTATCCCATGAGCCTCAATTTTCCATGCTAATCTTTTATGTGGGACCTTATCGAAGGCCTTTTGGAAGTCCAGGTACACCACATCTACTGGCTCTCCCCCATCTATTCTACCAGTTACTCCCTCAAAAAATTCCAATAGATTAGTCAAGCACGATTTACCCTTTGTAAATCCATGTTGACTCTGTCCTATCCTGTCCCCATTTGCTAAGTGCTCCGCTATTTCATCCTTAATGATGGACTCCAGCATTTTGCCCACAACTGATGTAAGGCTTACAGGTCTGTAATTACCTGCTTTTTCCCTACCCCCCTTTTTGAATAGTGGGGTAACGTTAGCTACCCTCCAATCCATCGGCACTGTTCCCGAGTCTAATGAATTCTGAAAAATCATCCTTAGTGCATCCGCTATCTCTAGGGCCACCTCCTTCAGTACCCTAGGATGCATGTTATCAGGCCCTGGGGATTTGTCCACCTTCAATCCCTTTAGCTTCCTTAACACCATATCCTTAGAGATATTGATTTGCGTCAGTTCCTCCTTTGCCAATGTCCCTATTTTTCCCGATATCCCAGGGAGGTTTTTTGTGTCTTCCTTCGTAAAGACTGACCCAAAGTATGCATTTAGTTGATCTGCCATTTCCTTATTTCCCATTATATATTCCCCCGTATCTGACTGCAATGGACCAACTTTGGTTTTCACCAGTCTTTTCCTTTTGATATATTTATAAAAGCTTTTGGAGTTAGTTTTTATATTTTCCGCCAGCTTGTTTTCGTAAGCTATTTTGCCCCTCTTGATCATGCCCTTTGCCCTCCTTTGCTCTATCTTAAACTGTTCCCAATCTTCCGCTCTGGCGCTTTTTTTGGCTATTTTATACGCCCTATCTTTGGATTTTATGCTGTCTCTAATTTCCCCTGTTATCCACGGTTGAGTCACCTTTTTAGATTTCCTTTTATGCCAGATTGGTATAAACAATTTTTGCAATTTTGTCATTCTATCTTTAAATGTTTGCCATTGTTTATCTACCTCCAGTCCTCTCAGGAACGTTGTCCAATCAGACCTACTCAGTTCCCGTCTCATGGCATCATAATTCCCCTTGTTTAAATTCAGGACCTTAGTCTCTGAGTCAATTTCTTCGCTCTCCATTTCGAGTGAGAAATCGATCATGTTATGATCGCTCTGACCCAAGGGTCCCCGTACAACAAGATTACTGATTAGTCCCTTCTCATTGCACAGTACCCAGTCCAATATAGCCTGTTCCCGAGTTGGTTCCTCGACATATTGATCCAGATAACCATCCCTTAAACACTCAAGGAATTCCTCCTCCTCATTATTTTTACTGATTAGGCTAGTCCAATCTATATGTAAGTTAAAGTCACCTATGATGACAGCTGTGCTCTTATTGCACGCTTCTCTAATTTCCCTCGTGATGCCCTCCCTAACCTCTATTTTACTATTTGGAGGCCTATATACCACTCCTATTAATGTTTTTCGCCCCTCGCTATTTCTTAGCTCCACCCATATAGATTCTGTATTAACTGAGTTAATATCCTTCCTTTCAATTGCATTTATCCCCTCTTTTACTAGCAATGCTACCCCTCCTCCCTTTCTTTTTTGTCGATCCTTCCTAAATACTGAATACCCCTGTATGTTAAGCTCCCAGCCCTGCTCACCCTGCAACCATGTTTCCGTAATCCCAATTAGATCATAATTATTAACCTCTATTTCCACAGCTAATTCATCTACCTTGTTCCTGATGCTTCTCGCATTAAGGTATAAAACCCTCAGGCTTTTTTTATGCTCACATTTTTTATGAATTAGTTTGGCCCTTTGTTTTTTGTTCCTCACCCTTTTACCATTTATTTCTGTCTGCCTTTCACTTTCCTCTATTTCACTACATAGGTTTCTAGCCCCCTGCCATACTAGTTTAAATGCTCCCGAACTGCTTTATCAAAAATTACCCCGAGAACATCAGTTCCATCTCTGCACAGGTGTAGACCGTCCCTTTTGTATAGGTCACACCTACCACAAAACTGGTTCCAATGCCTCAAAAATTTAAAACCCTCCCTCTTACACCACTGCTCAAGCCACGTATTTAGCCTAACTATCCTGTTCTCTGTACTCTTACTAGCACGTGGCACTGGTAGTAATCCAGAGATTACTACCTTCGAGGTCCTACTTTTTAGCTTGGCTCCTAACTCCCTAAATTCTACTTGTAGGACCTCTTCCCTTTTTTTAGCTACGTCGTTGGTACCAACATGTATCACGACAACTGGCTGTTCCCCCTCCCCCTCCAGAATGTTCTGCACCCGCGCCGAGACATCCTTGACCCTTGCACCAGGGAGGCAACATACCATCCTGGAGTCTCGGTCGCGACCACAGAAACCCCTATCTATTCCCCTTACAATCGAATCTGCAAACTTGGAGATATTGCATCTAGTTCCCTCATCTAGATCATTAATATATATTGTGAATAGCTGGGGTCCTAGCACCGATCCCTGCGGTACTCCACTAGTCACTGCCTGCCACTCGAAAAACGACCCGTTTATTCCAACTCTTTGCTTCCTGTCTGCCAACCAGTTCTCTATCCAAGTCAGTACCTTACCCCCAATCCCATGTGCTTTAACGTTGCACGCTAATCTCTTAGGTTTCACCCTAGACGAACTAGAAACATATAAACAACAGGGCCTAAAACTTGGATCATGCCTGACCCCGGTACAGTGCGTGCTGCTCATGCCCAATGAGGCCCGTGGAAGGGCCAGGCAAAATTGGTTTGCTGGCCTCATTTCTTTATTACCGACAAGCTGTGGGCGCCAGTCACGGCCCCAGAGGCAGCTCGCCAGTCTCAGGAAGAACAGAAATTGGCCAGCTCAGGCGCCAGCTGGGGCCGTGAGCAGAGTCCAGGAGGGAGAGGAGACAATCGGGAAGGGGTCAAGCTGTGCTCCTCAAGGCCGTAAAATAAGGTAAGTAAAAAAAAAAAATAACCTTTTGGGAGACTGCCTGGGCCTGCTGGCCTGGCTGCCAATCGCCAAAGGTAGGCATTCCTTCAGCTGGAAGGTGCCACTCCTGCTCCTCAGTCAGGATCTGGCAAGTGGCCGGAGAACACCGTGGATGGCACTTCCCGTGATCAATCATTAACGAATATTGTAAAAGGTGCCTCAAATGATGTTAGGCCCCCTATTTGCATATGCACAGGGCCTGATGCCTGTTTCAGGCGTGAGCCCTGGATGCCTATACAGGAGCTTTTATCAACATGGCGTGCGGCACACTTCCTGCGCAGAATGAGCACTCGCGCACCGCCCACCATATACGATGCTTAGGCATCCCTTTTACTCCTAGGAGATGGGCTTGGAGCCATCAAATTTCTAGGCCTGGATTCCTATTACCACAAATAAGATAATTACCATGAATTGTGTTCTATATAAGTGCTGGCCTGTGGAGCTACCTGAGAACAATTGGTCAACTTCCAGCGCATTAACTAAATTACAGCATGAGATTCACCAGCGATATGATGTATAAATATACACCTTTAATTATTCTTGATTTATATCGTTTTTAAATAAAATTTTATCAGTTAACTTAAGGCGCTGTCAGTAATGTTTATAGTACCTCATAGCTATACAGAAAATGGCAGTGAGTAAAACAGCATAGAAAATAAAAACTCCAGGATCCTGAAACCCAATTATATAAAGATAGTACCATCAGTAGCAAGGTTTATATGGTGCTCTGTGTGCTTTTGAGGTAGTTCTGCATGACTCACTCACGTTTCCTTCAAGTATCTACTATATACCACTTCTGCACTCCCAACGTCTAGCCTTCATTATTGGTTGCAAGCCATTATGACCCACACTAATTATAAAATGTCATAATAAATCACACTGGCAAAATTCCACGTTGCACTAATTTTAAAATCATCCACTTAACAACCACTTTACTAGAATGCCACAGTAAGAACATATAAAATCCTTCTCAGTCTGTACACGTATTATGATTGTGTATTGTCTTGTTGGTATGAAGGTATCTGGATTCACAAGGCTTTCTGCAGGGTGGGGTTTGAACAAAACTATTGTTGGTACAATGCTTGTTTACTTTTGCGGTTTTGGATAATCCTCCTTAAGAGTAAAGTTAACTTTCAGCGGTGGCTGAAAATGGGTGGTAGTGGATCAACCACCCATTATACACCCCATCTTTCATCGGACAGGGTGTATAATGAATGGCCGATTCCCTACCGCCCGTTATTCCCAACCACCTAAAGTTACAACCGGCCTTCTTGGCTTCTTTTCCCACCAATCTTATCTCCTGTTCAGAGATCCTTTGTTGCGATCTGGAGTGATAATCAGCAGCCTCCACATCAGACTCCGTAGGTATCAGTAGCTACAATCCAACTGCAGCCTAAATGAATGACTAAGCCTCAAATCCATATTTAGAGATTATAGCTTTAGCCCTTGCTGGGGCAGGCAGTGGGAGAAGGGATCGCACGGCCTGCCCAGTACCAGTAGCATGAGGCCCGAGCCATTTTGAAGTTCTGACCTCATTTGCATTGCATCGCCAAGCTTAAACAAATCAGGCGTCAGTTCTAAATCACGCCCCCGCCCCCACCCCGACCTGTCTCTAAAGAGCACTTGTTGATTCAAGTTACCTTACGTGCAGAGAGAGAGGCCTGCTCAGGCAAGCCTGATTACATGTAATGTTGAGATTGCTACCAGTACAATATATCAGATTGACACCGTATGGCGTATGGGCTGTGCTGGGCTGTGTTGCCTTTATATTTTTATCTAATTGTGTCTTCCAATCAATTCAATTTGGGCAACAAAAAGTTGAGAGAGGCAGGCTGGAGGCAGAGTGAACCATAAGTATATTCTAACTCACTGCTAGCCACTTCCTCAGTCTTTGTCTTTTTAGTGTGTTCATATCAAAACTCAACAAGGGACATCACTAAAAAGATAGGGAGGTTCCCTGTTGGCTTTTAATAAACACTAACTATGTAGAAACTATGGCCTAGAAATTGGGTATAGCCCTGCTTGAGGCGCTAGTACTGGCGGTGCGCAAAGTTTATAGCCAGACGAAACTTATCGCTGCCTGGCGAGATATTGGGTTGCATCGCCCCCAAAGGGGATTGAGGCGCAAATTCAGCTGTTGCACGGTGCTCCTAAGGCGCAAAAGTTCAGGCGCTACTCAATATCGACGCGGACGGGCGCAGCGCAGGTGATCTCAATTACAGGAAACCACGAGACTTCCAGGCGCCGGCCGGCTCTTAAAGGGGTGGGTCAGTCAGCCTGAGCTGCCACACCCAACGCCCTGTAGGCCTCAGAATCGGCGCTCACCCTTCTCTGGCATTAGAAACTTGGTGAGCATGGAGAAGGTTAGACAGAGAGCAGAGCGCTTCAGCACTGAGGCTCTGGACCAGTTGGTGGCTGCAGTTGAGCGCCGTCGAGATGTCCTGTATCCGGACAATGGCAAGAGGCCGAATCAGAAGGCTTACCGATGATCTTGGAGGGAGGTTGCTGTGAGGGTCAACTCCAGCAGCATGGCGACCAGGACCCCTGTTCAGTGCAGGAAGAAATTCAACGACCTCACACGGATCGTTAGGGTGAGTGATGGTTTAGCAAACTTCTGATTCCCTCCATCTGCAGCTGACTTTGGGCACCCTGTTGCCATGATGCCCCAATGGCCATCTGTCAGCAAGCACCCATGGCCCTTTCTGGGCACACACATGGACAGATGTCTCAAGGCCTCATGTAAGGGCTCTTTCGCCATGGGGGGCATGCGATGATGTCTCAAGGCCTCATGTAACACAACTTCCCCTTCTTTCCTCTCCAGGCCAAGCTGGCGGCCAGGCGAAGGGACCACTTTCAAACCGGTGGCGGGCCTCCACAAGTGGTCCCTCTCACGGATCTGGAGGAGAGAGTGCACCAGATTCTTGGAGGACGTCTGTCTGGTCCTGCGACCACTGCATCTGCCGACCCCATTTCCGACAGCGAGGGTAAGACTCTCACCTTTTTCACCTGTTGCCTTCCACTTGGTCCCCCCGCCAGCATGCTTCCTCAGTGTGCAGCCATGTCAGAGCCTTGCCGCAATCTGGCATGCCTTTCTGCAAACCTGTCCTTTTGCTAAAGCCACTCTTCCACCTCCCTGCTTTCAGATGAATCAGCACAAACTCGGGCTCAACGCACTGAAGCTGCCAGTGCCAGTGCCACCGGAGGAGAGGAGCAGGAGGAATCCGGACCAGCCGTTGCAGAATCCGGGGAGCGGACACATCTACAGACTGGGGATAGTAGTCCCCTGGAGGGGAGAGGGGGGGGCTCTGAGGATGAACCAGTTGCCGGAACAAGCGGCATGCAGCAACGCAAGGGGGATAGGCAAGTTCGGCCACCGTCTCCCCGGAGGGCAACGCAGGTAGTTATGACTGCTGCTCAGAGTGCAGAGGAGACGCGTCGCCTGGGTGAAATGAGCAAACAGGCCCGGCTCAGACACACGGAGCTGATGGCTGCAGTGGAGAAGATGCCTCAGTCAATAGATACATTGGCTAAGAGTATGTTGGACTTCGGGGCAACAATGGAGAGGACTCTCCAGGGCTTCGGGGCAACAATGGACAGGTCTATCCAGGGCTTTGGGGCAACAATGGACAGGTCTATCCAGGGCTTTGGGCCAACAATGGAGAGGACTATCCAGGGCTTTGAGGCCGCTATGGAAAGGACTGTTCAGGGCTTCGGACAATCCCTGGAAAGGTCTGTCCAGGGCTTGTCCGAGGCAGTGGAGCGGTCGGCACCTGCCTTGTCCAAAGCAATGGAAAGAACTGTCCAGGGCTTCTCCGAAGCACTGGCACCTGGCACACAGGTCCTCACTGTTGCCACGCAGTCACTTGCTGGCCTCGTCCATGCCCAGATTGAGGCAACGCGATCTCTCACTGCAGCCACCCCCTCTGCATCAGTTAGGATCACCCCGGGCCCTTCCAGTCCCATACAAGGCCAGGAATCAGTGGAGCATGCGATTGTGGCGGATGAGCCGAGCCGGTCCCCTCAGATAGTGTGTCGTCCGACCATGGTGCAGGTGTCCTCTCTCGGCAGGAGACCATTGCACATGCCAGCGCTGGGACGTCTGCAGTGCAGCTGCCACCACCTGCAGGGCACACTGCTTCCAGCCATGGTCACATCAAGCATCCTGCGTCCGCACCCTCCAAGCCCAGAGGTCGGCCAGGCCGTCCCTCAGGGGCTTCTGCGCTTCCACACAGTCAGCAGGCGTCCCCCAGCCTTGAGCCCGCCACTGGGGTCCAATTACGTAGGAGCAGCAGGGAGGGAAGGGGCCGGCCGCGAAAGAGAAGTCGTTCTCTCTCAAGGGGCCAGTTGTAGAGGGAGGTGCTGAGACGTTTCTTTGTCCAAATTCAAGGACACCCTCACCTGTTGTAATATTTGCAGAAGTTTTGTTGAGTTTTGCAGCTTTGCCGAAGAGTTCACAGTTATTTTGTTAGTTATGGTTTCTGTTGACATGACGTTGTTTTGCTGTAATGAAAGACTTTTGTGACAATAAACAGAAGTTTCAATGTGGCATGGTGCACGTGACTACTTTCAGTGATGCTGGCATTCAGAGGCCGTCAAACATCCAAAGTGCGCAGGAGTTAAGACTCTCATCAATCCGCCAGAGGGATCTCGAAACGAGTCCTGATGAGCCTCTGACGTATGTCCCTTCCACTTTCAGGAGCCCTTCCATCTTCCTCCTCCTCCTCCTCCTCCGCCTGCTCTTCCTCCTCCTCCTCATCCACCTCCTCCGCCTGCTCTTCCTCCTCCTCCTCCTCCGCCTGCTCTTCCTCCTCCTCCTCCTCCGCCTGCTCTGCTGGTCGTTGAGGGACAGCTGGAATTGGCTGGGTGCGTCGAATCGCCAAGTTGTGGAGCATGCAGCAGACGACGACGTGTCCCACTTGCTCCGGTGAGTACTGCAGGGATCCCCCCGAATGTTCCAGGCATCGGAAACGCTTTTTGAGAACACCAATAGTGTGCTGTTCACAGTGCCTGGTCGCCTGATGGCCGCTGTTGATCAGCTCTTCTGCTGGGGTGTCGGCCAAACGGAGTGTTGTCATCAGCCATGGGCAGAGAGGATAGCCCTTGTCCCCAGTAAGCCAGCCTCGTGTTCGAGCCAGCCCCTCAAAAAGGTAACAAACTGAGGTCAACCGCAGGATAAAGGCATCGTGGCTGCACCCTGGGAAATGCGGGTTGACTGCCATGATGATTTGGCGGTGGTCACAGACCAGCTGCACGTTGAGGGAGTGGAACCCCTTGCGGTTGCGGAAGTCCTAAGGATGCTGGCATGGCACCCTCAAAGCCACGTGTGTGCCGTCAGTCGCCCCCTGCACCATGGGGAAGTCCGCAATAGAAGAGATACCCTGCGCGCACTCCGCCTGCTTGTGCAGGGTCAGAGGGAAGGTGATGAATTGACGACTTCGCCTATAAAGGGCATCTGTAACTTGCCGGATGCAACAGTGGACTGCAACCTGAGCGATAGTCGCAATGTCCCCAATGGCTGACTGAAAGAATCCATTGGCATAAAAATTGAGGCCATCAGTCAGTTTAGCGATCACGGACAGAGAGGTTCTGCACCGTTCACGCGGCTGCAGATCCTCAGCAAGCAGGTGGCACAGATCAGTAACAATGTCCCTCCTGATTCGGAGCCTTCGCAAACACTGCTCCTCCGACATGTCAAGGCTTGACACCTGCTGCCTAAAGACCCTCGCAGCATACCGTCGGATTGGCCGACCTCCATTGCCCCTCCTCCTTCTGGCCAATCCCGGTCCTCTCTCCCGCCGTCTCTCTGCCCCTTCACAGTGTTCGGCCATGAGGCTGTTGCCCTCCAAAGCAGCTTCCATTCCGATGCCAGTTGGTCAAAAGGCTGTTAGGTGTAGTGCTCCAACTGCTCCGGACAGGTTTGAAGGTCCCAAGTACTCTAAAGCTAAATTCCCAAAACTCTGCTCCACAGTAGCTCGCCAACTCTCTCCAGCAACGATCGCAATGAGCAGGCCAAGTGGCTGAAGCTTCTGCACTAGAGCTGTCCCCTTTAAATAGCGCCCCCCTACTCCGAGAAGGGCCTGCTAGCGCTCCCTCGAACTGTCACTAATAGCGCTAGGCGTTAAGGCTCCGGGCGCCACCCAATATGCGCTCAGGCGCTCCTAAAAGGCGTTGCACACTGAAATGATGTCATGATCTGCTTGCGCTCGCGGGCGCGCGCAAACACTTAGCGCAGGCGTTAAATGTATAGTCAATATGCGAGTTGTCGCTATCTTCATAGCGACCGCCCCAACATAGGGTATCGCCCCAATTCTAGGTCTCTTTAGGCGCTCAACGCCGGCGCTACCAACCGAATTTCATAAGAACATAAGAACATAAGAAATAGGAGCAGGAGTAGGCCAATCGGCCCCTCGAGCCTGCTCCACCATTCAATAAGATCATGGCTGATCTGATCCTAACCTCAAATCTTCTATCACTCTGCATCCACCCGAACCCATGTGATCTCCCGGGAGAGGCGAAAAACCAGATAAAGACCCAATGGCCAATTTGGGAGAAAAAAATCTGGGAAATTCCTCTCCGACCCATCTAGGCGATCGAAATTCTTCCAGGAGATCACTCTGTCCCTATATTTTCTACAGTACTTACCTTCTGTAAAGGCGATCTCCACCCCAGCCAGGAACAGGAATAAAACCATCTCCTGAAATCTAACAGAATTAGAACACAGTAGGAGCAGAACAAGGCTACACGGCCCCTGGGCCCGCTCCACTACCCACAGGGCCATGACCATTCCGAACCCAGACTCATGTCCAATTTCCTGCCCGCTCCCCGTAACCCTTTATTCCCTTTACTTCTAGGAAACTATCTATTTCTGTTTTAAATTTATTTAATGATGTAGCTTCCACAGCTTTCTGGGGCAGCAAATTCCACAAACCTACCACCCTCTGAGTGAAGAAGTTTCTCCTCATCTCAGTTTTGAATGAGCAGCCCCTTATTTTAAGATTATGCCCCCTAGTTCTAGTTTCACCCATCATTGGGAACATCCTCACCGCATCCACCCGATCAAGCCCCTTCACAATCTTATATGTTTCAATAAGATCGCCTCTCATTCTTCTGAACTCCAATGAGTAGAGTCCCAATCTACTCAACCTCTCCTCATATGACCACCCCCTCATCCCCGGGATTAACCGAGTGAACCTTCTTTGTACTGACTCGAGAGCAAGTATGTCTTTTCTTAAGTATGGACACCAAAACTGTATGCAGTATTCCAGGTGCGGCCTCACCAATACCTTGTACAACTGCAGCAATACCTCCCTGTTTTTATATTCCAACCCCCTAGCAATAAAAGCCAACATTCCATTGGCCTTCTTAATCACTTGCTGCACCTGCATACTAACTTTTTGAGTTTCGTGCACCAGGACCCCCAGATCCCTTTGTACTACAGTACTTTCCAGTTTCTTGCCATTAAGATAATAACTTGCTCTATGATTTTTCCTGCCAAAGTGCATAACCTCACACTTTCCAGTATTGTATTCCATCTGCCAAATCTCTGCCCACTTACTTAGCCTGTCTATGTCCCTTTGCAGGTTTTTTATGTCCTCCTCACTCACTACTTTCCCTCCCATCTTTGTATCATCTGCAAACTTTGATATGTTACACTCGGTCCCCTCCTCCAAATCGTTAATATAGATTGTAAAGAGTTGGGGACCCAGCACTGACCCCTGCGGAACACCACTAGTTACTGGTTGCCAATCTGAGAACGAACCATTTATCCCAACTCTCTGCTTTCTGTTAGAGAGCCAATCCTCCACCCACGCCAGAATATTACCCCCAATCCCGTGATTTTTTATCTTGAGCAATAATCTTTTGTGTGGCACCTTGTCAAATGCCTTTTGGAAGTCTAAATACACTACGTCCACTGGTTCCCCTTTATCCACCCTGTATGTTACTTCCTCAAAAAACTCAAGCAAATTTGTTAAACATGACTTCCCCTTCATGAAACCATGCTGAGTTTGCCCTATTAAATTATGTTTATCCAAATGTCCCGTTACTGTCTCCTTAATAATGGACTCTAACATTTTACCAACCACAGATGTTAGGCTAACAGGTCTATAGTTTCCAGCCTTCTGCCTACTACCCTTTTTAAATAAGGGTGTTACATTAGCAGTTTTCCAATCTGCTGGGACCTTTGCTGAGTCCAGTGAGTTTTGGAAAATTATTACCAATGCATCCACAATCCCTACCGCTACTTCCCTCAAGACCCTGGGATGCAAGCCATCAGGTCCAGGGGATTTATCCGCCTTGAGTCCCATTATTTTACCAAGTACCACTTCCTTAGTGATTTTAATCGTATTTAGTTCCTCCCCCCCTAGAGCCCCCTGTTTGTCCAGTGTTGGGATATTCTTAGTGTCCTCTACTGTAAAGACTGATACAAAATAATTGTTCAGTGTTTTTGCCATCTCCATGTTTCCCACCATTAATTTCCCGGTCTCATCCTCTAAGGGACCAACATTTACTTTAGCCACCCTTTTTCTTTTTGTATAACTATAGAAACTTTTACTATCTGTTTTTATATTTTTTGCTAATTTACTTTCATAATCTATCTTCCCTTTCTTAATCAATCTTTTTGTTATTTTTTGCTGTCTTTTAAAGACTTCCCAATCTTCCATCCTCCCACTAGATTTGGCTACCTTATATGCCCTTGTTTTTAGTCGGATACTATCCTTAATTGCTTTACTTAGCCACGGATGGCTATCTTTTCTTTTACACCCTTTTTTCCTCAGTGGAATATATTTTTTTTGGAAGTTGTAAAATAACTCCTTAAATGTACACCACTGGTCATGTACCGTCTTACCCTTTAATCTATTTTCCCAGTCCACTCTAATTAATTCCGCTCTCATACCTTCATAGTCTCCTTTATTCAAGCTCAGCACGCTTGTTTGAGATCTAACCTTCTCACCCTCTAATTGAATATGGAACTCAACCATGTTATGGTCACTCATTCCAAGGGGATCCTTTACTAGGACATTTTTAATTAATCCTGTCTCATTACACAGGACCAAATCTAAGGTTGCTTGCCCCCTGGTCGGTTCAGTTACATACTGCTCAAGAAACCCATCCCTAATACACTCAATGAACTCTTCCTCAAGGCTGCTCTGCCCAATTTGATTTGTCCAGTTAATATGATAATTAAAATCCCCCATAATTATAGCTGTTCCCTTATTACAAGCCTCAACTATTTCCTGATTAATACTCCGTCCAACAGAGTTGCAACTGTTCGGAGGCCTATAGACTACACCCACTAGTGTTTTTTTCTAGGCCTATGTAAAGACTGCTTTGTGGCGGAGCCACTGAATGACTCTGGGCAATTGTACATAATTCCCTTTAACAATGTTCTAACACCAGCCTAAGCCTGTACCATGGTGTTAGACATTACTTCGTTTTGTATATAGTGTTTTACATTAAAGACCTGTTTGATTTGACCTCCTGAGTCGACCTCAGTTATTAGTTAGGAATTCGTCAATTCCTACATTGGTGACCCCGTCTTTTGTGAACGTTTTTCGCAAAAAGGAAACAGAATGGGGGCCAACGCCGTTTCGCTGAAGCTACCGCAGTTCTGGGAGCAGCAAGCGACCTTGTGGTTCATTCAGGTCGAGGCCCAATTCGCCCTGAGGGACATCGTTGCAGATCAGACCAAATATCTCTATGTGGTCTCCACCCTCGACGGCTCTACCGCCTCGCGGCTCATCAGCCTCCTCGAGAACCCTCCGGCGGACCACAAGTATGAAACTCTCAAGGCGCGGTTGCTGCAAGTTTTCGGGCTCACTAAGGCAGAGCGCGCCCGTCGATTGCTTGCTATGCCCGGGCTCGGGGACTCCAAGCCTTCGGAGTTAATGAGCCAAATGCTCACACACCTTGGCTCCGAACCGGAATGCTTCCTATTCCGGGAAATATTCCTCAGCCAACTATCGGAGCAGGTGCAAGCCGCCCTGGCCAGATCTGAAGTTGAGGACTGTGCAGCAGTCGTGGCGGAGGCGGACAAAATTTTTGCGGTTACTCAGCAGTACTGCGCCGCCACGAGGCACCCATCCCCCACAGGCACCGCCCCAGCTCGTCAGCCTGCTGGGCTGTGTTTCTACCACGCGCAGTTCGGCATGAAAGCGAGACATTGCCGCCCTCCCTGCAGCTTCCCCCAAAAAAACCAACTGCGACCATCGAGGAAAGGGTCTAACGGGCACCCCGCGGCCGCGATGGCGATCGGCAACGCGGGCAAGATGCTGTTTATCACCGATACTCTCTCCGGTCGTCGTTTTCTGTGCGACACCGGAGCGCAGCAGCATATTACCCGAGGCCGCCCTCGATGTGCAGACCGGGATTCACGGCCTCGCCCTTGAAGCGGCCAATGGCGGAGCAATTCGGACCTTCGGCAGACGGCGGGTGCAGTTGTGTTTCGGGGCCAACGCTTTTACTGGGACTTTGTTACGGCCAAGGTTTCGCAACCCATTCTCGGCGCGGATTTCCTGTGCGCCAACAGCCTCCTGGTCGATGTGCGGAACCGGCGGTTGGTCAACGCGGCAACTTTTCATTCTATCCCTTGTTACGTCGCGCACCGTCGCCTGTGCTTTTCCGGCTCCGGATGAGTTCGCTCGCCTGCTAGGCGAATTGCCCGACCTGACCAGACCCACGTTCTCCTCCACAGCCACGAAACACGGTGTGGAATACCACATCACCACCAACGGCCCCCCGGTCTATGCGTGGGTCCAGCGCCTGGAACCTGGCGGTCGCAAAAGCGGAGTTCGCGACCATGGAACAGTTAGGGATTATTCGCCGGTCGAATAGTCCCTGGTCTTCACCCCGCCACATCGTCCCGAAGCCTGGCGGCGGATGGCGGCCATGCGGCGACTATCGACGCCTAAACGATGCCACCACTCCTGATTGGTGCCCAAACCCCCACATCCAGGATTTCTCCGCCCATTTGGCAGGGAACACTGTCTTCTCGAAAGTCGACCTCGTCTGGGGCTACCACCAGGTCCCCGTTCATCCCCAAGACGTCCAGAAGACTGCAGTCATCACCCCATTCGGCCTTTGAGTTTTTAAGAATGCTGTTTGGGTTGAAGAATGCCGCCCAGGCTTTCCAACGCCTGATGGACTCCGTGCTGCGGGACCTCAAGTTCCTCTTCGTCTACCTGGACGATATTCTCATTGCCAGTCCCACTAAAGAAGAACACATCTGTCACCTATGCACCCTCTTTCGACGTCACAGCCAACATGGCCTGATTATCAACCCGGCCAAGTGTCAGTTTGGCCTGCAACAAATTGATTTCCTGGGGCATCGCATCACTTCAGAGGGAGCGGTTCCTTTACAAGCGAAGGTAGAGGCGGTGACAGCCTTTCCACGCCCGCAAACCATTAGGGCCCTGCAGGAATTCCTAGGCATGGTAAACTTTTACCACCATTTCGTGCCTAAGGCAGCACTACTCATGCAGCCCCTGTACGAGGCCCTCAAGGGCAAGACTGGCAAAGATAAGGTAGACTGGACAGATGACATGGCCCGAGCGTTCGCTGACACCAAAAGCGCCTTGGCCAATGCGGCTATGCTGGCGCACCCACTGCCAGGAGCCACCATCGCCCTCACCACCGACGCGTTGGATTACGCAATCGGCGCCGTGCAAGAGCAGTGGGTGAACGGGACGTGGCAGCCGTTGGCATTCTTCAGCCGTCAACTACGGCGGAATGAGAGAGCATATAGCACTTTCGACCGGGAGTTGCTCGCTCTTTTTCTGGCCATCCGCCATTTTCGCTTCCTCCTTGAAGGACGTCCCTTCACCGCCTTCGTGGACCATAAACCGCTCACCTTCACCATGGCCAAGACCGCCGAACCATGGTCATCCCGACAGCAATGTCAACTGAGTTCACCACGGGTATATAGCACGTGGCCAGTAAGGACAACCTGGTGGCCGACTGCCTCTCCCGCGCGACCGTCAATACGGTTCATTTGGGCATCGATTACGCCCTCATGGCAGCGGATCAAGCCTCGGACCCAGAAGTCCAAGCCTACAGAACCACCGTCACTGGCCTCCAGTTGGCTGACGTCAAGCTCCATGCGCCAGGTACCATGCTGTTGTGTGACGTCTCCATACGGGACCATCGCCCTGTCGTACCGGCCGGCTGGCACCGCAAAGTGTTCGACGCCATACATGGGTTGTCACACCCAGGAATGAAGGCCTCCCAGAAGCTGATGTCAGCGAAATTCGTAATGCACAGCATGCACAAGGATGTCCGCGACTGGACCAACACCTGCGTGGTCTGCCAAAAGGCCAAAGTGCAGCGTCACATCAAAGCTCCATTGGCCACGTTCACAGTGCCGGAGCGACGGTTTGACCATGTCAATGTGGACCTGGTGGGTCCACTCCCACCCTCCCATGGTTTTCACACATCCTGACCATGGTTGACCGCACCACCAGATGGCCGGAGGTGGTTCCCCTATCGTCCACCACTTCGGCGGACATGGCCAGGGCGTTCATTTCCACCTGGGTCGCCCGTTTTGGAGTGCCTGCTGATATTTCTTCAGACAGGGGACCACAGTTTTCCTCCGAACTCTGGAATGCAGTGGCCCAAGGACTCGGTGTCAAATTACACCGCACCACAGCCTACCACCCACAGGCAAATGGTCTCTGTGAACGTTTCCACCGGTCGCTGAAAGCCGCTCTGAGGGCCAGCCTCCAGGACGCTGGATGGGCAGACAAGCTACCGTGGGTCCTGTTGGGCCTTCGCACAGCCCCCAAAGAAGACCTCAACTCTTCATCCGCGGAGCTGGTGTATGGACAACCGTTGCAAGTCCCAGGAGATTTCCTACCAGAATCGACGAAGCCTTGGTCCGCGTCTGACCAGCTTACTAGTCACCGGGAGGCGGCCAGCTGTTTCGTGCCGGTGCCCACTTCGCACCACGGGCTGCAGAGTTCGCACGTTCCAACGGGGTTTCACAAGGCAGAATACGTCTTTATCCGCCACGATGCTCACAGGAATCCACTCAACGCCCCATATACTGGTCCCTTCTGCGTGTTGGAGGCAGGGGACAAAACCTTCACCGTAGATGTTGGTGGTAAGCCGGACCACATTTCAGTCGATCGATTGAAGCCGGCACATCTGGACCTCGACCGCCCCGTCGAGACAGCACCCCCGCCGAGACGAGGTTGGCCACCCATCGCCGTTCTGGCAGACCAAGTGCAACCGCCCACCAGACCGCCAGCCGCCCAGCAGCCTCCACCTCAGGAGTACAGGAGTCGTTCCGACAGGCTCATCAGACCCCCTCACCGTTTGACTTTGTCCGTTAAAGCGAATTCTGGGGGGGCGCATGTGGCGGAGCCACTGAATGACTCTGGGCAACTGTACATAATTCCCTTTAACGATGTTCTAACACCAGCCTAAGTCTGTACCATTGTGTTAGACATTACTTCGTTTTGTATATCGTGTTTGTATGCACGGGGCGTGGCCCCTTTAAGAACGCGGGAAAACGTGGGCAAACGCGATGATGTCATGTCGCAAACCACGTGACTGCCCAGGCAGTCCTCGTGGAAGCTCCATCTTGTTAAGACCTGTTTTCGTGGTTCTCCTGTATCGATCTCATCAAACTGTTTGAACTCGTTTAGTTTTACATTAAAGACCTGTTTGATTGATCTCCTGAGTCGACCTCAGTTATTAGTTAGGAATTCATCAATTCCTACAGCTTCATCATAGAGCAGAAGGAATAACATTGGCCCAGAAATTCGGGTCGGGGGCTTCCCGCAGTGCCTGCACGAAACCGGCACTTCCACTGGGCTTACGGGTGAGTACCCAGCGCGTACTCACCCGTGGAGACCCGAATTTCTGGGCCAATATAACACCAGGAAAGTACACTGAGATGCAAAGCTAGATTTCCCTTTGACTCCTGATCTCTTGTATTACTGTATAGCCCAGGCAATGCTAGGTTCATTTGAGTTCTCTACACCACATGCTTAGGGTGTTTATACACACCTAAGAAGCACGGAGGTAGTAATAAGCACTGGCTAAACTATTATTTACTGTAGAACGATGGGCATGTAATTTGATTAATTGGGATTGTCGGTTGAATTTATCAGAAGTATTCATCTGGAAATATCTTTAAACTGATTCATGAACCACACCTAGCTATATTACCTCTGCCCCGCCTGCCATATTGGATGCAAAGGCACCCATTTCATGCCTAAAAAATGGGTGCACCGCTGTCAAATTTCTAGGCCATATTGCTTTGAGTAACAAAATGCACAGTTCCTTTTGTGAAAATACGAAGCCTTCTTGCAATGGTGCTTTGATTGTGCTATCTTCAGACACAATACTCTTCGGTAACAAAGACTTTGAACAGATTCTGCACAATGTATTGCAGAAGTCAGGCAAGCCTCACCTGTCAGAGTAGAAGATTTGTCTTAAAAAAAAAAAAATCCATGGTATTAAGTCTTTGGATATAGCCACAGCTAAGAACAGGATAGTAAATTTCAGTTATTTAAACACACAGGTAAAACATCTCTTAGGGAGACTGTCTCCATATTGGTAATTAAGTAGTTTTGGAAGAACCAATCATTATTCCCATCATTATGCATTGTGTTGGTCTCACATGGAATAGAATAACAGCTTCATGATACAAATTATCTCAGTGTTCGGGATGATGGCTTTGCTGAACCACACTGTTCTCAACCCTGGTGTTATATTTGACCCTGAAATGAGCTTCCGACCACATATCTGCAGCATAACTGAGACCGCCTATTTCCATCTCTGTAACATTGCCCTTCTCCGCCCTTGCCTCAGATCATCTGCTGCTGAAACCCTCATTCATGCCTTTGTTAGCTCTAGACTTGACTATTCCAACGCACTTCTGGTTGGCCTCCCACATTCTGCCCTACATCAACTTGAGGTCACCCAAAACTTGGCTGCCTATGTCCTAACTCGCACCAAGTCCCGTTCACCCATCACCCCGGTGCTCGCTGACCTACATTGGCTCCCGGTTAAGCAACGCCTTCATTTAAAAATTTTCACCCTTGTTTTCAAATCCCTCCATGGCCTCGCCCCTCCCTATCTCTGTAATCTCCTCCAGCCCCACAACCGCCGCCCCCTCCACCCCGAGATATCTGCGCTCCTCTAATTCTGCCCTCTTGCGCCTCCCTGATTATAGTCGTTCAACCATTGGTGGCCGTGCCTTCTGTTGCCGAGGCCCTAAGCGCTGGAATTCCCTGCCTAAACCTCTCCGTCTCTCTACCTCCCTTTCTTCCTTTAAGACACTTCTTAAAACCTACCTCTTTGACCAAGCTTTTGGTCATCTGCCCTAATTTCTCCTTATGTGGCTCAGTGTCAAATTTTTTGTCTTATAATACTCCTGTGAAGCGCCTTGGGATGTTTTACTACGTTAAAAGTGCTATATAAATACAAGTTGTTATTGTTGTTGTTATTGTTCGGGTCGGGATTCAGATTTTTAGCACTTTACCTTCCCACATGACCCCAACCCACCCGTTATTTTAGGTTAAAATTCATCCCATTGACTTCAATGGAAGTGACTATCAAGCATGGCGTGTAACAGGCGGCCGATTCAACCCCGTCCATTTGACGCAACTGCTCAAAGCCAATTTCTACCCTGTAGTTTTCCAGCATTGCTAGCGCCCCATTTACATCATTATCATTCATCTCCTTGTGCAAAAGGCATACATGAAACACAGTCACTGTCCACAATGTCCTGTAGAGGGATTTAAGATTGTGGAAGGGTTTGATAGGCTAGACGTTGAGAAAATGTCTCTACTTGTGGAGAGTCCAAAACTAGAGCTCATAAATATAAGATCATCACTAATAAATCCAATAATAAATGAGCATAAGTGCAAGCAGTTGGGCCGAATGGTCTGTTTCTGTGCTATAGACTCTATGGGCTCGATTTTAATAGCCCTGAGGAGGCGGGTTTGGAGGAGAGTCTGGAGCGAAAATTGGAAAAAATGGCTTCAGACACCCAACCCGCCTCCATCCCACCCCCACCCGATTTTCATGAGTGTCTGTTCAGCCGCTCCCAAACTGACCCGACTGGATCCGGTGGGACAGGTAGTTAAGGCAGTTAAGAGCCTGTTAACTGCCTTGCTAATCCTATTTTGATAGTGGTTTCCCATTTTCGCGCTTCTAGCTCCTGTTAACCGTCTTGTCAGAAACAGGCCAGCTTCAAGGAGACGAGTTGCTGGAGGATATGATTTGTATGTATTGGTGGAGCGCTTTAAAAGCGCCCTGAAACATGGCTGACATTCAAATGCAACAACTTTGCTGTTGGGATAAGATTTTGCACACCTACTGACCTTGAGACTGTTCATGCTGACACCCATCTGCAGGGTGACCTGAATGGAATAATTTCAGGCCACTTCGACTGTGCGCTTGCAAGCTTGTCGCCTCAAATGAAATCTATAGCAAGGGGATGGGGAAAATTTATGTCCTGTCATCCTGGTCCTCATAATCGGAGGAGTAGCAGCCGCATGGCTCAGCGCAGATCTTCCTGGGAAGAGGAGGATGAGGGGCACCTTGTGTGCCCTGTTGCGACCAATGCAGCATCCCTCCAGTTCACTGCTGCCCGTCAAGCAGGGTATGCACACTGCCTTGCCACATTCGCATAAGCTTACTCTTCAACCATAGGTGGCTACCACATGGCTCTGTAATTGTAGGCGACATTATTCCACCGTCATACATCATCTCTGCTATACCCGGTTATTTCCTATAACTTTCACCATCAGCATTACAAAACCAAGTCGCCCTGAGCCCTCAATGCGCATTTGCCATTTCCCAGAAAACATAAGAACATAAGAAATAGGAGCAGGAGTAGGCCATTCGGCCCTTCAAGCCTGCTCCACCATTCAATGAGATCATGGCTGATCTTCTGCCTCAACTCCATTCACCGTCCATATATCCATATCCCTTGATGCCTTTACTAGTCAGAAATTTATCGATTTCTGTTTTGAATATACCCAATGACTGAGCCTCCACAGCCCTCTGGGGTAGAGAATTCCAAAGATTCACCACCCTCTGAGTGAAGAAATTTCTTCTCATCTCAGTCCTGAATGGCCTACCCTTTATCCTGAGGCTGTGGCCCCTGGTTCTAGACTCCCCAGCCAAGGGAAATATTCTCCCAGCATCCACCCTATCAAGCCCTGTAATGATTTTGTAGGCTTCAATGAGATCCCCTCTCATTCTTCTGAATTCAAGAGAATACAGGCCTAGTTTACTCAAATCTCTTCTCATACGACAGTCCCGCCATCCCTGGAATCAATCTCATGAACCTTCGTTGCACTCCCTCTATGGCAAGTATATCCTTCCTTAGGTAAGTAGACCAAAATTGTACACAGTACTCCAGGTGTGGTCTCACCAAGGCCCGATATAATTGGAGTAAGACTTCTTTACTTCTGTACTCAAATCCTCTTGTAATGAAGGCCAGCATACCATTTGCCTTCCTAATGGCTTGCTGCACCTGCACATTCACTTTCAGTGACTCATGTACAAGGACACCCAGGTCCCTTTGAGCATCTGCATTCCCCAATCTTTCACCATTTAGGAAATACTCTGCCTTTCTGTTTTTTCTACCAAAGTGGATAACTTCACATTTATCCACATTATATTCCATCTGCCATGTTCTCACCCACTCACTAAGCCTGTTGAGATCCCCTTGAAGCCTCTTCACATCCTCTTCACAACTGACACTGCCACCTAGCTTTGTATCATCAGCAAATTTGGAAATGTTACATTTAGTCCCCTCATCCAAATCATTGATATAGATTGTGAATAGCTGGGGCCCAAGCACCGAGCCTTGCGGTACCCCATTAGTCACAGCCTGCCATCCTAAAAAAGACCCATTTATCCCTACTCTTTGTTTTCTGTCTGTTAACCAATTCTCAATCGATGCTAGCATATTACCCCAAATTCCATGTGCCCTAATTTTGTTCACCAACCTCTTGTGCGGGACCTTAATCGAAGGCCTTCTGAAAATCCAGATACACCACATCTATCGGTTCCCCTTTGTCTACTCCACTAGTTACATCCTCAAAGAACTCTAATAGGTTTGTCAAACAGGATTTCCCTTTCATAAATCCATGCTGACTCTGCCCAATCTTACTATTAGTTTCTAAGTGTCCAGTTATTGCATCCTTTATAATAGATTCCAGCATTTTCTCAACTACTGATGTGAGGTTAACAGGTCTGTAGTTCCCCGTTTTCTCTCTCTCTCCTTTCTTAAACAGCGGGGTTACATTTGCTATCCTCCAATCTGCAGGAACCATTTCAGAATCTATAGAATTTTGGAAGATGACAACCAATGCGTCCACTATCCCAATGGCCACCTCTTTCAGAACCCTAGGATGTAGGTCATCCGGTCCTTGGGATTTATCGACTTTTAGTCCCATTAATTTTGCTAGTACTGTTTCTTTACTAATAATAATTTCTTTAAGTTCCTCATTCTCGCCACACCCTTGGTTTTCTCGTATGTCTGGGAGGTTTTTTGTGTCTTCCTCTGTCAAGACAGAAACAAAGTATTTATTTAATTTCTCTGCCATTTCCTCATTCCCCATTATAAATTCTCCCGTCTCTGACTTCGCCAGTCTTTTCCTTTTCACATACCTATAAAAGCTTTTACAATCCGTTTTTATATTTTTCGCTAGTTTGTGCTCATATTCCATTTTCCCTTTCTTTATCAATTTCTTGGTCCCCCTTCGCTGATTTCTAAAAAGATCCCAATCCTCAGGCTGACCGCATTTTCTGGCAACTTTATAAGCTTCCTCCTTTGACTTAATGCTAGCTTTAATTTCTTTTGTTAGCCATGGTTGGATCACTTTTCCTTTTCGGTTTTTATGCCCTAGAGGAATATAGGTTTGTTGCAAATTATGCATTATTTCCTTGAATGTTAGCCATTGTATGTCCATCTTCATACCTTTTAGTGTAGTCTCCCAATCTACCATGGCCAACTTATCCCTCATACCTTTGTAATTTCCTCTGTTTAGATTGGCCACACAATCAACTGTTTGCCATAATTTTTCTTTACCACATGACAAAAGCATCACAAACCAGTAACAGTCAGAAAAAAAAGACAAAACACCCACATAAGTCCCCTTGTGACTATATGTGCTTAATCTTTCTCTTACACGTGCTTCTACGTGGTGCTACCCCTCTGCCTTCAGCATTTGTAGAGGCACCTTGCTGACTAGGATGCTGCGCCTGCTTACATGCCTTTGGCGGGTGTCCTCTGGGTTTGGGATCCTGGGAGGGCTCTTCAACAGTCTGCATTCCTGCGGCTGTGCAGGGGCTGAAACGGCCATCTTAGTTGGCTCTGCAAAATGGGTCTCTGATCGAGGACTCTGCAGTGACATGGTCGTGTGAGCGCTTGGAGAGGTACCCACACTTCCTTGTGTCCTGCCAACAACATCCCTCGCATGGGTCAGCTGCACCTCAGTGCTGGCAAGTGTCTGGAGAGCACCTTCCTGCACATCAGGGGGACCACAAGGACCCATATCTGCAATGGCAGCCCTCATCACAAGGACGTCCATGAAGCTCTGGTCTCTCTGCTCAATAGCTGCCCATCTCTCCTCCAGAGATGACAATCTAGTTTGAACATTCACCATGTTTTCCTGACTCTGGCTACTTATTTCCTCCATGGTGGTTGCCAGCCTTTGCACGGAGGTTGCCATCCTATCCATGGAGGTTACCATCCTATCCATGGTGGTGCGTTCATGCGCCATTGCCTCCACCATGGCAGTGCTGATGTTAGAGATGGACTCCTCCATTCTGTCCATACTCGCACTAACCCTGGAGGCAAACCCTTCCAGAGACTTCTACACTTGTTCTTATATTTCCCGAACTGCTCTTTTTCTGGATGGCCCCAGAGACACAGTGTCTGCATGCAGCTCAGCAGAGCTAGGAGAGTCCTGCGACCTCCACTGAGGACTCTCCACTGCTGTCACTGTCTCCACCATCTGCTGATGCTCACTTGTGTGCTGTGATAGTACAGGTGGCAACAGTACTCTAACTCGCGAGGGCCTCACTGAGGTGTGCGTTGCTGCGCTGGTGCTGGGTGTGCTGAGTCCTGGTGACGCTGGTCCCTCAGAGGCTTCAGGTTCCTCTGAGGAGTCGTCTGGCTCTTCTTCCTGGATCGTGGGGAGGGGGGCGCTCGATGGTCCTGTGGGAGAGTAAAGGCATGATTTAGACATCTGATATTGATGTAGCAGACACAGCCATTTGTGCACATGATACAACGCGATTCTCTATGAACATCATATGCCATTGCAGTCAGTCACTAAATGTCAATGAGAAGGATGAAACTCTATTGGCCCAGAAATTCGGGTCTCCACGGGTGAGTACACACGGGGTACTCACCCGTAAGCCCAATGGAAATGCCGGTTTCGTGCATGCACTACATGCACCCGCGGGAAACTGGCACTTCTGTTCCCCTGAAAGAAGGGGTTCAGAAGTCGAACGCGTGCTCAGGAGAGGCAGCGCGTGCGCATTGAACTTATGTTTTTTTTGCAGGTTTTCCCAGGAGGGTAAGTCTCCAGAGGTTAGACATGTAAAAAGCAGTCGCAAGGCCTGCTTTTTACAAGGTAAGTGGTGAATTAATTAAAATTAAAACATTTTTTCCACAGGTTTATTATTTTTAAATACTTTAAAGAAAGGTAAGTTTATTTTTAGCCCTGTTAGAAAATGTAATTAATTTTTTCAAAAATTTAAATTATTGTTTAAAATAGTTAGTTCATGTAATTTATAGTTTATTTTAAGATTTAGTGATGTTTTGGGGCTTATAGTATTTATAGGTTTGACAATCTTCCTGTCAAACTTATGAATGAAGCATTCCCTGCTGCCATTGGCTCTCCCTGACCCACGTGATCCCAGGGGACGCATCGAACTAACTGCGCCCCTGGGATACGCAAGCACTGCGCGCCGGCAGTTGGAGGAGGCCCAGGATCGGAATTCCACGTGGGCCCACAGCTCAACGGCCGGCGCGCTAGGTAAGTGCAGGTCGGGGGCTTGCACCCGCGGGAAGCCCCTGACCTGAATTTCTAGGCCATTATGTCACCAGCTTCCTCTAGTGTGCCCATCTCTCAATCACCCACTTCCAAGTCCTCGCCACCTCCAACAATTTTGTGTGCAGCCTCCTCAGCGCTTGTCAAGGTTGCTAGAGTAGGTGTTCCTCCTCCAGTCAGTGCTCGCTCCCTCTTATTGTGGGCTATCTTTTCCTGCAAGGAGGGACACAAGCGGCGTTTCAGCCACAGAGATGGAGTGAGTGTGAAGAATCCCTACCATAAAACCTTTGAGAGAGATGAAGGTGGGGTAAGGTACCAAGAGGAAGCTAGCTCCCTGTGCATTGTTAGTTGTTGTCACTGCATGACAGTGAGAGTGAGTCTAAGGGGTGCACAGGCAGGATGCTGAAGTGATTCAGTACAGAGACAGAGATGGATAGGTAAGGGTGCAAGGGAAGTAAGGGTAGGGTAGTATGTGGAGGAGCAGGCTTACAATGCAGATTGCTGGTGATGAGAAGAGAAGGGAAGCAGAGTCAAGGTAAGTGTGATGGGATACTCACTTTTGATGTTCAAACAAGATCATTAAACTGTTTCCTGCACTGGATCTAGGAGGGTGAACAAATGGACCTTGTGCTGACCTCCTCAGCAATATGCAGCCAGGCTGCCTTGGTCTGCTGAGGAGGCTTCCTCTGGCCATCCGGAGGGAAGAGAATCTCCCTGCGCCTTCTTACAGCTTCAACAAGAACATGGAGGGAGTCATCATTAAATCGAGGAGCTGCCTTGCCTCTGGAAGAAGTCATTGTGGATAGATCAATCTCACTGAGTATCAGAATCCACAATGGAAAGGCTTAGGCTGAATGGGAGCTTGAAAACCAGCTGCTATGATGATGTCATCAGAAATGCCAGCCGACCCGACCCCACTCATTGGACCGGCCAGCGCGCCCCATTGAACTCAACAAGCTGATTAAATCAAAATCGGATATCAGCAGCTGATCCCACTGGAAGCAGCTCCGGAACCCGCCCACCACACAACCCGATTCCAACTCGCCTCGGGAATTAAAATTGAGCCCAATGTAACTATATGTAACCTTATGGCTGATGGTGGCACAAAAACTGGATACCAAGGAAAATGGCAATCTAAAATGAAACTGTGTACAAACTACAAACAGTCATTTTGGTGCTCAGATAATGGCTATAAACTGCCTGAGTTTCAATCTCTCTGCCTCATCAGAACTCCTCCAACAACCTTGGAATAACTCATAAGAACAGGAGGCCATTCAGCCCCTCAAGCCTCTTCCACCATTCAATTAGATCATGGCTGATCTGTATCTTAACTCCATTTGCCCGCCTTGGTTCCATAACCCTTAATACCCTGTATAATAAAAATCTATCAACCTGAGTTTTGACATTTTCAACAGATTTTTGGGGAAGAGAGATCCAGATTTCCACAACCTTTTATGTGAAGAAGTGTTTCCTGACATCACCCCTGAATGGCCTACTTCTAACTTTAAGGTTATGCCCCCTTGTTCTGGACTCCCATACCAGAAAAAATAGTTTCTCTCTATTTACCCTTTCAAGTCCTTTGATCATCTTAAACACTTCATGAAATAACTTCCAATTAACCATTCTCCTACATTTAATAATGCTGAACTTTTACACAGACAGATTAAGGAAACTTGTGCTACCTTTTCTAAAATACACTGACTGCTCCCTATTAATCATAACCCAAGCAGCTTTAGCCTGCTCTACTGGTTCCTTTTACAACCTGGTACGCATACGGAATTAAGGAACGTAAAGGGAGTGTGAAACTGAATGGGAAACGCCCAGACATGATTGTAGAGTTGCCGATACTTTGCTTCCAAACTATCTGGTACATCTCTACCCACCCAATCCCACCCACCCAATCTTTTGCCCTGTCTGCTGCTAAGATCGTAAGATTCAAAAGTTGTGTATGAAAAGAAGAAATGTGCACTTATATAGTGTAAGCAGACATGGCAGTCAATTTGTACACAGCACGTTCCACAAAGAATAATGAGCAATGGGTTTAATCGGTTTTAAAATTCCATTTACTATGTTTAAGAGCTCATTATCCCTGTACTTATCCAAAAGAACCTAACTAAGTTTAAAAGATTAAATTCATAAGAGAACAATATTCTGAATGTGTGGCTGGCGGCATTGTCGATCTGTTGCTGCCAACAATCTGTGACAAATTGCTGGACTATCATCTTGTGATTCACCGCAATTTCGAACAGAAGAGTTCTAACGTCAAAATATTCGAAAGGAGGAGGGAGCTTATCAAATGCTACTAGCGATAGCCAATTCATTCCTTAGTGATTAGTTTTCTAACCATTTTACCAGCTCTGCGTGGTCATATTTTCTATCATCACCACAGCAGAGATGTGATTGGATCATGTCTACATCAATTTTTAACCAACGCAAATCTGTGGCAGTAAACATTTTGTGACACCACCCAAAAACTGCTGTTAGTTCTCTCTCCCTTCCTCGCCCACTTTTGGAATGCTGGGTGTGCATGTGGTGCACCAATTGCCATATACGGGATCTGAACTTTGTTTCAGTCACATACCTTTGATCTCTCTTCTTAGGCAGTCCCTCGGAACCGAGGATGACTTGCTTCCACATTAAAAATGAGTTCGCAGGTGACTGATTAGTCCAATGCGGGACCCACAGTCTCTGTCACAGGTGGGGCAGACGGTGGTTGAAGGGGCGGGTGGGTGGGGTGCTTGGGTTGACGTGCGCTCCTTGCGCTGCCTGCGCTTGGCTTCCACTCGCTCCCGGCGAAGAGACTCGAGGTGTTCGGCGCCTTCCCGGATGCTTCTCCTCCACTTTGTGCAGTCTTGGGCCAGGGATTCCCAGGTGTCGGTGGGGATGTTACACTTTTTCAAGGAGGCTTTGAGGATGTCCTTGAAGCATTTCCTCTGCCCACCTGGGGCTCTCTTGCCGTGCCGGAGCTCCGAGTAGAGCGCTTGTTTTGGGAGTCTCGTATCGGGCATGTGGACAATGTGACCCGTCCATCGGAACTGATTGAGCGTGGTCAGAGCTTTGTGAGCGTGGTCAGAGCTTCGATGCTGGGGGTGTTGGCCTGAGAAAGAACACTTCTTTGATCTTTGATCAGTAGGCCTATCACAGCAGGGGCTTTACGTCTTCGTGTTTAAAGGAAAACCTCTGCCAGTAGCCTTATCCTAGAATTTTAAACCTCACTAAATAGCTGTCTTTCAGTTGGGCTGCCAACTACTATTTAGGCCTGGATTTTCCTTTAAAAAAACGCGTTTTCTTTTGGGTGGTCGTCAGGCAGTCTGGCAGATAACTCCGCCCCATGACCCTGTTGTGAACCTGATCCGCCTGCTGCAAGCACACCCAGCTGCATTTAAGTGGCAATCAGGAACGGGTCTCTCATTGAAACACAACAATAAACAAATACAAATACTGCCCTACATATTAACAATAAGGAAAATGCAGTCAGAGGGCAGCAGGATCACATGGGTGGGCAGAAGTCCTGCCACCTACACCTACTGCCATTTTACAAGAAAATCCAGACCTTGTAGTCTATTCAGGCAGTTACAACTCCACTTGCCTGAAGATAGCTCCACTCAGCTAAGGGCACCTTTGGGCTGCCACATTGGGAAAGGACCAGGGGTATGGTTTAGGGGAAAAAAAAATTTAATTCATTGCGGCAAATTATTTGTGTGGTTTCAGCACCCAATTGCTTTAGGAGGCACAGTTATTTCAAGGCAGTCTTTTTAGCCCAGATTTTGCTCTGGGTCGCAATTGTCAGCAAAGTGTGGTACAGTGGGACGTCCGATTGCCCAAGGGCTCAGGCACTGACCCTACTGAGGTTTATGGGGTCCGTTTAATTGAAATATTGTGGGCAAACTCTGGGCATTGCTGACGCCTCTGATTTGAAGCTCACCCATTTGAGGGCAGGAAATGGTATGTTGCTGCAGCATTAAAATTCCTGCAGCAGCTTAAAGAGGCCAGACAGCATCGCAAAAGCAGAAGTGATAACCCTTTCAGCTCGTCGCAGAGATCTGCTGTTGGGCACCCAAGTTTTCAGAGGCTGCAGTAGAAATGCTGCTGGCACAAATAAGAAGGAGGCCTTGTTTGGGACTGACTAACACCCAGGTACAGAGGAAGGAGGCGGTCAGGACAGTCAGTGCCCACTATATGGTCCCATGAATGACAGCTCAGTACTACAAGAAAGTTAATGACCTTATCACCATGGTCCTTGAGGCCCGAGCCAGACTATATTGTAGTGTACCCCAAACACTTATCCAGGCATCTACAGCAGACCTTCCAAATTGTAATTGTGTCCTCTGGTGAAAGAATCATACATGTCAACATACAAATCTCCGTAAGGCTGATGAACAGCTTCAAAAATATGGCAGACGAAGGGTCATCGACCTGAAACGTTAACTCTGTTTCTCTCTCCACAGGTACTGCCTGACCTGCTGAGTATCTCCAGCATTTTCTGTTTTTATTTCAGATTTCCAGCATCTGCAGTATTTTCTTTTTGTATTGGGAATTTTTATTAGTGTTTTGGGATCACATAACACAATTCCATTTTTTATTCTGTGAAAACTGAAATCCAATGGCCTTACATGACGCACCAATAGAATTTAGTTACAATGGCGTGCAGTGGGTTATGAACCTGTCATGACTTAAGCTGCAGCTTTATCCAATATTTCTTCAATTGATTTATAGGAAAAAAGTTGAAGTGCACAAAGGTGCAATTTTTGCAGTGGTGGACTTAGAGATTTTTGATGGGGAAAATAAGCTGATACTGCAAAATGTATTCTCTATGGGGGGAACCTGGGGCATGTAATCCCAGGACATTTTGATTTTTTTGGGATCACTTTTGGTATATTTTCCAGCATTTTAAAGTGTACTATGGATCTTTGCAACCTTCTGCACATGTGTGCTTCCAAAGTCCCGTTCTTTCAACCCATGGGTTGACAGTGGACTTGAAATAGTCCAATTAGAAACCTCAAATCCAAACCAAAATGGGTGTGCCTGAGGTGAAGCAAATTAACCCGCAAAATAAGATGTCTACATTGTGTTAAGAGAACGGTACTATTGGGCAAACTATATTCTGTAATCATTAAGTTAACCATTAACCATCTGTGGTTTCCGCTATCGAAACGGCTTCAACTCTCTCAGAAAGTAGAGGTTGATTTCAGCACAATGAGCACACCTTTGCTGGTAGTATTGAAAGTGGCAGCTGCTCTCACCATCTGTGCTACTGGCACATTTCAAGCCCCTGTAGCTCTTCCTGCAAACCTTAGCCAGTCATCCATATTTGTGTCAGCTGGGTGACAATTGCTTGGCTGAGAGTGGTCGGCCATTGTGTCTATTTTCCCCGTACAAGGGAGCAGCAAGAGTTAAACATATATCGAATATTACATGTAAACAACAGAGTGAAATCTTTTGAGTCAGACCCGAAACATCAGGACCACCCCACTGCAAAGGGCTTCCTTCACTGCTGTTTCTTCAGCAGGTTTTTGGTGGAATTAGTTATAGGCTGTTTCCCAACTCCTCAGAATGCAGTTCGATTTGATACTGAAAGGGTGGTGACCTGTGAGTGACCAGGTTTCTGGAATGCATGCTGCATCCATCACTATGTATCCTCTAGGATCTTGTGAAAAAGTGTTTATTTTGACCTAGATATCATAAACAGTCCCAGGGCTTCAAAGTAATTCACTGTAATTGGAGTACTTGAGACATTTCTGAGATGTGATAGGGTGCTAGATAAATGGGAGTCCTTCTTTTGTCCAGGCAGCTTGGGACAGGTGACAGCCTGCATGCCTGGCTACTTGTAATTGCCCATCCTCTGGGATGTAAGACAACTTCCTTGAAAGGAAAAGGAAAATACTGCGGACGCTGGAAATCTGAAATAAAAACAGAAAATGCTGGAAATAGTCAGCAGGTCCGGCAGCATCTGTGGAGAGAGAAACAGAGTTAATGTTTCAGGTCAATGACCTTTTGTCTGTTCTGAGGGGTTTTGTCAATGTTTTGTCAACAAATAAAAACTGCAGTGAGACATACCAGGCACCAAGCACAAGCAAGGCTGGTCCTATGATACACTTACGGCAGTCTGGAGATGTGATTTTCAGAAGCATGTTCATCCTTTATAAGCACGTCATACACGGTACAAATGCGCTTTGCCTTTTCTGAGGAGGATTTTATTTTTATATGTGAGGCTCATTCATTGCATGGTTCTCCTCTTTTCCTTTATTGCATCGACCTTCATCAGGCACTTCACAGGGTGTGAGAGTGGAGCAGTTCCCACTGCATAAGTCACCTCCCTGGATGTGTGAGGGTTTCCCCTTGCTCTCTCTCTTCAGGATATAAAGGTCATGGATCAAGTGAGACACTGTAGTTATTTTCTAACTCTAATGAATTTTATTTGACATTCAGACACAGCTATTTTTACCAGAAAGCAAGTATAGCTTCTTTTTTAGCACGCTCAACTCAAGAAGTAAGGGGTTACCAAGTCCTTTTCCTTGGGAGATAAGAAGGTTCTTCTCCCACGCCATCTTGTATAAACACTGCACCTTCTTTCCCTAAAAATCACTGTGAACCGGTGTTCTTATATCTGTTGTAGGGTGACCACAATTGCTGTTGGAGGTCTGATCTGACCATAGTATGGCTGCTGCTGAAGACTTCTCCATTTGTGAGGGATAAAAAGTCTCTGGCCCAAGAATGTCTGGGAGTACATCCAATGAGGTGGGAAGGTTATGTGGCTGCACTATCTTAGCCAAATAGATGGGATCCTGTTTGAACCCATCTACCATCGAAAAACGTGCAGGGTCCATGGAGAGTAGTTATTCTTAGAAAAGCTCATCATACAAAGATTCAAGCATCTCCAACTCAAGAGTGAGCTTTTGCGAGGGTCAAAAAAATTGCTTTAATAATAAATTTGTACTAGAAGTTTGCACTAGTGAGATTCCTACTAATGTGCATAGAGACCCATAATGTGACTAGGCAGGAAGCTTCAGTGTCAACTGCTTAGGGTGTGCCAAACCATGTACTGCAGCAATGTTCTTATCTATTATGTATGTTGCTATGCATGGTACTCTGGGAATGCCTCCTCAGTCCCTGCCACACCCTTTCCCCCAAATAGTATTCAAGATTCCTTTGTTGTTCATCAAGAATGCAAGCTCTCCAGTTTAAGAGGCTGAAACTATTAAGTTTATCACAATTTATGGTTGTAGGAACCTACAGTTCCATAGGGCGGAAGGCAGTGTGAGAATTCCCCCTTCCTTTTACAGAGGCTGGCATAAAATGGACACAATTCTGACTAACTTGCACACAGGAGCTGAGCCATAGTTTTTCCACCAATCTAAGAGAAAATTATGCAGATTAGATTACCTTGAAGGAGCTGCACACTAGTGCCAATAAGACAGGCTGTGATGTGGTAATGACCTTGAACTTGTCATGACTCCAGTTGCCCTGATACCCAATATTCCATCATTTGTATTATTGAGTAAAAAATTGAGTACATAAAAGTGCAATTTTTGCAGCAGTGGATTTAGACATGTTTAAAGGGATGATGCAAAACCTCTTTCCAGGGGTGGGACATCTGGGGATATGTCCCCTGTGACTCAACATGTGGAGCTCAAAATAATGATTGCAGAATGTATGCATGTGTGTATATATCAGAAAGTAGCTCTCAGTGGGAGAGGCCCGACCAGAGCATCGGACCTGTGAGGGAGCAGTGACCGGCGGCAGTTTAAAAGCGGCGGCTGATTCAGTGGGAGAGGCCCGACCAGAGCATCGGACCTGTGAGGGAGCAGTGACTGGTGGCAGTTTAAAACTGGCGGCTGATTCAGCGAGGCGAGGCCCGACCAATTCAACAGCAGGGGAGAGAGGTAAAAAGTAATCCAAGTGTGACGTCACCAGGAAGCAGGTAAGTGATTGGTTGGTGAGTATTTCTTTCTCCTTTTCATTACAAGCTTAAATTCTGCGGTTTATATTTTCTTGGGTCTCTGTGGTGTAGTGGGGACAGTTGGTAAATAAGCACCCTAGAGTATATCTTTAACTGGTGGTATTGAATTAATTTAAATTAATTAAAGGGGTAAGTCATGCCAGGAGAGCCCAGCCCCGTGTTATGCTCCTCTTGCTCTATGTGGGAATTCAGGGACGCTGCCAGTGTCCCTGACGACCACGTGTGCCAGAAATGCATCCAGCTGCAGCTACTAATGGGCCGTATTGAGGCGCTGGAGCTGCGGATGGATGGGTTGTGGAGCATTCATGATGCTGAGAGGGTCGTGGATTACACGTTTGATGAGTTGGTCACGCCACAGGGTAGGGCTGCACAGGCAGAAGGGAAATGGGTGACCACCAGGCGGAGCAATAGAAGCAGGCAGGTAGTGCAGGGGACCCCTGTGGCCATCCCCCTTTCAAACAGGTATACCAATTTGGATACTGTTGAGGGGGATGACTCACCAGGGGAAGGCAGCAGCAGCCAACTTCCTGGCACCAGTGGTGCTTCTGCTGCTCAGGAAGGGAGGAAAAAGAGTGGGAGAGCAATAGTGGTAGGGGATTCTATCATAAGAGGAAGAGACAGGCGTTTCTGTGGCCATAGACGTGACTCCAGGATGGTTTGTTGCCTCCCTGGTGCCAGGGTCATGGATGTCACTGAACGGCTGCAGGGCATTCTGAAGGGGGAGGGTGAACAGGCAGAGGTCGTGGTTCACATTGGGACCAACGACATAGGTAGGAAGAAGGATGAGGTCCTGCAGCAAGAATTTAGGGAGCTAGGTAGCAGATTAAAGAGTAGGACCTCAAAGGTTGTAATCTCTGGATTGCTCCCGGTGCCACGTGCTAGTGAGTATAGGAATAGGAGGATAGAGCAGATGAATGCGTGGCTAAAGAGTTGGTACAGGAGGGAGGGCTTTAGTTTCCTGGATCACTGGGCCTGCTTCTGGGGAAGGTGGGACTTGTACAAGTCGGACAGGTTGCACCTGAACCAGAGCGGGACAAATATCCTTGCGTGGAGGTTTGCTAGCACTGTTCGGGGGGGTTTAAACTAAAATGACAGGGGGTTGGGAACCTGAGCAGGGAGACAGAGGAAAGGAAAACAGGGATAAAAGCAAAAGATAGGAAGGAGAAAAACAAAAGAAATGGTTTAAATCAAACGTGGCCACAGTAAATAATAATTCTAATAGGTCTAAGAGCGTTAAAAAAACAAGCCTGAAGGCTTTGTGTCTTAATGCGAGGAGCATTTGTAATAAGGTGGATGAATTGGCTGCGCAAATAGAGGTAAACAAATATGATTTGTTTGGGATTACGGAAACGTGGCTCAAGGATGGCCAAGACTGGGAACTCAACATCCAGGGATATTCGATATTCAGGAAAGATAGGCAAAAAGGAAAGGGAGGTGGGGTAGCATTACTGGTTAAAGAAGGGATTAATACAATTGTAATGAAGGATATTAGCTCTGATGATGTGGAATCTGTATGGTTGAATTGAGAAATACTAAGGGGAAAAAAACATTAGTGGGAGTGGTATATAGACCTCCAAACAGTAAGGCGGAGGTTGGAGATGGCATTAAAAGGGAAATTAAAAAAGCGTGCAATAAGGGCACAGCAGTCATCATGGGTGACTTTAATCTACATATAGATTGGGCCAACCAAATTAGTAACAATACTGTGGAGGAGGAATTCCTGGAGTGTTTACGGGATGGTTTCCTGGACCAAAATGTCGAGGAACCAACCAGAGATCAGGCCATCTTAGATTGGGTATTATGTAACGAGAAAGGATTAATTAGCAATCTTGTTGTACGAGGCCCCTTGGGTCGGAGCGATCATAATATGATTGAATTCTTCATTAAGATGGAGGATGAAGTAGTTGACTCAGAGACAAGGGTCCTCAATTTAAATAAAGGAAACTACGATGGTCTGAGGAGCGAGTTGGGTAGGATTGATTGGGGAATGGCACTCAAAGGGTTGACGGTGGATAGGCAATGGCAAACATTCAAAGACCGAATGGATGAGCTACAGAATTTGTTCATCCCAGTTTGGCATAAAAATAAAACAAAAAAGGTGACTCAACCATGGCTAACAAGGGAAATTAGGGATAGCATAAGATCCAAGGAGAGGACATATAAATTCGCTAGAAAAAGCAATAATCCTGAGGATTGGGAGCAGTTTAGGAGTCAACAAAGAAGGACAAAGGGATTAATTAAGAAAGGGAAAATAGAATATGAGAGTAAGCCTGCAGGGAACATAAAAACTGACTGTAAAAGCTTTTATAGATATGTAAAGCGAAAAAGATTGGTGAAGTCAAGCATAGGTCCCTTACAGTCAGAATCAGGGGCATTTATAATGGGAAACAAGGAAATGGCAGACCAACTAAATACATACTTTGGTTCTGTCTTCACAAAGGAGGACACAAATAACCTCCCAGCGATGCCGGGGAACATAGGGTCTGATGAAAGGGAGGAACTGAAAGAAATCAGTATTTGTAGGGAAATGGTGTTAGGAAAATTGATGGGACTGAAGGCCGATAAATCCCCAGGGCCTGATGGTCTACATCCCAGGGTACTTAAGGAAGTGGCCCTAGAGATAGTAGATGCATTGCTGGTCATCTTCCAGAACTCGATAGACTCTGGAACAGTACCCATGGATTGGAGGGTAGCTAATGTTACCCCACTATTCAAAAAAGGTGGCAGAGAAAAAGTGGGGAATTATAGACCGGTAAGCCTGACATCAGTAGTGGGGAAAATGCTAGAGTCCATTATAAAAGATGTAATAGCAGAGCACTTGGAAAGCAGTGACAGGATTGGACAAAGTCAACATGGATTTACAAAAGGTAAATCATGCTTGACTAACCTACTGGAATTTTTTGAGGATGTAACTGGTAAAATAGATAAGGGAGAACCAGTGGATGTGGTGTATTTGGACTTTCAGAAGGCTTTCAATAAGGTCCCACATAAGAGATTAGCGTGCAAAATTAAGGCACATGGGATTGGGGGCAAGGTATTGACTTGGATAGAGAACTGGTTGGCGGACAGAAAACAAAGAGTTGGAATAAACGGGTCATTTTCCGATTGGCAGGCAGTGACTAGTGGGGTAGCGCAAGGATCGGTCCTAGGACCCCAGCTGTTCACAATATATATTAATGATCTGGACGAGGGAATTGGATGTAATATCTCCAAATTTGCAGACGACACAAAGCTGGGTGGGAGGGTAAGCTGTGAGGAGGATGTCGTGAAACTCCAGTACGATTTGGGCAGGTTGGGTGATTGGGCAGAAACATGGCAAATGCACTATAATGTGGATAAATGTGAGGTTATCCACTTTGGTGGCAAAAACAGGAAGGCAGATTATTATTTGAATGGCAATAGATTGGGAGAAGGGGAAGTGCAAAGAGACCTGGGTGTTATTGTGCACCAGTCGCTGAAGGTAAGCATGCAGGTGCAGCAGGCGGTTAAGAAGGCAAATGGTATGTTGGCCTTCGTAGCAAGAGGGTTCGAGTACAGGAACAAGGATGTCTTGCTGCAGTTGTACAGGGCCTTGGTGAGACCGCACCTTGAGTATTGTGTGCAGTTTTAGTCACCTTACCTGAGGAAGGACGTTCTTGTCATGGAGGGAGTGCAGCGAAGATTCACCAGGCTGATACCTGGGATGGCAGGAATGACGTATGAGGAGAGATTGTGTTGATTGGGCTTATACTCACTGGAGTTTAGAAGATTGAGAGGGGATCTCATCGAAATCTATAAAATTCTGTCAGGTCTGGGCAGACTAGATGCAGGAAGGATGTTTCGGATGGCCGGGAGTCCAGAACCAGGGGTCATAGTCTAAGGATAAGGGGTAAGCCATTTAGGACTGAAATGAGGAGGAATTCCTTCACCCAGAGAGTGGTGAACCTGTGGAATTCTCTGCCACAGAGGGCGGTGGAGGCCAGTTCATTAAATATATTCAAGAAAGAGTTGGGTATATTTCTTGAGGCTAAAGGGATCAAGGGATATGGGGAGAAGGCAGGGACAGGGTACTGATTTTGGATGGTCAGCCATGATCTCATTGAATGGCGGAGCAGGCTCGAAGGGCCGAATGGCCTACTCCTGCTCCTATCTTCTATGTTTCTATGTTTCTATGACACAGCAGACCTAGATGTATGCAGGTCTCAAGGTAAGTGAGATAATAATGTAAATAATTATAGTCTGTAGGTTAGGTAAATTATTGAAATATATACAAATAACATAACATTGTTAATTCAAAATGCTTTGAACGTAACAACAATTTGTATTTCTCTGGTCCTCATCATAGACAGGAAGACAACTAATTGCACTTTAAATTAAGGGGAAAAATGTTGGTAGGGGCCCCGGGATATCATCCTATTTTCTTCCTTTTTAACACCTCTCCCCAGGACTGTCTTGTGAAAGGTGGCAGTAGGCCCCAAATTTTCTGAATGGAGGGAGAGGGCCCACAAGAGGATCTTGGGTGAGGCCTAAAAATAAATGTTCTCTTTTCTTCTTCGGGGCTTTTTTGCCCCAATAGTCGCTGGTCACCTCTTCTAGTGCTACAGCCGCAGTCTGACATAAGAACATAAGAACATAAGAACATAAGAAATAGGAGCAGGAGTAGGCCAATCGGCCCCTCGAGCCTGCTCCACCATTCAATAAGATCATGGCTGATCTGATCCTAACCTCAAATCTTCTATCACTCTGCATCCACCCGAACCCATGTGATCTCCCGGGAGAGGCGAAAAACCAGATAAAGACCCAATGGCCAATTTGGGAGAAAAAAATCTGGGAAATTCCTCTCCGACCCATCTAGGCGATCGAAATTCTTCCAGGAGATCACTCTGTCCCTATATTTTCTACAGTACTTACCTTCTGTAAAGGCGATCTCCACCCCAGTCAGGAACAGGAATAAAACCATCTCCTGAAATCTAACAGAATTAGAACACAGTAGGAGCAGAACAAGGCTACACGGCCCCTGGGCCCGCTCCACTACCCACAGGGCCATGACCATTCCGAACCCAGACTCATGTCCAATTTCCTGCCCGCTCCCCGTAACCCTTTATTCCCTTTACTTCTAGGAAACTATCTATTTCTGTTTTAAATTTATTTAATGATGTAGCTTCCACAGCTTTCTGGGGCAGCAAATTCCACAAACCTACCACCCTCTGAGTGAAGAAGTTTCTCCTCATCTCAGTTTTGAATGAGCAGCCCCTTATTTTAAGATTATGCCCCCTAGTTCTAGTTTCACCCATCATTGGGAACATCCTCACCGCATCCACCCGATCAAGCCCCTTCACAATCTTATATGTTTCAATAAGATCGCCTCTCATTCTTCTGAACTCCAATGAGTAGAGTCCCAATCTACTCAACCTCTCCTCATATGACCACCCCCTCATCCCCGGGATTAACCGAGTGAACCTTCTTTGTACTGACTCGAGAGCAAGTATGTCTTTTCTTAAGTATGGACACCAAAACTGTATGCAGTATTCCAGGTGCGGCCTCACCAATACCTTGTACAACTGCAGCAATACCTCCCTGTTTTTATATTCCAACCCCCTAGCAATAAAAGCCAACATTCCATTGGCCTTCTTAATCACTTGCTGCACCTGCATACTAACTTTTTGAGTTTCGTGCACCAGGACCCCCAGATCCCTTTGTACTACAGTACTTTCCAGTTTCTTGCCATTAAGATAATAACTTGCTCTATGATTTTTCCTGCCAAAGTGCATAACCTCACACTTTCCAGTATTGTATTCCATCTGCCAAATCTCTGCCCACTTACTTAGCCTGTCTATGTCCCTTTGCAGGTCTTTTATGTCCTCCTCACTCACTACTTTCCCTCCCATCTTTGTATCATCTGCAAACTTTGATATGTTACACTCGGTCCCCTCCTCCAAATCGTTAATATAGATTGTAAAGAGTTGGGGACCCAGCACTGACCCCTGCGGAACACCACTAGTTACTGGTTGCCAATCTGAGAACGAACCATTTATCCCAACTCTCTGCTTTCTGTTAGAGAGCCAATCCTCCACCCACGCCAGAATATTACCCCCAATCCCGTGATTTTTTATCTTGAGCAATAATCTTTTGTGTGGCACCTTGTCAAATGCCTTTTGGAAGTCTAAATACACAACGTCCACTGGTTCCCCTTTATCCACCCTGTATGTTACTTCCTCAAAAAACTCAAGCAAATTTGTTAAACATGACTTCCCCTTCATGAAACCATGCTGAGTTTGCCCTATTAAATTATGTTTATCCAAATGTCCCGTTACTGTCTCCTTAATAATGGACTCTAACATTTTACCAACCACAGATGTTAGGCTAACAGGTCTATAGTTTCCAGCCTTCTGCCTACTACCCTTTTTAAATAAGGGTGTTACATTAGCAGTTTTCCAATCTGCCGGGACCTTTGCTGAGTCCAGTGAGTTTTGGAAAATTATTACCAATGCATCCACAATCCCTACCGCTACTTCCCTCAAGACCCTGGGATGCAAGCCATCAGGTCCAGGGGATTTATCCGCCTTGAGTCCCATTATTTTACCAAGTACCACTTCCTTCGTGATTTTAATCGTATTTAGTTCCTCCCCCCCTAGAGCCCCCTGTTTGTCCAGTGTTGGGATATTCTTAGTGTCCTCTACTGTAAAGACTGATACAAAATAATTGTTCAGTGTTTTTGCCATCTCCATGTTTCCCACCATTAATTTCCCGGTCTCATCCTCTAAGGGACCAACATTTACTTTAGCCACCCTTTTTCTTTTTATATAACTATAGAAACTTTTACTGTCTGTTTTTATATTTTTTGCTAATTTACTTTCATAATCTATCTTCCCTTTCTTAATCAATCTTTTTGTTATTTTTTGCTGTCTTTTAAAGACTTCCCAATCTTCCATCCTCCCACTAGATTTGGCTACCTTATATGCCCTTGTTTTTAGTCGGATACTATCCTTAATTACTTTACTTAGCCACGGATGGCTATCTTTTCTTTTACACCCTTTTTTCCTCAGTGGAATATATATTTTTTGGAAGTTGTAAAATAACTCCTTAAATGTACACCACTGGTCATGTACCGTCTTACCCTTTAATCTATTTTCCCAGTCCACTCTAATTAATTCCGCTCTCATACCTTCATAGTCTCCTTTATTCAAGCTCAGCACGCTTGTTTGAGATCCAACCTTCTCACCCTCTAATTGAATATGGAACTCAACCATGTTATGGTCACTCATTCCAAGGGGATCCTTTACTAGGACATTTTTAATTAATCCTGTCTCATTACACAGGACCAAATCTAAGGTTGCTTGCCCCCTGGTCGGTTCAGTTACATACTGCTCAAGAAACCCATCCCTAATACACTCAATGAACTCTTCCTCAAGGCTGCTCTGCCCAATTTGATTTGTCCAGTTAATATGATAATTAAAATCCCCCATAATTATAGCTGTTCCCTTATTACAAGCCTCAACTATTTCCTGATTAATACTCCATCCAACAGAGTTGCAACTGTTCGGAGGCCTATAGACTACACCCACTAGTGTTTTTTTCCCCTTATTATTCCTTACCTCCACCCAAACTGTTTCACTATCCTGCTCCTTTGACCCAATATCATTTCTCTGTATTATAGTGATTCCTTCCTTTATTAACATAGCCACCCCACCTCCTCTCCCTTCCTGCCTGTCCTTCCTGATTGTTAAATAACCTGGTATGTTTAATTCCCAGTCATGGTCACCCTGCAGCCATGTTTCTGTAATGGCCACAAGATCATACCCATATGTCATTATTTGTGCCGTTAACTCATTCATTTTGTTACGAATGCTACGTGCATTCAGATAAAGAACTTTCAAATATGTTTTGTAACACTTAGTTCCTGTTTTTTCCCTTTTTAGTACTTTACTTTTTACTCCATACCTTCTGTCCCTTCCTGACACATTCTGTTTTTTAATTCCCCCACTGCTACCTAAGTCTATGACCTTCTCTGTAGTCATTTCTATTATTTGCTCTCTAGAAACCTCCCCCCCACTAATTAGTTTAAAGCCCTCTCTGCAGCCCTAGTTATATGATTCGCCAGGACTCTAGTCCCAGCACTGGCCAAGTGGAGTCCGTCCCAACAGAACAGCTCCCTCCTGTCCCAGTACTGGTGCCAGTGTCCCAAGAAGCAAAACCCATTTCTCCCACACCAGTCTTTGAGCCACGCATTTAACTCTTTAATTTTATTTATCCTAGCCAAATTCGCTCGTGGCTCAGGTAATAACCCAGAGATTATTACCCTTGAGGTTCTGTTTTTTAATTTGACCCCTAGCTGCTCATACTCCTTTAACAGAACCGTCTTCCTTGTCCTATCTACGTCGTTTGTACCAACATGGACCACGACAACTGGATCCTCCCCCTCCCACTGCAAGTTTCTTTCCAGCCCAGAAGAGATGTCCTTAACCCTGGCACCAGGCAGGCAACACAGCCTTCGGGACTCCCGCTCTTGACTGCAGAGAACCCTATCTATCCCCCTAATGATACTATCCCCTACCACTACAACATTTCTTTTTACTCCCTCCACTTGAATGGCCCCCTGTACCACGGTGCTGTGGCCAGGTTGCTCATCCTCCCTGCAGTCCCCGCTCCCGCCCTCACAGGGAGTAAGAACCTCGATCCTGCTGGACAAGAACAAGGGCTGCGTCTCCTTCAACACTACATCCTGGATCCCTGTACCTTCCTCACTCGTAGTCACACCGTCCTGTCCCTGACCACGGACTACATCTGCAGTAATTAACTTCATAGGTGTGACCATCTCCTGAAACATAGAGTCCAGGAACTTCTCCCCCTCCCTGATGTGTCGCAGTGTCCGAAGCTCGGTCTCAAGCTCCATAACATGGAACTTGAGTTCCTCTAGCAGCAAACATTTGTCGCAGACACCCTTGGGACTTTGTGCCCTTTGCCACCCTTTTTGCAGCAGGAATCCTTCCAGGAGCCCGTCCTGCATGGTAAATGACCACTGAACCATGGAAATAGGTCGAGGTTACGGTGGGGTCAGACGGGCAGGCAGAAGTCTTACCTCATTGCTGCTTCACCCCAAAGAGGTGAATACTGCCCAATGTGTCAAAATCGCACGACATGCAGAACACCCTGTAAAGACTGACGGTCCAGGCTGGGACTTTTCTGTGTGTAATGACGCTGACCAGTAGCACCTCTAAGCTTGTGCGATGCACATGCCACTCATATTCCTTCAACGTTATCTTCGTTCCTTACAAAGGAAAAGGGTCGCACATAACCAACGACAGAGAAATGCAGCGGGAGGAGGTACCATCTCAGTCACCCGCCGCTCAACCTCATCTCACTCAGGGAACACCACTTTGAAGTTTTAGGCTAGAATTATGAAGCAAGTAAGATAGCTGGCGCAAAGGGTAGACACAGTGTTAAGAAATAGTTGTAGAAAGGGTGAATGGATTTTTGGCACTTCTTGGTGCTTGTTGTTTTGCAAAGTGTAGGTTCCCACAACCATAAATTGTGATAGACTTAATAGTATCAGTCTCTTAAACTGGAGAGAGGTTGCATTCTTGATGAGCAACAAAGGAACCTTGAATACTATTTGGGGAAAAGGGAGTGGCAGCGACTGCACACACATGGCCATCAGGGCTTCCATTCCCTCAATTTGCAGCCTGTCTGCAACCATAGGAAGATCATCATGCATGTGTGTGCAAAATTCCCTGGCAGCTGTCATGACTCTTTCGCCTGTCGCCAGTCCACCCTCCCTCAACTCTTCGCTCCTCCAAACGGACTTTCCGGCTAGCTGCTTGGAGACAAGGGGTATCTACTGAAGACGTGGCTCATGATACCCTTCAGGAGGCCAAGTACTGAGGCCTAGGAGAGATATAATGAAAGCCACATTTCCACCAGATGTGTCAAAGAGCAGACAATAGGCATGCTCAAAATGCGCTTCAGATGACAGATCTAGACGAGCCCTTCAGTACGCGCCAGCCAGGGTCTCCAGAAACATCGTGGTCTGCTGCGCCCTGCACAACATAGTGCAGCAGTGTGGATTAGCACTGCATGAGGAGCAAGGCACTGAGTGCACAGATACCTGAGTGCACAGCCTCTTCAGAGGAGGAGGACTAGGAGGAGGAGGAGGAGCATCAGCTGGAAGTGCCAGGCTCTTGGGACACAGCCGGCACTGCCTGTGGGGGGGGGCGATCAGGAGGCCGGGGAGGGCAGTGCGAGGAGGTGCTGGCAGGCGGCCAGCGAAAAAAATGGCCGCCCCGCACCTCCCCTTTAATTTGCGCCACTACCGCCACAGGTAGGCCCCCCTGAACTGGTCGCGAATTGCGACCGGTGCCACGGCGGGGGGGCGCGACCCAATATCGCGTTCGGGGCGGTAGCGGGGCACTGCACACACCGATGACATCATCGGTGGCGGTGCAGCGCTACAGGCTAACGCCGCCATTAGCGCCCCGCTAAATATCGCGGGAGGCGTGGCCAGTGGCGCTAAAGCCACTGAGTGCCCTCTTTAGGTGCTAACTGGTGGCGCAGCCCACTGAATTTCTAGGCCATCTTTTCTATAGTTAAATTGAAACTCGCAGGTGTGTCTGTGCTTCTAGGTCCAACTGCACCACGCCCCTACCACTGGGCCAAACAGGCTGCTGGTCAAACAGCAGTAACAATCATACAAATTCTTGGGGCCTGCGCCGATGCTTATACCCTTCTCCCTCGCCTTTATCATCATGGCCTTCAGCTTCTGGAAGCAGAAAGCCTTTCTTCATCGCGACGTTATGTAATACACAGTTGGGGCCTCAACTATTTAACGTATCTATTAATGACTTAGATGATGGGATAGAGAGCCAAATATCCAAGTTTGCCAATGTCACAAAGATAGGCTGCATTATAAGAAGTTTAGATGGAAGCAGAAAATTACAAAGAGATGTTAATAGATTCAGTGATTAGGCAAAACTGTGGAAAATGGATTTCAATGTAGGCAAGTGTAAGGTCATCCATTTTGGGCTTAACAAGGATAGAACAGGGTATTTTCTAAATCGTGAAAGGCTTAAAACAGTGAAGGTCCAAAGAGATAGAAACTCACCTCATGAGGAAATCAACAGACCAACCCTAAACCAATACATCAATGTACTGCCCTCCCTTTAAAAAAAATGTGGTGCACGGATAAGACCATGATGTACATTCCATTCCATACCTATTGAGAGTGGAAAAATGAGATAAAGGCCCAGAAATTCCATAATCCTGTTCTGCCATAATGACGGTGGAGCGGGACTTCCTGTGTGCTGACCAGTGGCACCCTTGACCCTGTCGGAATTCCTGGGGTCAGGGCTATTTTTATAAAGTGGCTGGGAACATGCACCAGTAATAAGTGCATCGAGTGCAATGGCTAGTTGGGGGGATGGAAATTGTGGCATTGGCTAGCTGCTAGGGGTAAGTGCCAGCAGATCCAGCACTAAATGGAAGGATCTTTCAGAAAGGCTGCTTTCCTGACAGCAGCAATCGCCTTGCGACCGGCTGCTGCAAGGAAACAGTACTTCCTGAAAGTGGTGGACCCCACTTCCATCACTTTGAACGTATTGTATAGCTGGGCCGTACAGTACTGTCAAGGCAGTTAAAGTAGGGTTCACCAAATTTGGAAAGGCCAGACCTGCCACCATTCATGGCCAGTGGCTGGAGAACACTGCAGTTTCCAACCCCTCCCCCTCCCCCAAGCTAGTGGATGTCCCAGCTGCAGCAATACATTGAGGGCACCAGAGACTATTGCAAATTCCGGCAGGTCCTGCCTCTTTTTCTGACATCATCTGGAAAAGAGATGGACGCAAAAAAATCAATGGAATGAAAACCGCGCGGATCTATAAAGGGCGGGCGGGTGACCTGCTCCACCAGCTTACCGCCCAGCAGTGAGGATGAAAATCTACCTCACTGTTACCCTGAAGGTCTGACAGGTGCAATATGACTGCAACCTCTTTTTGCCTAGAAAAAGGGGATGGTATCCTAAGGGTGTTGAACATCTTAGACAATGCTATCGCCTTTAGAAAAACTGGCCAAACCTTTAATAATTAATAGAAAAACAGTATCATATTGATAGTGAGCTGTTGGAAGTGAATGTGGCAGAACCAGTTTATAAATTGTAACAGGAACTTTAGCAAGCTGACACCAAATCGAGGCTGGTTTTTTCCAAGCCCAGGCGTTGACCTGCTTATCATTTGAATGAATATAATGATGGTTTCTAACACTTGGTTTTGCACATTAGTAGTTATTTCCTGTAGAACAGGTGCATTTGAATAACCCCTTGAAAAGAAGCAACAGAAGTTATATAATGCTAGATTACATGATAATCATTTTGAGCTAAATTGCTGCTTCATCTCTCTTTTGATCTCTACCCCCCCCCACCCCCACACCTTCAGCAACATGCAAATACTGCTCTATAAATGCAAACAATTTGACACAGCTGATTATTGTCCTTGGACAAAATACATTTCACTGGTAGTGCTGCACTTGTAAGCGCAGATTCATCAACAACACTTTGCATTTATATAGCGCCTTTAGTGTAGAAAGACGTCCCAAAGGTGGAGCTGTGGAGGTATTGCGGTGAATGGAAAGCCAAAGACTAGGCAACTGGAAGTCTGAAGGTGCAGTTGTAAGTTAGTTTGGGAAGAGTTTTTTCAGAGATGGACGTAGAAGCAAGTGGAGCTGTCCCAGCCAAAGCTTATCCCACAACCAATACCAACATAACAGATTAACTGGTCATTTACCTCATTTGCTGTTTGTGGGACTGTGTTGTGAAGAAAATGTCTGCCTATTTGCCTACCAAAACAACAGTGACTACACATCAACAGTACTTCATTGGCTGTGAAGCACTTTAGGACATCCTGAGGATAAGAAAGGCACTATCACAAAGATGTGCGGGTTAGGTTGATTGGCTATGATAAATTGACCCTTAGTGTTAGGGGGATTAAATACGTGGGGTTACGGGGATAGGGTGGGATATGTGTTGGTGTAGGGGTTACGGGGATCGGGTGGGATATGTGTCGGTGCAGGCTCGATGGGCCGAAATGGCCTCTATCTGCACTGTGGGGTTTCTGTGATTCTGTGATTCTGTGAAATGCAAGTTGTTTCTTTTCTCTTTACCTTATCAAAACCCCTCATAATTTTGAACACTGCTATCAGATCGTCTCTTGACCATTTCTGCTCTAATGAAAAGAAGCCCAGCTTCTCGAGTCATAATTAAAGCCTCACATCCCTGGTATAATTTTAGTGAATCTCCTCTGTGTCCCTTCCATGATCATTCCTAAAATAGGTCATCCAAAACTGCATACTATATTCTAACCAAGTCCTTCAAATCAACAACAACTTGCATTTATGCAGCACCTTTAGTTTAGGAAAACATCCCAAGGTGCTTCACAGAAGCATAATCAGACAAACATTAACTGAGCCAAAAGAGATATTCGGAGGGGTGACTAAAAGCTTAGTCAAGGCACTTAAAAGGAGAGAGATGGAGAGGAAGAAAAGGTTAGTAGGAAATTCCAGAGCTTAGGGCTAGATGGCTGAAGGCACGGCCGCCAATGGTGAGGTGGATGGAGTGAGGGATGCATAATGTAGGTCAGCTAGTACAGGGGTGATGGGACTTGTTGCGGGCAGCAGTTTTGGGTGAGCTCAAGTTTACGGAGGGTGGAAGCTGAAAGGTCAGCCAGGGGAGCATTGGAATAGTCAAGTCTGGAGGTAACAAACGTCTGGATGAGGGTTTCAACAGTAGATGGGCTAAGGCAGAGGTGGAGACAGGCAATGTTACGGAGGCGGAAGTAGGAGGTCTTTGTGAATGGAGAGAATATTGGGTCGGAAGCTCATCTTGGGCTCAAATGAGATGTTAAACTGAGGTCCATATGCCTGTTCAAGTGGATGTTAAATATCCCATGGTACTGTTTGAAGCGGTTAAAAAAGCATACGGGATCCTGGGCTTCATAAATAGAGGCATAGGAAGTTATGGCCTCCTTCTGTGCTGTAACCATTCTATTCTATGATTCTATAAATAGGGAGTTCTACCAGTGTTCTAGTCATTTATTTCTGTTAATTCAACTCACTGTTGTTTGTAAGATAATGCTATTTCAAAGTGGCTTCAGCCTTTGTCTACATAACTGAAGTCATTGCACTGGGATAACAACTCAATGTGTGAAGGGTTTTGAGAAGTTTTGATTACTAAGCGTTATATAAAAGTCTTCAGTTTATTGGAATCAATCGTATCATAGGGTGCCAGGACATATTGCAAATATTTGGAGTGAGAATTCCTACTGTCCCAATGAGTCTACAGATACACACTTTAAAGGGCGTTCGGGCCGATTTTGCATGTGGGATGAGGAATTGCTCTCCTGAACACAAGCTGACACCAAGGATGGGCAGGGCTGCTCCGCCCCGGTCAGTGTGACGGGCCGCGAATGGGAGCGCACGTCTCACCAATCGAGCAAGAGGCGGAATCGCGGAACGTCAATCAAGGCAGGTTGCTGCGCAACAGTGGAACCAGACAGAGGGACGGCCAATAGGACGAAGAGGTGGGGAATTAATTGGGCGGGTCCTGGGCAGCAGGTCCTGTCAATCGCTGCTGGAACTCGCAGGTAAAGTGTCGAGAGGCGGAGGACAAGACAACAGGTGAGATTGCAATTCGCTCACTTGACATACTGTCTGCTGTGCTCCAAACAGGAAAAGGCAGATCTCTCTTTGTCAACCCAGGCTAGCCTTCAAAAACACCATCACAGTGACTGTGGAGGATAAGGATTTATCACATCATCTCCCCGTGAAAGCAACTTTCAGGGACAACCAAGATGTTTAAAAAGAAATCCAAGATCATAACTCCCACCAAAACCAAGTAAGTGCTGCACTATTTATTTTTACTTGTGCATTTTTAAAGTGCATTTTAGTTATTGGTAAGAGTACATTCAATATTTTATGTATTTTTTAACGTGACGTTAGTTAATAAACTTTCACCAAGATGCCGTTAATTACAGATTAATTAAAAATTCAGCACTACGTCTCCCTTAAAGGACGATCAATTTGTACAGTAGATTCTGAATGTAAACTAAGTACAGTAATAATGCAGCACCTGGCCGATCGTTCCCTGTCCTCCTGTTTGTGTACAGGTTACTGATCGGGCTACCTGTCTGCTGCTGGGTCCCCATCTGGTCACACATTCCAAATCGTGTGTCTCAGCCTCTCCCCAAATTAAACATTCAATGAGATTCTCCTTTTTTTTCCAAGTTTTAAAAAATATCTTTGATCTGCATGTAACTTTCCTAATTAAAAATAGCTTTCAAAACACCTTTCAAAATAAAAAGCAGGCGTGAGCAACATGAAAGGCTACGATCCTCAGGTTTAAAGTGGATGAGCATTGCCTTAACTTGCTTTAACTCAAGTATTAATGGTTGTAGGACATTCCAAAGTATTCATTTAGAAAGAAGGAGCACTCAGTCTGTCAATCCACTGCCCAGTCTGTATATATGGAATCCATATCCGAGTATATGCAGATTGATCCCAGATTGCTTATTTTGACCTTTATTAGTAATTATGTTATTACACAAAAAATCTTTTGCATATCCTAATCAGTATTGCAGAATCCCAGTGCCTTACTGCACTGAAATGGGTGGAGTTGTGTCTTCTGGTCACCCCATAGCAAGTGATTAATTCTCAACATAAGAACATAAGACATAGGAGCAGGGGTCAGTCATTTGGCCCCTCGAGCCAGCTCCGCCATTCAATAAGATCATGGCTGATCTGATCTTGGCCTCAACTCAACTTCCTTGCCCGCTCCCCGTAACCCTTGACTTCCTCAACGAATGGACTATCAACGTTTGATTGTAGAATGAAGCCTATCAAGTGCCACAGTCAAACCTCTATCTCCGTGGCCAGTTCAGTGATCAGATTCCATATCTCACTTCACAAAAGAGAAGGAAACTCACATTTCTACACTGCAGATACTGGAATCAGCGAGTCTGGCCTGTTTAGAGTCAACACCCTGTGAATTCAGATACTGATGGTGCTGAGCCTACCCACTCCCAAGTGTATCCTGTTGTCGAGGACCCCCCCATTCCTATTGGTCTGCTGCTGTGTTGTTAAACAAAACATCTTGCTTACACGGTCCAGATAGATGACCTGGAAACATGACCTGTTATGAAAATAAAACGCACTCCATGGGCAAGCAGTTATTGTGCACCTGTTGAATGACCTCATTTTTAACAAACAATTGTGTTTTCAGAAACAGGGAAAAAAATACCTGACATTTAAAACAAAATGCTGGAAATACACAGCTGGTCTATCAGTATGGGAAAGAGATATATAGGTTAATTCATCAGAACTCGAGTGAATTATCCCATCTAAATGCTGCCAAAAACACTGCACCATTTTCTGTTTTTATTCTGGTCTTTCAGTATGAATTCTGCAGCTTTGAGGTTGAAACCGTGCAACCTTTTACTGTTCAAAGCAGAAATATTAGTTGATTTGTGATCAAAAACAGCTTTTCTGGGGTACACATATTCTTAAATATGAAATACTGGTGGTATTACTATCCCACTTAGGAGTTAAATTATTATAAATGTGGGAGATTTTATCCCCTTGTCCATGAGGTTAGAGCAACGAATATACATTTGCTAATTAATTTAATAGGAGAATATATCAAAAGCTAAAAATCTGCTAATGTCTTGAGAAATGGTATTAGTATTTGAATTTAAGCACCTTGGGACACTTTACTACATTAAAAGTGCTCTATAAATGCAATTTGTTGTTGTTCAATGGAGGAAAATGGAAGTACAGTCAGCATGGGAACATAAGGGATAGATTGTGTCTAAGCAATTTACTGGATTTCTTTGAGGAGGTTACATAACTAATGGATAAAGGTGAGGCGGTGGATATTATTTGGATTTCATGAAGGTATTTGATACTGCCCCACCGAACAAGCTGATTCAAAAGCTGATTGGCTTTGGGATAGATGATAAAATATTAGGCTGAACTGATGAATGGGATGGTGATGGTGGGGGCTTGACGATATCAGACTGGACACCGGTTACCAGCGTTGGGACTGCTATTTATCATTTTTATAAATGACTTAAGAGGATAAAATATTGCCCACTGTGTCTGAGTTTGTGGATGGTACCAAACTAGGTGCAGTAGCCAAAGATGTTAACAGATTACCAGTATGAATTGGACATATATTGCCACAGGGTCAAAATCCTGGCACTCCCTACTTAACAGAACTGTGGGAGTGCCTTCACCATACAGACTGCAGCAGTTCAAGAAGGCGGCTCACCACCACCTTCTTCAGGGCAACTAGAGATGGGAAATAAATGATGGCCTTGTTAGTGATGCCCACATCCCAAGAATTAACTTTTAAAAAACAGTAGTGGCAGAACAGGAAATCATAACCCAATTTATAAAACGTCTGTATGAATTCCTAATAGGAGAAGGGACGCAGGGTTACTAATTCTAGATCATAGTAAGGAATCTGATGGGAGATTTGGAAGGGTAATCTACATGGACCAATGGCGTTCTCCTGCTCAAAACATCATGTTACTATGTAACTTCTTACAAAAATTTCTCACTAATGGAAATGTTATACTTCACCCCATTATGACTTAGCATGCAAACATCTATTAACATGTTTCATAGACAGTCAATCAGTAAATTTATAGGTTCATAGCCATTTTAATGACTCTAAAATTACCTTATGGCAGGGCCAGCGTGACTGGAAAAAATTCTGTTATGATTACATCGGATTTTTAACTGGTGTTTTGAGCATTGAATTCTGTATTTCTTCTGTCAAAACCAAAAACTAGGGGCTTTTCCCATTTCATGGAAATGGAAGAAGTGCTGGAATACAAAGGCTGCATGCATTGAATATAGGGAATGTTACCAGGTGTCTCCACCTTTGTAAGGCTCTTCAGGTTGGACAATATTCTAATTCAACACCTGAAGCACTGAAACTGATGCAAAACCTTTCTCCTTATACCAAAGCCCATTGCAATTAAAGAAAATAATGTCACCATGCAAACTCCTGATCTGGTCTTTCCACTCCTGTTGTAGTATACAATGTAGCAGTAAACCACACCCATTATTTGCAGAGGCAAGGTGCACCTTGCATGGGATTTCTTCAGAGTTTAAGTGGCTGTGTTGAGATTTAATATTTTAACACCAGGTAAAAGTCTTCAAAAGAAACTGAACAGAAAAAACAGTTTTTTTAATAAAGAAAATCAACATTGCCGTAGTTATTTAAACACATTAGTTAGAATATAGTAGTGAGTGGTTAGCTGTATTCTCTTAGCCTTTAAATAATTTAGTGTTATCATTAACTAGAATTCCTACCAGGCAAATTCCACTCAAATGACTGTTCTGTTTATGATTAATGACACAGTAAATGGAATTTTTAGTTGCTTAACAATGAATTCTGGTCAGCTGGGTTGTTGCTCATGAAGGTGAACTGATAAACAAGTGGTACAGAGTTGGTGAAGAATTCAGCAGTATAACAAGTCATAAGTCAAAGTTCAGTATCTTTTTATCCTGATGTTATCAGGACTTAGAACTTGCTTGTAAAATTATGCTATTACAATAGTAATGAGAAATGTCATTTAATTTAGGAGGGAAAATCCCAAAAATATTAAACATGATTCTTAAGCCAAGAGCTAAACTTTCCACAGCACTTTTTTGCTAAAGTCTGTTTTGAGTTAGGGATGATTCTTTCTGAATAATCTTACCAACTATAAAGAAAGAAAGAACTTGCATTTATATAGCTAGTGCTGTGGGGGAGGGTTTAAACTAAAATGGAAGGGGATTGGGAACCTGAGCAGGGAGACAGAGGAAAGGGAAACAAGGATAAAAGCAAAAGATAGGAAGGAGAAAAACAAAAGTGGCAGTCAGAGAAATCAACGGTTTAAATCAAACGTGGCCACAGTAAATAATAATTCTAATAGGTCTAAGAGCGTTAAAAAAACAAGCCTGAAGGCTTTGTGTCTTAATGCAAGGAGCATTTGTAATAAGGTGGATGAATTGGCTGCGCAAATAGAGGTAAACAAATATGATTTGGTTGGGATTACGGAAACGTGGCTCAAGGATGGCCAAGACTGGGAACTCAACATCCAGGGGTATTCGATATTCAGGAAAGATAGGCAAAAAGGAAAGGGAGGAGGGGTAGCATTACTGGTTAAAGAAGGGATTAACACAATTGTAATGAAGGATATTAGCTCTGATGATGTGGAATCTGTATGGGTAGAATTGAGAAATACTAAGGGGAAAAAAACATTAGTGGGAGTGGTATATAGACCTCCAAACAGTAAGGCGGAGGTTGGGGATGGCATTAAAAGGGAAATTAAAGAAGCGTGCAATAAGGGCACAGCAGTCATCATGGGTGACTTTAATCTACATATAGATTGGGTTAACCAAATTAGTAACAATACTGTGGAGGAGGAATTCCTGGAGTGTTTACGGGATGGTTCCCTGGACCAATATGTCGAGGAACCAACCAGAGATCAGGCCATCTTAGACTGGGTATTATGTAATGAGAAAGGATTAATTAGCAATCTTGTTGTACAAGGCCCCTTGGGTTGGAGCGATCATAATATGATCGAATTCTTCATTAAGATGGAGAATGAAGTAGTTGACTCAGAAACTAGGGTCCTCAATTTAAATAAAGGAAACTATGATGGTCTGAGGAGCGAGTTGGGTAGGATTGATTGGGGAATGGCACTCAAAGGGTTGACGGTGGATAGGCAATGGCAAACATTCAAAGACTGAATGGATGAACTATAGAAGTTGTTCATCCCAGTTTGGCATAAAAATAAAACAAAAAAGGTGACTCAACCGTGGCTAACAAGGGAAATTAGGGATAGCATAAGATCCAAGGAGAGGACATACAAATTGGCCAGAAAAAGCAATAATCCTGAGGATTGGGAGCAGTTTAGGATTCAACAAAGGAGGACCAAGGGATTAATTAAGAAAGGGAAAATAGAGTATGAGAGTAAGCTTGCAGTGAACATAAAAACTGACTGTAAAAGCTTTTATAGATATGTAAAGAGAAAAGGATTGGTGAAGTCAAGCATAGGTCCCTTGCAGTCAGAAGCGGGGGAATTTATAATGGGGAGCAAAGAAATGGCAGACCAACTAAATACATATTTTGGTTCTGTCTTCACAAAGGAGGACACAAATAACCTCACAGAAATACCGCGGAACATAGGGTCTGATGAAAGGGTAGAACTGAAAGAAATCAGTATTTGTAGGGAAATGGTGTTAGGAAAATTGATGGGACTGAAGGCCGATAAATCCCCAGGGCCTGATAATCTACATCCCAGGGTACTTAAGGAAGTGGCCCTAGAAATAGTAGATGCATTGCTGGTCATCTTCCAGAACTCAATAGACTCTGGAACAGTACCCATGGATTGGAGGGTAGCTAATGTTACCCCACTTTTCAAAAAAGGTGGCAGAGAAAAAGTGGGGAATTATAGACCGGTAAGCCTGACATCAGTAGTGGGGAAAATGCTAGAGTCCATTATAAAAGATGTAATAGCAGAGCACTTGGAAAGCAGTGACAGGATCGGACAAAGTCAACATGGATTTACAAAAGGTAAATCATGCTTGACTAATCTACTGGAATTTTTTGAGGATGTAACTGGTAAAATAGATAAGGGAGAACCAGTGAATGTGGTGTATTTGGACTTTCAGAAGGCTTTCGATAAGGTCCCGCATAAGAGGTTAGCGTGCAAAATTAAGGCACATGGGATTGGGGGCAAGGTATTGACTTGGATAGAGAACTGGTTGGCGGACAGAAAGCAAAGAGTTGGAATAAACGGGTCGTTTTCCGAGCGGCAGGCAGTGACTAGTGGGGTAGCGCAAGGATCGGTCCTAGGACCCCAGCTGTTCACAATATATATTAATGATCTGGACGAGGGAATTGGATGTAATATCTCCAAATTTGCAGACGACACAAAGCTGGGTGGGAGGGTATGCTGTGAGGAGCATGTCATGAAACTCCAGTATGATTTGGACAGGTTGGGTGATTGGGCAGAAACATGGCAAATGCACTATAATGTGGATAAATGTGAGGTTATCCACTTTGGTGGCAAAAACAGGAAGGCAGATTATTATTTGAATGGCAATAGATTGGGAGAAGGGGAAGTGCAAAGAGACCTGGGTGTTATTGTGCACCAGTCGCTGAAGGTAAGCATGCAGGTGCAGCAGGCGGTTAAGAAGGCAAATGGTATGTTGGCCTTCGTAGCAAGAGGGTTCGAGTACAAGAACAAGGATGTCTTGCTGCAGTTGTACAGGGCCTTGGTGAGACCGCACCTTGAGTATTGTGTGCAGTTTTAGTCACCTTACCTGAGGAAGGATGTTCTTGCCATGGAGGGAGTGCAGCGAAGATTCACCAGGCTGATACCTGGGATGGCAGGAATGACGTACGAGGAGAGATTGTGTCAATTGGGCTTATACTCACTGGAGTTTAGAAGATTGAGAGGGGATCTCATCGAAACCTATAAAATTCTGTCAGGTCTGGACAGACTAGATGCAGAAAGGATGTTTCTGATGGCCGGGGAGTCCAGAACCAGGGGTCATAGTCTAAGGATAAGGGGTAAGCCATTTAGGACTGAAATGAGGAGGAATTTCTTCACCCAGAGAGTGGTGAACCTGTGGAATTCTCTGCCACAGAGGGCGGTGGAGGCCAGTTCATTAAATATATTCAAGAAAGAGTTGGATATATTTCTTGAGGCTAAAGGGATCAAGGGATATGGGGAGAAGGCAGGGACAGGGTACTGAATTTGAATGATCAGCCATGATCTCATTGAATGGCGGAGCAGGCTCGAGGGGCCGAATGGCCTACTCCTGCTCCTATCTTCTATGTTTCTATGACCACCGGACCTCCCAAAGCCCTTTACAGCCAATGAAGTACTTTTGAAGTGTAGTCACTGTTGTAAAGTAGGAAATGTAAAGTGTCTTACTTTAGATATGAAGTTCACTGAATTCCAAAGAATGCTGTGGATAACACAGACTGTTTATTGGAGAGGAACTGATGGATTATACTGGAGTCTTTTACTCTCTGTTTTAAAAATCTAGGCAATAATGGTAAGTATTGTAAAACAGGTGTGCTGCCTCTGAACCGAACATTCATTGTGAAGGAAAACCTTTCAGATTCCATGGGCACTTGTTGTTTTAGGGATTTCTAAAAATCTGTGTCAGAAAATTGGTTAAAGCAATTCATATAATGAACTTGTTCTACTACTTGGAAGCATAAGGTCTGATAGGACCTGGTAATCAAGTGAAAAGGAATGCAAGCCACAATCCTGAAAACATCTAGTGGTGAAGAAGTAACATCACCACACAGATCACTTTTTCCAGCCTGAAAGCTCCATTGACAATTGTGAGGCTGACAGTAACTCACTCTGGACTCTTGTCACTCATGAGTAATGTAGTTATGGGCAGGATCCACTCTGTAAAATGTGAACTATGGTCGATTATGGGCCCCGCAAAGACACATAGCCATTCAAATTTACATATGAGATTAACAAAATTCTCCCTTCTAAATGATAGATACTTCTTAGTTGTTTCTTCTTCTGTCACTTTAACTGCATCGATGGATTAAAAGTGTTTCTTTCCTTGATCTATCCTTGGCCCCCTCCTATTTCTCATCTACATGTTGCCCCTTGGCGACATCATCCGAAAACACAGCATCAGTTTCCACGCTGATCATTTGTACGCTGACAACACCCAGCTCTATCTCACTACTTCTCTCGACCCCTCCACGGTGTCTAAATTGTCAGACTGCTTGTCCAACATACAGTTCTGGATGAGCAAAAATTTTCTCCAATTAAATATTGGGAAAACCAAAGCCATTGTTTTCGGTCCCTGCCACAAACTCAGTTCCCTAGCCACTGACTCCATCCCTCTCCCTAACATCTGTCTGAGGCTGAACCACACTGTTCGCAACCTTGGTGTCATATTTGACTCTAAAATGAGCTTCCGACCACATATCCACAGCATAACAAAGACCGCCTACTTCCACCTCCGTAACATCGCCCGCCTCCATCCTTGCCCAAGCTCATCCGCTGCTGAAACCCTCATCCATGCCTTTGTTACCTCTAGACTTGACTATTCCAACGCACTCCTGGCTGGCCTCCCACATTCCACCCTACGTAAACTTGAGGTTATCCAAAACTTGGCTGCCCGTGTCCTAACTCGCACCAAGTCCTGTTCGCCCATCACCCCTGTGCTCGCTGACCTACATTGGCTCCCAGTTAAGCAGCGCTTCGATTTCAAAATTGTCATCCTTGTTTTCAAATCCCTCCATGGCCTCGCCCCTTCCTAGCTCTGTAATCTCCTCCAGCCCCACAACCCCCCGAGATATCTGCACTCCTCTAATTCTGCCCTCTTGAGCATCCCTGATTATAATCACTCAACCTTTGGTGGCTGTGCCTTCGTTGCCTAGGCCCTAAGCTCTGGAATTCCCTGCCTAAACCTGTCCGCCTCGCTCCCTCTCTTTCCTCATTTAAGACGCTACTTAAAACCTACCTCTTTGACCAAGCTTTTGGTCACCTGCTCTAATTTATCCTTATGTGGATTGGTGTCAAATTTTTTGTCTTAAGATACTCCTGTGCAGCGCCTTGGGGCATTTTACAATGTTAAAGGCGCTATATAAATACAAGTTGTTGTTGTTGTTTCTGATTTTAGTAATGGGCTAGCGTCCCAATCGACTGTACACACTGTTTGGAATCACATTTCCAGAAGAGATGCCAAGGTGTGGTTGCACAGCACCTTTAAGTTCCAAATGGCATCTTAATCAATTTATTTAAGTATTAACATAAAATGAACATTTGACTGTGAACGTACCTATTGTGAGAGCCTATCCTATTGTCCTGATTTGATTGCTCCTGGACCATTAAACATGCTGGTTTTGTGTGAAGCCCAAAACATAAGCCAGTGTGCCCATTGATAAAGATTCAGTATGGTGCGACTAAACTGCTAAACCTCTATCAGCGAAACTCGTAGAAATAATCAATTTTCATAAGTAGAACACACAGATTGCAGATCACAAATTAGTTGAGTTACCTTGAGATATAGCTGCATAATGTTCAATTTTAAAATAAAAAGTCTTCTTAGCCACTGAATGCAACTAAATAAAGGCATATTTTCTTTTTAAAAAATGCTGGTCTCTTTTTTAAAGAGGTGAGCTGTCCAAAATTTAGACAAAGTTATGATGGCCTCACTATGTGACTAGGAATCTGCATTACTTGGTTTGACACTCCTGTTGTTTGGAAGAAATGGTCTCCAGGACTTTATGTCTAAATCATTGATTGTTGAGGAAGCTGATGTGTGGTCACTACAGTGTAAATACAATGAACTGGAAAACCTAAAAGCTACTTTAACTATAATGATTCAGCTTGAACCTGGATATTTATGCATAAGGAAGCCTACTATGCATAAATATCACCTGAACTTAGTTACAAATTTGTTGTTGTAGACCAGATTTATTGGCCTGATGCCTTCCTTTGTACTTTATACTTTGACACCCTCAATCTTAGTAGTGGAATCACTGAACCCATTTAAACATGTGTCTTGTAGTTTTTATCCAATTGCCATACTGGCAACTTCAAGCTTTGCTGTGAACAAGTTATATACAGTAATGTGCTATCATAGTGTTCATGCTTTATATGAACTGGTTTTTTCTTCACCTTGTCATTCTTGTGCTAGCTATAAAAATCTTGCACCAACCTAACCCACTAAATTTCTAAAGATTATGGAGGACAGCAGTAGAACACTGAAGTTATTTATGCAGTGTAATATCCTGCAAATGCTGGTACTTAACAGTAATGACCATCCTCCTTGAGAACTTGAGAAAATAAGCCACTTCTCTGGGTTAATGTTGCTAATAGTCCTTCTTACCGCGGCTTCTGGTTTCATGTAATTGCAAGTCTGCAGTTTGTCAGGCCAGGCTAAGGTCGAAGAACCACAGAATAATTAGTCTAACCCCTGTGCTTGCTGACCTACATTGACTCTCGGTCTAGCAACGCCTCGATTTTAAAATTCTCATCCTTGTTTTCAAATCCCTTGCTCCTCCCTATCTCTGTAACCTGTTCCAACCCTACAACCCTCCGAAATCTCTGCGCTCCTCCAACTCTGGCTTCTTGCGCACCCCTGATTTTCCTCGCTCCACCATTGGCAGCCGTGCCTTCAGCTGCCTAGGCCCTGAGCTCTGGAATTCCCTCCCTAAACCTCTCCGCCTCTCTAGATCTCATCCTTTAAGAAGCTTCTTAAAACCTACATCACCTGTCCTAATATCTCCTTATGTGGCTCAGTGTCAAATTTTGTTTGATAATTGCGCCTGTGAAGCACCTTGGGGCGTTTTACCGTGTTAAAGGTGCTATATAAATGCGAGTTGTTGTTGTCTCTTCATGCCAATGACCATGTTGAACAGAAGGTTGTTGGGAGTGCTGGGTATTTCAGTAATGAACTGCTACGAGCAGCCCGGGAGAACAATCATAGGGATGTAGAGTTCGCATTTCTCATTCATGGATCGGGCCTGTCTACTTTCTTCTCCAGCTTGCAGTGGCGTCCCGGTTCTTGGAGCATCCCGCACGACAACTTTTCTCACCAAACCCCCCTGCCTGCCTCCACCATCATACCCTGCCTCCCTAGCGCTCAACCTCAGAGTACAAACACCAGTAAGTTACAGACTGCTGCCTTCTGTTTACAGATCACCAAGGATTCCTGCTGGATCGGAAACACTAGGCCAGTGAATGTATTATTTGTTTGTGATTGGCAGGGAAAAAAAGGCATTAATCCTAGTTTTTCTATCCGTCTATTAACTCCTGCCTTCTTGGCTTCCTGTATCTATGGTGGTAGCAGACATGTCAACTGTCACGGATTTTCATTAAATCTCAGGGATTTGAAGGCTCCCAATGGCCAGCAAGTTTTGGAGAGGCTATCTTTCTGATTTCCGCACTCAACGATTGAGATTCAATGCAGTGGCTCTGTCGCAGGGACATATATCCAGTTAATGCGAGAGATATTTGTAAAACCACAGCGAGCTGGAGGCAGATTTATAATCACTTCTTTTGCACAACGTTTCTGGGGAAGATTTAATCTACTGCACGTGTTCTCTGTAGCTGGGCTGTCAACTCTGAAGTTTGACCAAAGAATAAACCTTTATCCTTGTGTCTTTTTTATAAATTCTCTGGAGGTTTATAGCGCAGTTAGAACGATGCAATCAGTCCCAAAACGACAGTGCATGAGGGAAAATAAAAGGTAATTTAAAACAATGCCATTTTTCAGCTTGGATTTAGTCAGAACAATTGCGCAATTAATTTGTTTTGTGCCTTGACAACAGGATTACACTTTATCTACGTTTTTTAAAGAAACCTTCAATTGTTGCTGATTAAGGAGAACGTGACATATCCCTGGCTCCTTTTGTGACATCCTTAAGTAAACTATAACCTGATCATTCCACGTACTTGAAGATTCAAATGGAAATTATATTAACGACCCTTTTTAGGGGAGGAGTCAGGCCTATCAAGTATGCAATGAATGCACTAGGTGTGCCCTCCACACCATATTAAAATGGGGTGTTGAAACCAGTCTAACTTCAGTAAATTGCTTAGCTCTTTGAGAACTGGAATTTCAAGTATGCCACTGAAAGGGCCCATTAATAGCAAGGAAAGAAATACCAATGGCTAGCTTGGTTATTTGACCGAAAATACTAACACCTATTGGAGTGAAATGACTGCATGCCTGTAGTGAAAGCTGAGTGCAGCTCGCCTTCCATTGTTTTAGGAGGAGTTGAATGAGTGGAACGAGCGTCATAAATCAATGTAATTTCCCCATGCCATAAAGCACTAAATCTCTGCCTGTGTGTTGACTGAAACTCTGACACATGTCCGCATATTTAATAAATGCGGCCATTTAAAACTGAGCTGCAGAGCTTCTTTCATTCCATCAAATTATTAATGAATAACACTCAGCTGGTTCCTGACCAACGCTGAATCTCTGTTGTAGTTTCAAAGGTTTCCATTGTACAGGAAACTCTCGATTTACCGGCACCCAAACAACCGGAAATCTCGGTTAACCGGCAAAATTCAGGAGTAGGTTCAGTTAAGTTTTTCTTCATATTAGTGGCTGTTCCTGGATCTGTGGCTGTGTAATCGGGGGTTTCTGCACTTGTTGCTAAGCAACAGGGACGCTTGGTCTCTGGCCGGTGTTCCTGCAGCTGTTGCTAAGCAACAGGGAAGCCTGGATTTGTTGCTGTGTACGGAGCTCTCGTACCTTTTAACTATAACTCTCTGTAATCCGGATTTTTTGATAAACCGGCACCACGCCGGTCCCGTCGGTGCCGGATAAAAAAGAGTTTCCTGTATTAGGAAATCCAGTCTTGACTAGGTTATAATCAAAATGGTAACCACCCTGTCCAGTATTGTAAATTGACAGGGTAGGAAAAATTGGTGTGGCCACAAGAATCAAACGCAGCGAGTTGTTTAAAAAAAGCTTTGGGGGGGATTGGTACGGGAGGGATTGAAGGGGTCAATCTAACCCGCCCATCGGAAAACTGACGGGATTGGGTGCAATGTCTGTTTTGCACCCCGCCTGATTTTACTCTCCATTGAAGTCGAAGGAGAATAATATTGGGTGGGGTATTAAACCGGCGTTCCACCTGATCCTGTGGCTTTCATGCTCAGCGCGTTGGGTTAAAATTGCCCCCCTCAAGTATTTTCGATAACTAGCCCTTTTACCTTCTGAGTGACATCAGGCAGCTTGGTGTTGTGTACTCTCATCCTTTAGGAACTCTCGTAAAGTGGGACTCATTGGGCTGGATTTTGTGGATGGAGATGAGTTGGAGGCGGGACTGCTGCTTGTCAGGACTATGTCCCGCCTCCATCATCTTCTGGCCAACCAGCGAGATTTTCCCCTGATTGACCTTGTTAAGCCCGCCCTGTGGGCTCAGCAGGCCAATTAGGGGGGAAGTCACTGACAGCGCACGTCAACGTCTGACATGCCATCTGTCAAGACGTCTTGAAAGAAGAAATGTCAGCGTTTGACAGCTCTGTGAAGCCGTCAAACACTGACATTCTCTGTAGTTTGATGAGTCCTTGTGTTCAGAGCTCATCAAACCTTTCTACTTTGTAGATTTCAAATGACTGTTGGTTCAGAGGATCCAGCAGCCAGTCTGTGAAATCGACAAGGAAGATGTCGGGACTCCCGATCCAGAGCGGATGAAGACTGTAGGCAGAAACCAAGGTAAGTGAACATTTTTTAACACTTAACACTCACCTTACATACTTACCACTCCACACTTGCACCCATCACTCACCACTACATCTTACTTTCAGGCCATTCTGACCCCCGCAGACCTCCTATTCGACTCCTCCAACCCGGCGGGGTTCTCCGAGGCCGGGAAGCCTGAAAAGGTGAAATGGGACTAATCCTTTTTTCTGCCTGTTAACTACCTGTTAACAGGCAGTTTAAAGGATTTAATCCCTTTTCCGTCTCGAGGAGACGGGACCCGAAGCAGCACATCTTCCCGCATCCACCTCCATTTTCTGCTACTTTACCGGCAGTCCCACTTCCATACCCGCCTCCTCGGGGCTGAGAAAATCCAGCCCTTACAGTCTGCTGAATGAGGAAGTTTCCATCTCGCCAATCTGGGCTGTATTCAAACCCAATTCTTAAGGGTCACAGGGAGACTGAGCTAATCTACTGTACCATCTAGTTCCTGAGAAAACTGCGGTTTGAAAAATATTTAGTCATGCAAATTCTTAGCATCTTAACAGAACAGTTGCCAAGTTCTCTAAAAGAAAACATTTTCTTATAGCAGGTTAGATGACGAGTGGAATCTCCTAGCACGAAAAAGACCTCTTTGCTTAGCTTTGATGTTCCACAACAGATTTTAACATTGTATCCGTAAAGGTAGCACAGGTTTCTCCAAACATTGTTATAACACTTGAACAGAAGGCTTCTTCATGACTAAGCAAGTGGGTGGAATGAGGCAACTGCAATTTAGCGTAGAAATCAGGTGAAGGGCAGTTAAAAAGGAGCGAATCAATTCTGCTTCCGCTTTGTGGGGATTTTAACGCCGCTGTTTTTGCCGGCGGATGAAGCGCCTGCCTAAATCAGGCAGAAGCCTCATACGCGTATGCCAATCGGGGTCCTATTATGTCAATAGGATTCCGAAGGTGGTCTGGGCTGGACACCTGCCATGATTGCCCTGCCCAGCGAAAGCTGCTCCAAAAACTGAAGAGGCCACAAAAGGTAAGTGTTAAACATTGCTTTGTGGGGCCAGGAAGAGCAAGTGTGCTCCTCCAGGATCCACAAGGAAAGTCTCAGCCTCTGCTGCCCAGAGCTCCTGCCCGCGAGACCCTTCCATTCATCACCCTCGCCACTTACCTTTCAGCCCCTGGGTTACATGGTTTTAGCTGGTGGGCTGCTGGTTGGTGGGACGTAAATGAGGCTCGGGAATTGAAACAGCTCGGGTCTCAAATTGATGGTATTGCGGGGGGCAGAGGCAGGGGGGGTTGATGCTCACCCTGTACCCCACTTGTCCCCAATTAAAAATTCCCCCCAAAGTGCGAGGTAGTAAGGATGACAGTACATTCTAAATTGGGGAGCACTTGGGAGTTTGATGAGGTAAACAAAGGGATTTAAACGCCCAGGCGCATAAGTTAGTAAAAGTTAGCTTGCAGGTGCAAAAACCGATCAAAAAATCTAATGGGTTGCTGGGTTGGCATAGAAAAGTATTACAGCAATTGGGAAGTAAAGGTATTAAGTGATATGGAGAAAAGATTAGGATTAAAACAATAGAGCTGTCATGGTTCACAAGATGGCAGGGTAGGCTTAATGCCTACTCCTGTACCTATATTAATGTTGTTTCACTGGACAGTTAAAACTGAATATTTTATTAGATCCGATGAAAGGAAGCACACCACCATTTTCGTAACTATCCAAAACACTGGGTGGTAAAATTGCCTGACTGCATTCAGCTCTAACTATTGGGAGTCACTAATTCAAATGTTTGGTTGTCATAGTGATTATCACTGCAGCAAAGTCTGGGATTGACCTCATGAGGCTGGAGTCTTCACTACGGATATACTGTTGAGATTACATTGAATAGTCTGTAACCAGATAGGTTTAATGATACTTAAAACCTTGTCAAGCAGGAGTTGTTTTCCTTTAGACTTGTGCTGAACAATAAATTGATTTAGTTACTTTTGCAAAGCAGATAGGATCTGTAAATGCAAATTTGGCTGGTACAGGTTTGTGGCCCAAGAGTAGTTTAACTGGAATGACAGGCCCCTTTGGCAAAAGCAAACCTTGCAACACCTCTTCACCATTGCACAGCACCACCTATTATTGGAACTCCTCCCATTAGCACAAAGGCGACTTGTTTGCTCTAAGAGCCCTAAAGTGATTTAGTTGGATTTTTTTTTAAATGCTGCAAATCTGTCTGAGTGCAGCAGGCATGTTCCAGAACATGTATCCCCATGGGAGAGGGAGCCTGACTAAAACCTCCCACCACTGCCAGCACAAAAGGCACTGTAGTAAAAGCAGTGAAAAACATCCAGGCCTTCTTCGCCTGCCCCATCGGGTAGGGCTGGCAAACTCTGGTTGGACGTCTTCCTGGTGGTTTCGTCACATGACCTCCCAGCGCCCTGCCCCCCAGGCTCCCGCCATTGGTCGCCTGTCATGTCCATCCTCGCGGAGCCCCGCCTTCCGCCTCGATTGATAAGCAACAGGCTCTTCAATACCTGATTGGCTGATTCCTGACTGTCAGTCAAACAGCAAAGCTAATATTTTAATAATGAAAATTGTAGTGTATGAGAGCGCGGGAGACGCCATTTTTGAAGCCGCAGCGGAGAAGAAGGGCGAGCGCGGGAAGAAAGGGAAGCGCGGGAGACGCCATTTTGAGCCAGTCTAACCACACCCAGGGATGCCGAAGAGTGGCAGTGTCACAGCGTTCGACAATGAAGTCGAAGATTGGGCAACATATGTGGAACACATTGGGGCGAATGAAGTGCCAGATGCCAGGAAAGCACTGGTTTTGTTGAATTCCATGGGTGCAAAAACGTATGGCTTACTGCGAGACCTAGTAACCCCAGAGAAGCCAGTGGATAAGGATTTCGAAAGCATAGTGGCAATCCTACAGGACCACTTAAACCCCACACTGCTGCTGATAGCAGAAAGATTTAAGTTTCACAAAAGGAACCAGCATAAAGACGAAAGTAATGCTGAGTATTTAACGGAACTGCACAAGCTATCGAAACACTGCCAGTTTGGAATGGGACTAGCAGATACGTTAAGGGACAAGTTTGTGTGTGGGCTTCAAAGTGAAGGAACCCAGAAACGGCTTCTATCAGAAAAGGATCTTACGCTGGACAAGGCTTTCAGCATGGCAGTATCACACGAAGCAGCCGCACGGGGCGCTGCAGAGATACAACGGAGACCGCAAGAATATGGCACCAATGAAATGTCATATGGAGCAGTGAAATGTTATCGCTGTGGCAGAACAACACACGACCAGAAGGATTGTTGGTTCAAGGACCAAGTGTGCAGACAGTGTGGAAAAGCAGGACACATAGCAAGAGTCTGCAGGTCGGGAAAGAAAACCAGCAGCCAGAAATCTCCACAGGAGAAGTACAAAAAGGTACATAAGGTGACGGAGAGTAGTTCAGATGAACAGAAAAGCGATACAGACTCCGGAAGTAAGGAGCTGGGTTGTCTGAAACTACATAATGTAATCAAAATGGAGGATCACCAAACTATCTGGGTCACGCTCAAGATAGACGGAGTCCAAGTGAAAATGGAATTGGACACAGGATCAGCCCTAACAGTCATAAACCGAAGGGACTACAAGCGGCTATTCTCACATATACCCTTGAGAGATACAGAGATTGTCTTGAAGACGTACATGGGGCAAAAAGTCTACCCCAAAGGAAAAATAAGGGTGAACGTGATATACAACGGTAAGGAAACACCAAAAATGGACCTATATGTATTGCCAGATGGAGGACCACCACTACTAGGACGTGATGGATCCGGAAGATACAGTTAGATTGGCATTCCATACAGGCACTGATGGTAGAGGCCAAAAAGGATGACGACGTCACACCTGGACGAGTGTCAAAAATGCTAACTGACGCACAAGAAGTGTTCCAGGAGGGACTCGGAACACTAAAAGACATAACAGCGACGATCAAAATAGAGGAAAATGCAAGCCCAATGTTTTTTAAGGCCAGACCGGTGCCTTCTGCGATCCGCCCAGCAGTCGAAGCAGAGCTGGAAGGTTTGGAACATTCAGGAGTACTGTCCAAGGTGGACTGGAGCGAGTGGGCTACACCCATCGTTCCTGTAATGAAGAGGTCGTTGAGTAATACGCCTGGGGAACCAAAGAAGGTTCGCATCTGTGGGAACTTTAAGGTGACAGTGAACCTAGTCCTTCACACGGTACAATATCCGCTTCCGCGGATTGAAGATATTTTCGCCTTGCTATGTGGAGGAAAATGCTTCACTAAGATTGATTTGGCCCAGGCGTACCTGCAAAAGGAGGTAGAAGAAGCCTCGAAACAATACCTCACGATCAACACTCACAAAGGTCTCTACCAATACAACCGGCTGGTGTTCGGGGTAGCATCAGCTCCGGCTATTTGGCAAAGGGCAATGGATCAAGTCCTGCAAGGGATTCCAGGGACCCAGTGTTATTTGGACGACATCCTGGTCACGGGCGAAAATGACAGTGATCACCTCGCCAACCTGGAGCAGGTGCTCACTAGATTGAAGGAATATGGGCTACGAGCTAATCGCCACAAATGCGAGTTTTTCCAGAAGCAGATCTCATATTGTGGCCACGTTATTGATGAAGAGGGGTTACATAAGTCCCCTGAAAAGATTGAGGCAGTAGTCAAGGCTCCAGCACCGGAAAATGTGTCACAACTGAGGTCGTTCCTCGGGCTGGTGAACTACTACCATAAGTTCTTACCAAATTTGTCTACAGTATTACACCCACTGAACACCCTACTGCAAACGGGGGTACCATGGAAGTGGAATGACGAATGTAAACGAGCTTTCCAGAAGTGCAAAGAATTGATCACATCAAAAGAGGTGTTGGCTCATTTCAACCCAGCACTACCAATTCGGTTGGCGTGTGATGCATCACCCTATGGTATTGGAGCGGTGCTGTCGCACAAATTCCCAGACGGGTTGGAGAGGCCAGTAGCCTTTGCGTCTCGGTCACTAACCTCAGCCGAGCGCAACTACGCCCAGATTGACAGGGAGGCCCTCAGCCTAGTATGGGAAGTGAAAAAGTTCAACCACTATCTGCACGGGCAGAAGTTCACCTTGCTGACTGACCACCAACCACTTGTCTCCATCTTTAATCCAAAGAAGGGCGTTCCGGTGATGACTGCACAACAGCTACAAAGATGGTCCCTTTTTCTAGGGGCGAACCAATATGAAATAGAGTATAAGGGCACGAAACAGCATGGAAACGCTGATGGGCTATCACGCCTGCCACTGCCTACTGCGGAGGAAGTACCAGCAGTGGACCCTGTCGAAATATTTTATTCAACTATAATTGAACGCTTGCCAGTAACTAACGCGGATATAGAGAAGGAGACCCGAAATGATCCGACACTGTCTCGGGTATATGATTTGACGGTGAAGAGATGGCCAACACATGGCGACTCACTGTTGCCAGCATTCTCATCCAGAAGAGAACAGCTGTCAGTATACCAGGGGACATTGATGTGTGGATCCCGAGTGGTAATTCCACCCAAGTTAAAGGAGAGAGTGCTCAATGAGCTTCATGAAGGCCATCTGGGAGAGGTGAAAATGAATAGCCTTGCTAGGGCTTATGTGTGGTGGCCGGGAATCGATCAACAAATCGAGGACCTAACAAAGAGCTGCTCAGGATGCCAGAAGGTCCAAAATGCACCACCACATGCCCCTCTACACCCATGGGAGTGGCTCTCCTCTCCATGGCAACGGGTGCATATTGATTTTGCTGGTCCATTCATGGACTCAATGTTCTTAATAGCAGTGGATGCGCACTCGAAATGGCCTGAGGTGATCAAAATGTCCTCCACCACTACGGAGAAAACTATTGCAGTCCTACGGACCATTTTTGCCAGGAACGGCTTGCCAGAACAGATTTGCTCTGATAACGGACCACAGTTTGTGTCCGAAGAGTTTCAGAAATGTATGAGAAGGAATGGGGTAAGGCATTACACATCCGCCCCTTATCATCCTGCCACAAATGGATTGGCTGAGAGGTTCGTACAAACCTTTAAAAAGGCCGTAAGGGCCATGTGCGATGACGACATTCCACTGCAGCATAAGGTGGACAATTTCCTGTTAGCCTACAGAAATGCGACACATGCAGTTACCAACCAGACCCCAGCCATGATGTTCTTTAACCGAAGGTTGAGATCTCGTCTGGATTTGCTCAGACCAAATGTACGAAGAAATGTTGAGAATAAGCAATTCCAGCACATCAATGAGAAGCCGACAAGGAGCTTCAATGTAGGACAACCAGTCTTGGCCCGCGACTACCGAACAGAGAAATGGCAACCAGGGACGATATGTACACGGCAGGGGCCACTAATGTACACAGTGGATGTTAGGGAGAACATTGTGAGACGCCATGTTGACCAGATCCTAGCGTCACAGGAATGAGTCAACCCCATGTCTCACGTACCTAGTGATGAACCCGACATACCGGTAGCATCTACCCCAGAAACAGTTGCATCGGAAGCTGATGAACTAACCGACGACAGGGGGCCAGAATCGCCTCCGCACCAAGAACAAGACACTCCAGAAAGGCGCGATCCAGAAAGGATCAGGAAGCCGCCCCAAAGACTGAATCTATAAATGGACTATTTCAGTTAATGTGCATGTTAAAAGTGTTAACTGTTATTTGAATGTTATGGTACTGTTAATCTAAAAGGGGAGGAATTGTAGTGTATGTACCTTTAAGAGAGAACTACTTTTACAGCTCCTGTGTACTGTAGTACTGGCAGTGACCACACCTGTATATAAACCCTGAGTAGGGATCTGTACTGTTAGTTTTTAGACTACCCTCATCCAGTAAACACCTGTTGATTGTTAATCTGCAGTCTCCGTCTATTTATTGAAGAACACCATACCTTAAGATTCACGGATTTAACAAAAATGTTAAAAGAAAATGAGAAAACCACACAATTTTTAAAAATTGGCTCTGTGATTTTTCTCCCGGGTGTTGCCCGTGGCAGTATCCAGGAGATTAATCTTTGATTCCTGGAGTCTCCAGGACAGTCTTTGAGGGTTGGCAACCCTACTATCAGGTGAAGCGGAGCACGTGAGGACCTATGAGGGGGCAAGAGATAGGTAAGCATTTAGTTTGTGAAATCAACAAATTTGCCACTGCAGTACTGATATCTGATTAGTCAGTACCTGCTCTAGACCCCATCACTTGCATTCCTTTATTAAATATTGTTCATCATTACCATATATTTGCTCCGAGTTATCTGGAATATAGTTATGGAGAAATCACTTTGACATTTATGCTAGTTTCTGCGCCGATCTTGCCGATGGAAACTTACTCCAGAATTTCCTGTGGAGCTCATTTGCCTATGCTGGAATGTAAAAACCGGTGTAAAACTAGCGCGAATGCAGCGCAACCAACAGCGAGAGAGCTGCTGTCTTCTGCCATGGCTCGCTCGCGGAGCCTTTTGCCTTTGCTGCTCCTTTTCCTCGTATTATTATCCAGATCCCATTGGGAAGGCCATTCCATCTGCTTATTCCTCTTGAACTCATGGGGTTTGCGGGCGGGGAATAGGGCTCATAAAAATTTCAGGTGCGCTGAGGCTGACAGCACTTTGGGTAATTATAGTGCAGTTCTCAATAAGAAAAATTCAAAAAATGAAAGAAAGCCGTTATCAAACTGTTACTATCAGGTGACTTTGGGCCATGCTGCGCATACATTTTTGGCCGTAAATCTACGCCAGTGGATTATTTGCATAAATTCAGGAAATTGGCGTGAGCTGGTCTTTTGCATGGGGGCGGAGCTATGTAAATGAGTGGCAGTAGGTTTCGGCAGATGTACAGTATCTCTAAAGCCGCGCAAACAATTGAGGAAATTCGAGCCTGGCAATATTTCAGTTATACACGAATTTCCTCGTAAAAATGCCCTAATGCCACGCTTACTGTAGTTACAACAACAATCTGCATTTACATAGCGCCTTTAACCTAGTAAAATGTCCCAAGACGCTTCACAGGAACATTATCAAACAAAATTTGACACCGAGCCATATAAGGAGATATTGGGGCAGATGAGGTAGGTGTTAAGGAGCCTCTTAAAGGAGGAGAAAGAGGTAGAGAGGTGGAGAGGGTTAGGGAGGGAATTCCAGAGCTGAGGGCCTTGGCAGCTGAAGGCACGGCCACCTAGGCCAATATCTCTTCAACAGGGACAGGTGCTTGATCGAATTTTTCTCTCCTGCTAAGTGGAAAAACCTTGCTGCCTTGCAACAATCCAGCTTGTGTCTCACTCCTCCAACTGAGGAAGGCAGTTTCAAGTATCTATCAATTTATCGATCTATGTTTATTTGCAACACAAGTGGATTGCACCAGATTCCTGATTGTCCGCCTTGAAGGGCAAGACACACCCAGCAGTGTGTCTGGAATGTGTAATTTGATCTTGCCTGCTGTAGAGTGCTCTGCAAAGTATAATTTGATCCAGCCTTGTCAGACAGTTTAGAGAAAGTGGAGTTGTAGTTAGCTTTGTGAAGATCCTCTGTTATCTTGTAGGAATCAACGGATTCCAATCTAAATCACTGAGGTCGAGGCAGTTCAGTAAATTAACCGAATTTAATTAAACTGGTGAACAAAACAAAAACATGCAGGAGCAACAGCAAACAGGTCTACACAGTAACTAGTTCCGCGAGGTCTGAACTCAGAACCTCCCACCTCTGACGTCATGACGTCATCACGTTTCCCGCCACCCGGGGCACCACGTGACCAACGTGATGACGTCATCGCGTTGTTTCAGGGTTTTTACAGAAAGCATGTTTACACTCAGCAAACGGACATAGGTGCTGTAACATTGCTTTAAAGACAGTTATTCATTTGTACAGGAGTTCATTGGTGGTTTTACCACATGCGCCCCCCCAGAAGTGTCTTTAATCATCAAAGTCAATCGCCGAGGAGGTCGGACAATCCTGTCGGAGCGACTCCGATATTCCCGGAGAGGAATGGATGGTGCAGGAGAGGAGCTGGGCCGTGGGGCCGATGGGCCAGGCGTAGCGGCCGGTTGTCCACGACGCGGCGGTTGCGCTGTTTCGACTGGCTGGCCGAGGTCCAGGTGTGCAGCCTTGAGGCGGTCCACGGAAATGTAGTCAGGCGTCCCGCCGACGTCTACCAGAAAACTCTTGGCGCCCGCCTTCAGTACCCGGAAGGGGCCCGTGTATGGAGGCATGAGGGGACTACGGTGGGCATCGTGCCGTACAAAAACGAATTTAGCCCTCATGAGTGTTGGCGGAACATGTGACGCAGGCAGTCCATGCTGTGAAGTCGGAATGGGCCGGAAAGCGTGAGCCGCGGCTCGGTGAGCCTTCAGCTGTTCAGTGGCGGACCACGGACGCGTCAGCGACGGGAGAAACTTGCCGGGGACCCTGAGCGGCTGGCCGTAGACCAATTCGGCGGCCGACGCCTACAGGTCCTCTTTAGGCGTCGTGCACAACCCGAGCATTACCCATGGCAACTTATCCATCCACGCGGTCCCTTGGAGGGTGGCCCGCAGCGATGCCTTCAGAGAACGATGGAAGCGTTCGCATAACCCATTGGCTTGCGGGTGGTAAGCCGTGGTGCGATGGAGCTTGGCGCCCAATTCTGAAGCCACGGCGTTCCACAATCTAGTATTATGCAATTGTAATTATAGTTGCCCTTGGCTGGTAATGTAAAAGACTTTATACTTGTGGGTTTGGGGCATGAGTATAATGCACCAGCACTTTTTTGCAAGGCGGGACTTATTTCTACCAGGTTTCTGTCCTGTAATGGCTGCATTGATGTTGCTGTTTGGGTCTGGAGTCTTTCATTTTTGTGCTTCACGCTGCTGTGAGGAGGTCATTGTGGCTCCAGACTCCAGGCTTGGCATTGTGCTTTGGCAGGCCCCACTTCCGGTTTCCTCGTGCGCGAACCATCAAGTGCGCATGCGCAGTACCAAAATGGTCTTCAGGCGCCCCAAACGGGGGCGCATGTGCAGAAGGGCGGTTAGACCTTGCAAATAATCACTCTGGACAGATTTTCATTAGGAGGTTACCTTTGTTTATATTACAGGTAACAATGAGGGTTTTAATGAATGCCCTGTGTGCACTATGCAATATAAACTTTAACTATACAAACATTGTTGATGTTGACATTATAACGTTGACATGATATTGTCCACAAAGAAGAAACCAAATGGCTAATTGATTTCAGTAGCGCCTCACGAGTGAAACATCAACAACTCATATAATGACCTTTTAATACTATATTAAAACTAGCTTTTTTTAAAGCATCTGTCTAGTCTAGAATTAATAAAAACACATCGCTCAATGGCACTATGGTATGAATTACCTCCTAGAAAGAAATTATATAGGAAATAGTCCTTCTTTTCTTTCCTCCCCTCTTAATTATCACTATCCAATCCATTGTAGTCATGTAGGAAAGCTAGGATCCGCAGGTAGCACAGGTTTAATTTCTCTTAAGTTTTTATTCCTGATACAAAGGTTTTTCCAGCAACCCACAGGATCTCGTCCCATTAACAGCGATGTCTTCTGAAGTTTAGTCCCCCCTCTAATGCTTCAGCTTTCATTTAATTAAAATCCACAACCGCAATAATGCAATTATGCCATCATTATTCCCTCTACATTTGTATTTTAATAGAATTAAATTAAACTGACAGAATAGTGTTAGAGTTTTAAGGTACATATGTGTATATGTGGATGTGTGTATGGAACTCCATTCTTGCCAGATGTTTGAATTTAATTTGGACTATCCAGATTTTCTGAATGAACCTAAAATTTTGGGGAGCTGTGTTTTCCAAAAATGTTAAAAAATTGTCTGAACAAGTCTATTCAAGGGAAGCCCAAGGTGAAAGGCCAAAGGCAATAGTGCAGGATTATCACTAGGGTTATAACAGAACTAATAGAAGACGAGACAAATCAGAAAGTAGTGATTAGGTGACATCGAGCTTTGGTGTTAAAAGCCTGAAGGTTGTTGGAGGAAGATGAAGGAAATAAGGAGGTCTATGGTTCTGAAGTAATGAGAAAGAATGAATTGGAGTCAGAGATTGTGAGGAGTCTTGATTTCAACACTGTGGGGTTGTGGGGAGAAAGAAGACTTTGTAGGACGACATATTGGATCTTAGAAGGACTGAGCGAGGAACGTTCAGAAGACCATAATAGTATCAAAGAAAGAGATGGGTTAAAGGGGAAGGGGAAATCCCATATCACATAGAATACTAGCACAAGAGTTAATAAGAGTCTCCCAGATAGGAAATGAGTATTTAAGTCTTGGCTAAACTTGGGCTTTATAGAGAGCTCACAAAGATGAGGGAGGCCATGTAGCCCATCTAACTTATCCTTCGACAGAAACCTATGATTTACCCCCATCACAGCATCTAACTGTCTTTTGAACGACTCTTGCGTTTTTGCCTCCACTATCCTAGGCTATACCAGATATTAATCACTCTGAATTAATGCTTCCTGATGTCAGTCCTTTCACCAGTTTATACAACAACAACCTGTATTTATATAGCACCTTTAATGTGGTAAAACGTTCCAAGGTGCTTCACAGGAGTGTTATGAAACAAAATTTGTCACCGAGCCACATAAGGTGATATTGGGGCAGGTGAACAAAAGCTTGGTCAAAGCAGTAGGTTTTAAGGAACGTCTTTAAAGGATGATGTGGAGATGCCGGAGTTGGACTGGGGTGGACAAATGTAAGAAGTCACACAACACCAGGTTATAGTCCAACAGTTTTATTTGAAATCACAAGCTTTCGGAGTTGTCGTTGGCTTGTTCTCTCTACACAGATGCGGCCGGACCTGCTGTGATTTCCAGCAAAAAAAAATGTTTTTTTGTCTGTTTTTTGTTTTTCATACAGACCCCAGCATCTGCAACATTTGACCCCTTGTGACCCCACCTCATTGTTCTTTGATGTAATGTTTTCCTGACTAACCTGTTTGGACACCATTCACACCTTTGATCGCTGTGATTATCTCTCTGCCGAGGTGTGATAAATGGCAGTTAGAAAGATTACCTGTAATCATCTGGCATTATTCTCTGACTATATAAGCTGTGTCTTTATGCATCTCTCCACTTCACCTGCCGAAGGAGCAGCGCTCCGAAAGCTTGTGATTTCAAATAAAACTGTTGGACTATAACCTGGTGTTGTGTGACTTCTTACATTTAAAGGATGAAAGAGAGGCAGAGAGGTTTAGGGAGGAAATTCCAAAGCTTAGGCATCTGAAGGCACGGCCGCCAATGATGCAGTGATTAAAATTGGGGATGTTCAAGAGGCCAGAATTGGAGCAGCGCAGAGATCTCAGAGAGTTGTAGGGCGAGGCCTTGGAGGGATTTAAAACAAGGATAAGAATTTTAAAATTGGAGCGTTGCTTAACTGGGAGCCAATATAGGTCAGCAAGCACAGGGGTGATGGATGAATGGGACTTGGCGTGAGTTAGGACATGGGCAGCAGAGTTTTGGATGACCTCAAGTTTACGGAGGGTAGAAAGTGGGAGGCCAGCCAGGAGTGCGTTGGAATAGTCAAGTCTAGAGGTAACAAAGGCATGGATGAGGGTTTCAGCAGCAGATGAGCTGAGGCAGGGGCAGAGTTGGGCAATGTTACAGAGGTGGAAATAGGTGGTCTTGGTGATGACCTATGTTCCTATGTCCAGCAGTCATGGTTTAACGTGAAAGAGTGTTCAGGATTAACCTTTTCTATTTCATTTAGTAACTTGTATATCTTCTATCTATATATATAAATCGGTATGTCTCTCTGTCTGTCTCTCTGTCCGGCTATACAATCAAAAGTTATAGAGCCTACCTACACGTATGTTATATCGAAAGAAAGCTTATCGTTAGGGGACTCTCGTAGGTGTATTACATTTTTCGTCAGACAAAAATTGTTTGGACAGTATACAAAAAACGTTCAAAAAGCCTCAAAAATCCACTCATTAGCGGTTGACCAATCCTACCTCTCATTACCGTTGAGTGACGTGCTGCTTCACCAATCCTACAGTTCACTCATCTGACGGTTGACCAATCAGTGCGTCATGGGCAGGTCCTAATCCTCCAGTCTCCCTAAACTTCGCCGCCATTTTTTCCATCCCCACAGGGACAGCAGCAGCAAAACAAACACTCACATTGCAGCTCCCGATCCCGCCCCGCCGGAGCCGCAGGTAAGTTGTGCTCACTAGGGCCGTGCCTCGCAACCGCTCGGCCCGACACACACAGCGATCGGGGGAGGGGCAGCGGCCGGCCATCAGCCGCGCAATCCGCGGGGGAGCTCAGCTCGGGTGCATCTCGGCCCGACAGCCCGGCCGCGCCTCAAGCGCTAGGCCCCGCACGGCTGCTATCACAACGGCACCCGGGCCTAAAACATAAGAACATAAGAAATAGGAGCAGGAGTAGGCCAATCGGCCCCTCGAGCCTGCTCCGCCATTCAATAAGATTATGGCTGATCTGATCCTAACCGCCAATCCACTACCACAGAACCATCTCCTGAATCTAACAGAATTAGACACACGAAATAGGAGCAGGATCAGGCTACATGGCCTCTGGGCCCGCTCTGCTACCCACAGGGCCATGACCAATCCGAACCTAGACTCATGTCCAAATTCCTGCCCGCTCCCCGTAACCCTTAATTCCCTTTACTTCTAGGAAACTGTCTATTTCTGTTTTAAATTTATGTAATGATGTAGCTTCTACAGCTTTTTGGGGCAGCATATTCCATGGACCTACCACCCTCTGAGTGAAGTAGTTCCTCCTCAGGCGCTACGCAGGGAGAGGGGAGGGAGGGGGAGGGGAGGGAGGGAGAGGACAGCACAGGGAGCGGGGAAGAGGGAGACAGAGGGGGGACAGACAGGGGCAGGGAGACCGCGCGCCCCAAAATTGCCCTGGCAACGCCGGGCACCCCCTGCTAGTATAAGTATATAAGGGCCTAGAAATTCGGTTGGGTTAGCGCCCAATTAGGGGCGTTGGAGTGGCTTGCGCCGGCGGTATCGTTGCGCCCGAAATTGCGATGGGCCCTAACATCGGCGTTACCCGGTAGCGCTGCGCCGGCACCGATGACGTCATCGGTGTGCGCAGCGCCCCGGTTGCAGTGGTAATCCGGCCCGATGGCCAAATTCAGTTGCGGCCGCCTCGCCCGTGGCAGCCGCAAACAACGATTGTGGAACGGGATGTTGCAGCACCGTAAGGCCGGCGCATAAAGGTGGAGCGGCGGCCGGCCGCTTTCCCGGCGGCCGCCTGCCCGCACCTCCCTCCCCGGACTCCTGCACCACCCCCCCGCGGCACTGATGTGTGTGTCCCGCGAGCCCGGCACTTCTCCGAGGTGCCGGGCTCATTTGTCGGGGGAATCCACCGGTCAGCTGTCGGCTGCACGCAGCTCCTCCTTAAGCGAAGGAGGAGGCCTGCAGTACCCCAGCCTGCCGCACCGCATCGGGTGCCGCAGCGGGGGATTAGCGCCTGAAACCTGCATTCAACGCCCATAGCGAGGCGCTAAAACCCTCCATTAGCGCCCGCCGCCGTCTGGGCCCGGGGCAACTGAATTTTAGGCAGGCGCAGCGGCAATTATGGCGGGCGCAAAATTTCGGGCGCTAAAGCCCTGGCGGACTCAAACCGAATTTCTAGGCCAAGGTCTCCTCTCATTTGCTTCCTTTCAAAATGGAAGAGTTAAAGTTCTCTGACACTAGGGATTAGCCTCATTTCTCTGCACTAGTTCCCAGGCTTAGATGTTTCCCTTATGCCTCTGTGAACACAGAGTCTAAGGTGCGGCTTCAGCATGACAGACTCGGACTTATACTTTACTGATTTGACAATAAATCTACATTCTGTTTGCTTTAATTGCTGCCCTGCAAGATTTGGGCAAGGTCAGTGTTGAATCCATCATCACTGCCAGATCTCTTTCAGACTTTGAGGTCAACATTATCCATTAAGTACGTCTACTACTTTTTTTGTTCTAATGTGTAAGATCCTGCACTTACCTTCTGTAAACTCTTTGTCAGGCTCTGCAGCTCCCCGCTCTGCCACCCCCCTCCCCCAACCCCGCCTCCCACATATTTACTCATATCATCTGGCAGTTAAGAACTGTTGTGGAGACATGTAATATTTGGCACAATTGAGGAAACCAAGCTTTTTGGAGGCAGCTTTAAAAATGGAGGAATTTGGGAAGTTCTAGTTGAGTTCAGAGGACAAGTGACGTTAGGAACTTTGATAGATGAAAAAGGACTAAGGCTGGGGACATCAAAGGTAAGAGGTGATAGCTGTTGATTAATCTGTGAGAAGCTTGAAGAAACTTTAAAGTATTGAAAGAAACAAAAGGAGCTATGACTAAAGTTCAAACAACTGTTTGATGGGGGAGGGGAGGGTGTGGCCATCTCGACTCTCCTGAATCAGGAGAGCTATACACCATGTATCTCCCCTGTTGATGAATCCTCAACTCTGATTCAGTGCCCAGATTCTTGTTCAAATGTTGCCAAGTATGCGGCTGTATTTTCCATTTGAGACTGTGCCGTCCTAATTAGCCGTTGCAAAATTTCCAAACCTTCTTTGCAGTTCAAATCCAGTAAACAGACAACTCTGAATCACATAACGATAGCAAAATACTGCAGATGCTGGAAATCCGAAATAACAACAGAAAATGCTGGAAAAACTCAGCAGGCCAGGCAACATCCGTGCTTCCGACATGTCTTCCTTTTTCCTCAACCGAGGATTCCCGTCTACCGTGGTTGACACGGCCCTCGACCGTGTCCGTTCTATCTCCCGCACTTCTGCCCTCACCCCTGCCCCTCCCTCCCGGAACCACGATAGAGTTCCCCTTGTCCTCACCTTTCACCCCACTAGCCTCCACATTCAATGGATCACCTCCGCCATTTCCGCTACCTCCAAAGTGATCCCACCACCAAACGCATCTTCCCCTCCCCATCCCTTTCAGTATTCCGTAGGGACCGCTCTCTCCGAGACACCCTAGTCCACTCCTCTATCACCCCCAGCACCCCTTCCCCTTCGCCTGGCACCTTCCCGTGCAAGCGCAGGAGATGTAACACCTGCCCCTATACCTCCCCCTTCCCACTGTCCAGGACCCCAAACACCCCTTCCAGGTGAAACAGTGATTTACTTGTACTTCTTGCAATCTAGTATACTGTATTCGCTGCTCACGATGCAGTCTCCTCTACATTGGGGAGACCAAACGCAGATTGGGTGACCGCTTTGCGGAACACCTCCGTTCAGTCTGTAAGGGTGACCCTGAGCTTCCGGTCGCCTGTCATTTCAATTCACCGCTCCATTCCCACTCAGACCTCACTGTACTCGAACTCTTGCATTGTTCCACGGAAGCTCAACGTAAACTCGAGGAACAGCACCTCATCTTCCGATTAGGCACTTTGCAGCCTTCCGGACTCAATATCGAGTTCAACAATTTCAGATCATAACCTCGGCCCCTATTACATTTGTACTTACATTTTTTATCCACCCGTTTGTTTTGGTTTCTCCCTCCCCCCCCTTTCCTTTTTTTTTTCTCTCCCACATGGCAGCTGTCTCTCATTCTGCCAGAACATTTCACACCTAATCTGAGCTGTCTTTTGTCTCCAGTAGTCCTATCACCATCTCGTCTTGTTTTGAATACCTCTTAATGTCTCTTCACTTCTTTTGTTCTCTCGCAGCCCTGCCTTTCGATCTATTTCATTTCCTTTCCAGTTTTGAAAAAGGGTTAGACCCGAAACGTTGACTCTAATTTCTCTCCACGGATGTTGCCTGGCCTACTGAGTTTTTCCAGCATTTTCTGTTGTTAACTCTGAATCACTGCCCAGTTAGTCAGGTATCCTGGACCACTGCTCGGAAGTTGTACTTAGAAACCAAGAAGCTTGCTGATTTCCTTTTAAACACCTACAACACATAAAAACATAAGAACATAAGAAATAGGAGCAGGAGTAGGCCATATGGCCCCTCGAGCCTGCTCCGCCATTCAATAACCCTTGATTCCCCAAGAGTCCAAAACTCTATCTATCTCAGCCTTGAATATACTCAAAGACTCAGCATTTACAGCCCTCTGGGGCAGAGATTTCCAAAGATTCACAACCCTCTGAGTGAAGAAATTCCTCCTCATCTCAGTCTTAAATGGCCTACCCCTTATCCTGAGACTATGCCCCCTAGTTCTAGACACTCCAGCCAGGGGAAACAACCTCTCAGCATTTACCCTGCCAATCACCTTCAGAATCTTATGTTTCAATGAGGTCACCTCTCATTCTTCTAAACTCCAGAGAGTATAGGCCCATTCTACACAATCTCTCATCATAGGACAGCCCTCTCATCCCAGGAATCAATCTAGTGAACCTTCGTTGCACCGCCTCCAAAGCAAGTATATCCTACCTTAGATAAGGAAAACACTTGCTGCAAGAACTTTCAATTTTGAAAATGTGTGTTTATATTTTCAGACATATTGGCTGAATTGGGAAGTAATCAGTCAGGAAACAATGCATTTGATACTAAATCAGTCAGGATTTTGATTCCAGTGATTCAGTGCAATATGCAGTTCAGTGCCCTATTTATAGGATTCTAGATGAGTTTGGTAATTTCTGGGGAACACATAGATGAAGCCATTGTGTTAGTGTCAACCATCAGTACTACTGGGAGTTGGTCACAGAATATACAAGCACACGTGTGCAGTTTAGCAGCCCAGTGGTTGGGAAGTCTGCTATGTTGGTGTCAAATAACTACTAGTTCAGTACAATTATCTTCCAGTAAGTGCCTACACAAAGCCGGTACTAATTCTTTTGTGAAACTGAGAAAATGCAGTAATGGGTTAGAACTTCTGGGTCAGGGCTCCATAGATTGTATAATGTCTGTGATCTCCATGTTGCTTCCTGTTTGTAGAATATATTTTCCTCTTTACTTCCAAACACCTTCATTAAAAGAAGTTGCCAGAAATGTCTTTGTTTGAAAGTGTTTTTACTGGAGAATGGGTTTCGAATTTTGAATTTCATTTGTGGTGCTTGGGATCGAGGGGTGGGGATCAGAAACCTCTGCCAGTGCCACTCTGAATCTAGCCATCAGCAGATTCACAGGAGTAATGGAGTGACCTGCTTTTCTCACTTGTTCCCCCAACCCTCCCACCCCCACGATGGTGAAGTATAAGGGTCCTGCCGAGCACTTCCCATCAATCGAGGATAGTTAGCACAGCCAACTGGGGTAGCAATACATCACTTCAGTTTGAATTTTATTTCCCCCCTGAAAACAACAACAACTTGCATTTAATAAAATGTCCCATGGTGCTTCACAGGAGCAATTATCAAACAAAATTTGACACTGTGGCACATAAGGAGATATTAGGACAGGTGACCAAAGGCTTGGTCAAAGATGTAGGTTTTAAGGAGCATCTTAAAGGTGGAGAGTGAGAGCCGGAGAGGTTTAGGGAGGGAAAGGCAGGGAAAGCTGCTTGGTGAAGTTTTGGAGGAGTGGGTGTGAGGGAAAAAGAACAAAAGAGAAGGAATTGGCGGTCCTGTATTGGAAGCAAATTGGAAAGTGATAATAAAACAGAAATACACTGTGTGCAAGCGTCCGATGATGTGCCTGGAAAGTAATTGAACATGTTCAAATTTGTTGTTTCCAGTATAATGGAATAGTTCCCTTCATCTGTTACAGAAAGGTGCCTTCAAAGCTCACACAACTGATTGAACAACTGCAACAGAATGCAGATCACGTGGAGAAGAACATCTACAAGATTGAGGAAAGCCTGCTTCAGGTAAGTTTGAATTGGCTGCAAACAGCAGTTGCTTGAATGACTATCTGGCTTCTTTCCTAAATCAGATTCTCCCTGTCTACAGTTTTCACAGGTTACACCCAGTTTTAAAATCTTGTGTTGGCGTGGGTGTGTGTGGTTGTGTGTTTTTTTTCTCTCTCATTATCTCGCAGATATTTCCAGGGGAAACCCCACCCTGTATTATATTGTTTCTAACACCGTGAGGTGCTTGGAGAGTACTGGTTGTATTGATTTTAAAGCTTTAGCTTTTTTCCACCCACTTGCTTGTCACTATCAGGTCAGTTTCATAATTTAAAAATGAGTCAACCAATACTATGCAAATGATGCATGTGCTGATTTAAAGTTAACCCTATTATCATTTCAATAATTCTTTAGGGAGTAGCTGAAGTACAAATTCCAACTATTTCACAATGATGTGATTCATTTTCTTTGGGTGTGCATTTGGGCAAAATTCTTTTGTTGCTATTTTAGCAAAAGCAGTTGTTTATTCACTTGTTTTAAGCAAGTTAATGGCCCTGAAATTAGGATCGGGAGCTTGCCGCGCGTGCAAGCCCCCGATGTGCACTCACCCTGCGCGCCGACATCTGAAGCCCGGGCCTGCTTGCATTTCCTGTCACTGGCCCGGTTCACATGTCGGCGCGATCTGCTTACCTGATCCAGCGGCGTAGTTAGTGCGATGTGCCGGCTGGGATCAGGTGAGCACTGTGCAGAACATAAGAACATAAGAACATAAGAAATAGGAGCAGGAGTAGGCCAATCGGCCCCTCGAGCCTGCTCCACCATTCAATAAGATCATGGCTGATCTGATCCTAACCTCAAATCTTCTATCACTCTCCATCCCACCCGAACCCATGTGATCTCCCGGGAGAGGCGAAAAACCAGGTTAAAAACCCAGTGGCCAATTTGGGAGAAAAAATCTGGGAAATTGGGGGTAATATTCTGGCATGGATAGAGGATTGGCTATCTAACAGAAGGCAGAGAGTTGGGATAAATGGTTCATTCTCAGACTGGCAATCAGTAACTAGTGGTGTTCCGCAGGGGTCAGTGCTGGGTCCCCAACTCTTTACAATCTATATTAACGATTTGGAGGAGGGGACCGAGTGTAACATATCAAAGTTTGCAGATGATACAAAGATGGGAGGGAAAGTAGTGAGTGAGGAGGACATAAAAAACCTGCAAGGGGACATCGACAGGCTAAGTAAGTGGGCAGAGATTTGGCAGATGGAATACAATACTGGAAAGTGTGAGGTTATGCACTTTGGCAGGAAAAATCGTAGAGCAAGTTATTATCTTAATGGCAAGAAACTGGAAAGTACTGAAGTACAAAGGGATCTGGGGGTCCTGGTGCACGAAACTCAAAAGGTTAGTATGCAGGTGCAGCAAGTGATTAAGAAGGCCAATGGAATGTTGGCTTTCATTGCTAGGGGGATAGAATATAAAAATAGGGAGGTATTGCTTCAGTTGTACAAGGTATTGGTGAGGCCGCACCTGGAATACTGCATACAGTTTTGGTGTCCATACTTAAGAAAGGACATACTTGCTCTCGAGTCAGTACAAAGAAGGTTCACTCGGTTAATCCCGGGGATGAGGGGATGGACATATGAGGAGAGGTTGAGTAGATTGGGACTCTACTCATTGGAGTTCAGAAGAATGAGAGGCGATCTTATTGAAACATATAAGATTGTGAAGGAGTCGGATCGGGTGGATGCGGGGAAGATGTTCCCGATGATGGGTGAAACTAGAACTAGGGGGCATAGTCTTAGAATAAGGGGCTGCTCTTTCAAAACTGAGATGAGGAGGAACTACTTCACTCAGAGGGTGGTAGGTCCATGGAATATGCTGCCCCAAAAAGCTGTAGAAGCTACATCATTATATAAATTTAAAACAGAAATAGACAGTTTCCTAGAAGTAAAGGGAATTAAGGGTTACGGGGAACGGGCAGGAATTTGGACATGAGTCTAGGTTCGGATCGGTCATGGCCCTGTGGGTAGCGGAGCGGGCCCAGGGGCCGTGTAGCCTGATCCTGCTGCTATTTCGTGTGTCTAATTCTGTTAGATTCAGGAGATGGTTCTGTGATAGTGGATTGGCGGTTAGGATCAGATCAGCCATGATCTTATTGAATGGCGGAGCAGGCTCGAGGGGCCGATTGGCCTACTCCTGCTCCTATTTCTTATGTTCTTATGTTCTTATAAATTCCTCTCCGACCCATCTAGGCGATCGAAACTCTTCCAGGAGATCACTCTGTCCCTATATTTTCTACAGTACTTACCTTCTGTAAAGGCGATCTCCACCCCAGCCAGGAACAGGAATAAAACCATCTCCTGAAATCTAATACAGAATTAGAACACAAGAAGTAGGAGCAGAACCAGGCTACACGGCCCCTGGGCCCGCTCCACTACCCACAGGGCCATGACCATTCCGAACCTAGACTCATGTCCAATTTCCTGCCCGCTCCCCATAACCCTTAATTCCCTTTACTTCTAGGAAACTATCTATTTCTGTTTTAAATTTATTTAATGATGTAGCTTCCACAGCTTTCTGGGGCAGCAAATTCCACAAACCTACCACCCTCTGAGTGAAGAAGTTTCTCCTCATCTCAGTTTTGAAAGAGCAGCCCCTTATTTTAAGATTATGCCCCCTAGTTCTAGTTTCACCCATCATTGGGAACATCCTCACTGCACCCACCCGATCAAGCCCCTTCACAATCTTATATGTTTCAATAAGATCGCCTCTCATTCTTCTGAACTCCAATGAGTAGAGTCCCAATCTACTCAACCTCTCCTCATATGACCAACCCCTCATCCCCGGGATTAACCGAGTGAACCTTCTTTGTACTGACTCGAGAGCAAGTACGTCTTTTCTTAAGTATGGACACCAAAACTGTATGCAATATTCCAGGTGCGGTCTCACCAATACCTTGTATAACTGCAGCAATACCTCCCTGTTTTTATATTCTATCCCCCTAGCAATGAAAGCCAACATTCCATTGGCCTTCTTGATCACTTGCTGCACCTGCATACTAAATTTTTGAGTTTCATGCACCAGGACCCCCAGATCCCTTTGTACTGCAGTACTTTCCAGTTTCTTGCCATTAAGATAATAACTTGCTCTATGATTTTTCCTGCCAAAGTGCATAACCTCACACTTTCCAGTATTGTATTCCATCTGCCAAATCTCTGCCCAATTACTTAGCCTGTCTATGTCACTTTGCAGGTTTTTTATGTCCTCCTCACTCACTACTTTCCCTCCCATCTTTGTATCATCTGCAAACTTTGATATGTTACACTCGGTCCCCTCCTCCAAATCGTTAATATAGATTGTAAAGAGTTGGGGACCCAGCACTGACCCCTGTGGAACACCACTAGTTACTGATTGCCAGTATGAGAATGAACCATTTATCCCAACTCTCTGCTTTCTGTTAGAGAGCCAATTCTCCACCCACGCCAGAATATTACCCCCAATCCCGTGATTTTTTATCTTCAGCAATAATCTTTTGTGTGGCACCTTGTCAAATGCCTTTTGGAAGTCTAAATACACTACGTCCACTGGTTCTCCTTTATCCACCCTGTATGTTACTTCCTTAAAGAACTCAAGCAAATTTGTCAAACATGACTTCCCCTTCATGAAACCATGCTGACTTTGTCCTATTAAATTATGTTTATCCAAATGTCCCATTACTGTCTCCTTAATAATGGACTCTAACATTTTACCAACCACAGATGTTAGGCTAACAGGTCTATAGTTTCCAGCCTTTTGCCTACTACCCTTTTTAAATAATGGTGTTACATTAGCAGTTTTCCAATCTGCCGGGACCTTTGCTGAGTCCAGGGAGTTTTGGAAAATTATTACCAATGCATCCGCAATCCCTACCGCCACTTCCCTCAAGACCCTAGGATGTAAGCCATCAGGTCCAGGCGATTTATCCGGCTTAAGTCCCATTATTTTACCAAGTACCACTTCCTTAGTGATTTTAATCGTATTTAGAACATAAGAACATAAGAAATAGGAGCAGGAGTAGGCCAATCGGCCCCTCGAGCCTGCTCCGCCATTCAATAAGATCATGGCTGATCTGATCCTAACCGCCAATCTACTATCACAGAACTATCTCCTGAATCTAACAGAATTAGACACATGAAATAGTAGCAGGATCAGGCTACACGGCCCCTGGGCCCGCTCCGCTACCCACAGGGCCATGACCGATCCGAACCTAGACTCATGTCCAAATTCCTGCCCGCTCCCCGTAACCCTTAATTCCCTTTACTTCTAGGAAACTGTCTATTTAGCTCCTCTCCCCCTAGAGCCCCATGTTTGTCCAGTGTTGGGATATTCTTAGTGTCCTCTACTGTAAAGACTGATACAAAATATTTGTTCAGCATTTTTGCCATCGCCATGTTTCCCACCATTAATTTCCCAGTCTCATCCTCTAAGGGACCAACATTTACTTTAGCCACCCTTTTTCTTTTTATATAACTATAGAAACTTGTGCTATCCGTTTTTATATTTTTTGCTAATTTACTTTCATAATCTATCTTCCCTTTTTTAATCAATCTTTTAGTTATTTTTTGCTGTCTTTTAAAGACTTCCCAATCTTCTATCCTCCCACTAGATTTGGCTACCTTATATGCCCTTGTTTTTAGTCGGATACTATCCTTAATTACTTTACTTAGCCACGGATGGCTATCTTTTCTTTTACACCCTTTTTTCCTCAGTGGAATATATATTTTTTGGAAGTTGTAAAATAACTCCTTAAATGTACACCACTGATCATGTACCGTCTTACCCTTTAATCTATTTTCCCAGTCCACTCTAATCAATTCCGCTCTCATACCTTCATCGTCTCCTTTATTCAAGCTCAGCACGCTTGTTTGAGATCCAACCTTCTCACCCTCTACTTGAATATAGAATTCAACCATGTTATGGTTACTCATTCCAAGGGGATCCTTTACTAGGACATTTTTAATTAATCCTGTCTCGTTACACAGGACCAGATCTAAGGTTGCTTGCCCCCTGGTCGGTTCAGTTACATACTGCTCAAGAAACCCATCCCTAATACACTCAATGAACTCATCCGCAAGGCTGCTCTGCTCAGCCAATCAGGGGAGGGGAAACTCATTCATGAGTTTGAGAGTAAGAACTGTCAAACTCATGAAAACTCCTGGCCCTAAAACACTACTTAAACCTGAAAGAAAATTAAAAAAAACATTGCACTACTTAAATGAACAATAAAGAACTCTGAAAAACTATTTTAAACAATAATTTTAAAAGTTGAAAAAAAAATTTTTTTTTAAATCGGTGCTAAAACTAAACTTACCTTACTGTAAATTCTTTAAAAATAACAAACCTGTGGAAAAAAAAATTCTCAATTGTACTAAAAGCCCACTTACCTGAAAAACTAAGTACTTACATGTGGTTTTTCAATGCGTAAAGACCGGAGGACCTTTACACACGTGCAACTCTGAAAAAAAAAAGGAATTTCACTGCGCACGCGCTGCCTGTGCAGTCGCGTGCGTTCTGCCTCTTAACCCCTTGGGTCAGAGGACAGGAAATGCCGGTTTTCAGCGCATGCGCTGTGCATGCTGAAAACCGGCAATTCCTCCGGGCACACGCGTGAGTACCCTGTCCGTACTCGCGCGTTGTGCCCGGAATTACTGGGCCATTGAATGTGTTTAAAAGCAGCTCACAAAGGAATTTAACGTAATGGCTTAACGTGTGGGCCAAAGAATATTAAACCCATAAAAAATAATATACTGAAAACACTCAGCAGGTCAGGCAGCATCTGTGGAGAGAACAGATGAGTTAACATATCAAGTGTGGATGGACCCTTTGTCAAAACCAGTCACTGAGATTACATAGAATCTACAGCACATTTGGCCCAACTGGCCAATGCCGATGTTTATACTCCACGCGAGCCTCCTCTCACTCTAATTATTTCTTCCGACCCTGCCCTCCATATCCCTCTATTCTCTTCTCCCTCATGTATGCATCACACCTCCCCTTAAATGCAACAATGCTATTTGCTTCAGTGAGTTCCACATTACCTCCACTCTGTGTAAAGAAATTTCTCCTAAATACTTCATTTGATCTGTTAGTGGCTATCTCATATTTATGCTCCCTTATTCTGGACTCACCCACTAGTGGAAACAGTTTCTCTGCAACCAACCTATTGAATCCCTTCATAATTTTAATGACCTCTATCATGTCTCCTCTTGGACTTTTCTTTTCCAGAGGAAAGAACTGTAGCCTGCTCAACCTTTCCTGATAGTTGCATCCCCTCAATTCTGTTAGCATCCTTGTAAATCTTTCTCTCGTACTTCAAATCCTTTTTAGCGTTCGGAGACCAGAACTGCACACAGTACTCCAAGTGTGGTCTAACCAATATTCAGAATTACAATAAATCTATTGATAGTGTGTTTTCTTCAAATCTGTAGTAATTTGAACTGTATCATAAATTCTAGCAGATTACCAACAACTGAAGTAAGACTAACTGGCCTATAATTTCCTGGTTTATCCCTGTGGCCTTTTTTGAAGAGGGGCATCACATTTGCCAGCCTTCAGTCCTCTGGCACAATTTTCCTTGGTACAGAATATTGGACAATTATAGTCAGAGCTTTCTTCCCTAGTCTCCTGCAGGATCCTTGGGTGAAAATCATCAGACCCAAACCATTAGGCCCCAGTGATCTATTTACATTTGAGTAACTCCTTTAATATTTCTTTGGCTACTAACTTTCACTAACTCTTCTCCATCCATGTCTGGTCTTTGTACAATCCCAATCATCACCTCATCTATGAAAACTGAGGTAAATTACTTATTTATTATCTCTGCCATTGCCTCACTCTCCACTACAAACTGGCCTCCTACATCTCTTAGTGGCCCTCCCTTTACCTTGACGATCCTCTTAATATTAATGTGCCGTTAGAAAACCTTTATTACGCTACATGGGGGAAATATTCAGTTGGTTTGCGCCTCCCATTAGCGCCTTAAGAGGGCGCTAATGGGGTGCAAAGCAACTAGCGCCCGGGCGCGGCGATGTTTGCGCCGCTCGCGAAATTAACTAGACATTTTGCGGCAGCGCTAAACACTACCGCTACGATCTCCTGCGCCGGCAGATCGTGATGTCAGTCGAGTGCGCAACGCCCCGGTAGCGCCCAGGACCGGATATTGAGTGGCGCCCCCTGCCTTACCGCCTGCTGCTAGCAACGACAGGTTGAGGGGAGCGTTCTGCAGTCAGAAAGGGACTGGGGGAGTGCTATTTAAAGGCGACCACTTCCTGCATTTTTTTGTTGGTGACATTTTTGCACCACGCATTCTGAGAGAGAGAGAGAGAGACTTCTGGAGAGATTCAACGCTGTGTAAAGGAGTTTAGGGTACTGAGCAGCACTTTGCAGGTTCATTTTGATTTGCCCTTGTATCGATTTAGAAGAGTTTGTGGGGGCTGCACTGTGAGCTCTTTCCCTGGGCCTCTCCATTGTTCTTTCCAGCGGATTTGATGTACAGGTCTCTCCAGGCCGAGATTCAAGGCTGCAATGAGCAGGATGTGGATGGAGAGCAAAATCAACCCACCCCTTTAAGAACTGGCCAGTGCCATTGTGTCTGTGTTCCATTGCTGACTGACATCACATGAGCTTCGCCAGCGCTCTGAGGTAGCGCCTCGCTCCTCGGCCTTTGCGCCTTAAGACAGGTGTGAAGCGCCTGATTTAGCGCTCCAATCACCTCCAGGGGCGATAAAAGCCAAGTTTGCAGTCAGAGGCGATAATTAGCGCCAGGCGCTAAACTTTGCGCCCGGCCGATAATTGCGCCCCAAATGGGGCGATACTGAATTTCTCCCCCCATGTGTTTTGCTCCAGGCCTCTGCCAATGCACCTCTATTATTGGCTTGTGGATCTCCACACGATCAATCATGGTGTACTTTTGAAGGGGTCACGGTTCATTCCCCATAATCACAGCACCGCACTGGTGGAGGGATCTTACTGCATTAGAATCAAAAAAGTCTCAACTTTATTCAAACCAACCTTTACTCAGTTGATTGAAGACTGCAGTGAGAAATTCCAATAAGGATCACAAAAGAAAAAGTTGGTAGCACAAACTGATTTTTTTCAAGGTTTTTCTTAAATCCTACCATTTCCTCATTAAAGGAGATTGCAGACTCAAGCATCCTTGTCGAAGGATATTCCCAAAAGTGATTCACTTCTTTCTTGATGAAGAATGGATGGAAGGGATTATCAAGGAGTTAAAGCCTTATCTTGAATAGGTTTATTTTCATGCTCTTTTATTTCTCCTTCTAGGATGTCAAGCGGATAGAGGAAGGGAAAAACTTCATGTTCCGTGAGGACGCTGCCAAGTTGCTGGATGATTCAGATGTAGTACTGTCAGGCCTTCAGGATGACGCTCAGACAGTGCACTCTGAGAGGCATCCGCAGTCTGACATGATTGTAGAAGAGTAAGTGGATTCATTTTTGTAATGGTCATTTCACAAAGATCGGTCATACAAATTCAAGATAAATGAATGTAGGCCAATGTTACTTGCATTTGTTTCTTCCTCCATCCCGATTATATAGGATTACATACAATTTACAGCACAGAAACAGGCCATTCTGCCCAACAGTTCTTATGCCGGTGTTTATGCTCCATACGAGCCTTCTCCCACCCTACTTCATCTAGCCCTATCAGCATAACCTTCTATTCCTTTCTCCTTCATATAATTATTTAGCTTCCCCTTAAATGCATCTATGCTATTCGCCTCAACCACTCCCTGTGGTAGCAAGTTCCACATTCTAACACTCTCTGGGTAAAGACATTGCTCCTGAATTCCTTATTGGATTTATTTTCCTGAAGGGGGCCAATTCTTGCCAGGGCATGGCTCCACAGATGCCAGGAACCCACTGGTATCTCCCCCACTCAGCCCTTCATGACATATAAGCCTAGACAGCAAATGGCGGAATTGGCCATAGGAACGGGAATCCTCGCTGATGTTTGCCTCTTTAGCCTAGCTGCACTGTAACATCCAACAGGGATAAAATCCAGGAACTTCTGGTCTATGTAGCCTGGTACTATACTAAGCCATTAGGCCATTGGAGGAGCTACAACAAACCTTGCTAAAATAGCTTTAATCATTGAGGAATGCTGAATTCCATTTGAGAGCGTGGCTGAGGTACTAAATGAGTACTTTGCATCTGTCTTTACCAAGGAAGAAATGCTGCCAAAGTTATAGAGAAAGAGGAGATAGTTGAGATATTGGATGGGATAAAAATTGATAAAGAGGAGGTACTAGAAAGGCTGGCTGTACTTAAAGTAGATAAGTCACCAGAACCGATGGGATGCATCCTAGGATGCTGAGGGAAGTAAAGGTGGAAATTGCGGAGGTACTGGCCATAATCTTCCAATCCTCCTTGGATACGGGGGTAGTGCCAGAGGACTGGAGAATTGCAAATGTTCAAAAAAGGGTGTAAGGGTAAGCCTAGCAACTACAGGCCAGTCAACTTACCCTCAGTGGTGGGGAAGCTTTTAGAAACGATAATCCAGGACAAAATTAACAGTCACTTGGACAAGTGTGGATTAATTAAGGGAAGCCAGCATGGATTTGTTAAAGGCAAATCGTGTTTAACTAACCTGATTGAATTTTTTGATGAGGTAACAGAGAGGGTTGATGAGGGCAATACGATTGATGTGGTGTACATGGACTTCCAAAAGGCGTTTAATAAAGTGCCAGCAAAGTTGAAGTCAATGGAATAAAAGGGACAGTGGCAGCATGGATACAAAATTGGCTAAGTGACAGGAAACAAAGAATAGCGGTGAACGGTTGTTTTTCGGACTGGAGCAATGTATACAGTGGTGCTCCCCAGGGGTCGGTATCAGGACCACTGCTTTTCTTGATATATATTAATATTTTAGACTTAGGTATACAGGGCACTATTTCAAAATTTGCAGATGACACCAAACTTGGAAGTATAGTGAACAGTGAGGAGGAGAGTGATAGACTTCAAGAGGATATAGACAGGCTGGTGGAATGGGCAGACACGGGGCAGATGAAGTTTAATGCAGAAAAGTGCAAAGTGATACATTTTGGTAGGAAGAACAAGGAAAGGCAATATAAACTAAAGGGTACAATTCTAAAGGGGGTGCAGGGTGCACGAACCTGAGGGTATATGTGCACAAATCATTGAAGGTGGCAGGACAGGTTGAGAAAGCAGTTAAAAAAAGCATACAGGATCCTGGGCTTTATAAATAGCGGCATAGAGTACAAAAGCAAGGAAGTTATGATGAACCTGTATAAAACACTGTTTCAGCCACAACTGGAGTCTTGTGTCCAATTCTGCGCACCGCACTTTAGGAAGGATGTGAAGGCCTTAGAGAGGGTACAGAAAATATTTACAAGAATGGTTCTGGGGATGAGGGACTTCAGTTACGTGGATAGACTGGAGAGGCTGGGGTTGTTCTCCTTAGAGCAGTGAAGATTGAGAGGAGATCTGATAGAGGTGTTCAAAATCATGAGGGGTCTAGACAGAGTAGATAGAGAGAAACTGTTCCCATTGGTGGAAGGGTCGAGAACCAGAGGATACAGATCTAAGGTGATTGGCAGACGATCCAAAGGCGACATGAGGAAAAACTTGTTTATGCAGCAAGTGGTTATGATCTGGAATGCACTGCCTGAAAGGGTGGTGAAGGAAAAAACATTGCAGGGCTACGGAGAAAGGGCGGGGGAGTGGGAGTAGCTGAAGTGCTCTTGCAGAGAGCCGGCACGGGCTCGACAGACCGAATGGCCTCCTTCTGTGCTGTAACCATTTTATGATTCTATGATTTGAAATAAAGGTGGGGTACAGAGGGTAATGTATCCTTGGGCTGTGGTTACCATCATACTTTCAGTAAAAAAGATAGTTTCTTTTCAGTGTCCGGCAGTTGCAAGAAAGAATACGTAAGCTGCGAATAGAACATACGAAGGTCTACACTCTTACCCGAACAGATGGAGTTCCCAGTATCGACTGGTCCAAAATGATCGATGAGAAACAGGTAAGCACAAAAGCCATCTTTCAGACATCTCTAGACTTCCTTCTGTTAAGTCTTCATCATAACAGTTTGTTTTAGAAGTGCTGTGAGCGACATCTGTCATTGTGTGGAACAGGGTAAACATAGTTTCCAGAATCTCCGTGAATCTAAACTGGTCTGTTTTAGAAAGTAGCACCTTGGATCTGGTCTGTCATTATCGGGCATTAGATGGGTCATGGACTTCCTAAAGTCAAAGATGAACTTTAATCTCCTCATTCCTAAATTGTGGGCCTGTATACATTTTTTAGTATTTCTGGAAACAATGGGTCATTTTAGCCAGGTTGAAACCCACGAGATCAGGTGAAACACTGGTTTTACACTCTGCCCAATATTACTCTCCACTGACAGCAGGGTGTAACTCAACACTGCACTTGACCCCTTCGGACAAAGTCAACATGGATTTACAAAAGGTAAATCGTGCTTGACTAATCTACTGGAATTTTTTGAGGATGTAACTGGTAAAATAGATAAGGGAAAACCAGTGGATGTGGTGTATTTGGACTTTCAGAAGGCTTTCGATAAGGTCCCGCATAAGAGATTAGCGTGTAAAGTTAAGGCACATGGGATTGGGGGCAAGGTATTGACTTGGATAGAGAACTGGTTGGCAGACAGAAAGCAAAGAGTTGGAATAAACGGGTCTTTTTCCGAGTGGCAGGCAGTGACTAGTGGGGTACCACAGGGATCGGTCCTTGGACCCCAGCTATTCACCATATATATTAATGATCTAGACAAGGGAACTAGATGTAATATCTCCAAGTTTGCAGACGACACAAAGCTGGGTGGGCGTGTGTGCTGTGAGGAGGATGCCGAGAAACTCCAGGATGATTTGGACAGGTTGGGTGATTGGGCAGAAGCATGGCAGATGCAATATAATGTGGATAAATGCGAGGTTATCCACTTTGGTGTCAAAAACAGGAAGGCAGATTATTATCTGAATGGCAATAGATTGGGAGAAGGGGAAGTGCAACGAGACCTGGGTGTCCTTGTGCACCAGTCGCTGAAGGTAAGCATGCAGGTGCAGCAGGCGGTTAAGAAGGCAAATGGTATGTTGGCCTTTGTAGCGAGAGGGTTTGAGTACAGGAACAAGGATGTCTTGCTGCAGTTGTACAGGGCCTTGGTGAGACCACATCTTGAGTATTGTGTGCAGTTTTGGTCGCCTTATCTGAGGAATGATGTTCTTGCCATGGAAGGAGTTCAACGAAGATTCACCAGGCTGATACCTGGGATAGCAGGAATGACGTATGAGGAGAGATTGGGTCGATTGGGCTTATACTCGCTGGAGTTTAGAAGAATGAGAGGGGATCTCATTGAAACTTATAAAATTCTGACAGGACTAGACAGACTAGATGCAGGAAGGATGTTCCTGATGGTCGGGGAGTCCAGAACCAGGGGTCACAGTCTAAGGATAAGGGTTAAGCCATTTAGGACAGAAATGAGGAGGAATTTCTTCACCCAAAGAGTGGTGAACCTGTGGAATTCTCTACCACAGAAGGCAGTAGAGGCCAATTCATTAAATATATTCAAGAAGGAGTTGGATATATTTCTTAAGGCTAAAGGGATCAAGGGATATGGGGAGAAAGCAGGGACAGGGTACTGAATTTGGATGATCAGCCATGATCGCATTGAATGGCGGAGCAGGCTCGAGGGGCCGAATGGCCTACTCCTGCTCCTATCTTCTATGTTTCTATGTTTCCCGATGGGCATGTTAGGTTAAAATTGCCCCTAAAAACCCATGTCCTACCCATTGTGCGGAACATGAAGGCTACAAGGTAGTAGTAGTAGTGGATAAAAAAGGTGCTAGTCTCTCATTCTAAAACCACTGGTGTTCTGCCACAATATAAACTGAAAATGTACCTTGTACACACAATGGGTGTTGGAAGTTGTTTCTCAGATGCCTATCCAAGAGGCTTCCTATGTGTGGCAGCATGGAGCAGGGAACGTGTGTTGATATTGAAATCTACTCAATGTGGATGGGTTTCGTTGGACCTTCTGCTCTGCCGCTGTAACTTCTGTAAAGATGGCAGTGGAAAATGCATAAATGGGAGTTTACGCCTAAGTCCCGAGAAAACTGAAGTCAATGGGAATCAAGGGGAAAACTCTCCATTGGTTGGAATCATACCTAGCACAAAGGAAGTTGGCTGTGGTTGTTGGAGGTCATTCATCTCAATCACACACAGAATCACACACACAATTCCCCACAGTGCAGATAGAGGCCATTTCGGCCCATCGAGCCTGCACCGACATATATCCTACCCTATCCCCGTAACCCCACGTATTTAATCCCCTAACACTAAGGGTCAATTTATCATAGCCAAATCAACCTAACCCGCACACCTTTGGACTGTGGGAGGAAACCGGAGCACCCGGAGGAAACCCACGCAGACACAGGGAGAATGTGCAAACTCCACACAGATAGTTGCCCAAGGCTGGATTTGAACCCGGGTCCCTGGCGCTGTGAGGCAACAGTGCTAACCACTATGCCACCGTGCCTCACATGACATCACTGCAGGAGTTCCTCAGGGCAGTGTCCTACGCCCAACCATCTTCAGCTGTTTCATCAATGACCTTCCCTCCATCATAATGATTGCACACTGTTCAGCACCATTCGAGACTCGTCAGATACTGACGCAGTCCGTGTCCATATGCAGCAAGACCTGGACAACATTCAGACTTGGGCTGACAAGTGGCAAGTAACATTCCACCACACAAGTGCCAGGCAATGACCATCTCCAACAAGCGAGACTCTAACCATCTCCCCTTGACATTCAATGGCATTACCATCGCTGAATCCCCCACTATCAACATCCTGGGGGTTACCATTGATCAGAAACTGAACTGGACCAGCCATATAAATACTGTGACTACAAGAGCAGGCCAGAGGCTGGGAATTCTGTGGCGAGTGTCTCACCTCCTGACTCCCCAAAGCCTTTCCACCATCTACAAGGCACAAGTCAGGAGTGTGATGGAATACTCTCCACTTGCCTGGACGAGTGCAGCTCCAACAACACTCAAGAAGCTCGACACCATTCAGGATAAAGCAGCCCGCTTGATTGGCACTCCATCCACCACCTTCAACATTCACTCCCTCCACCACCGGCGCACTGTGGCTGCAGTGTGTACCATCTACAAGATGCACTGCAGCAACTCGCCAAAGCTCCTTCAACAGCACCTTCCAAACCCGTGACCTCTACCACTTAGAAGGACAAGGGCAGCAGACGCATGGGAACATCACCACCTACAAGTTCCCCTCCAAGCCACACACCATCCTGACTTGGACCTGTATTGCCGTTCCTTCACTGTCGCTGGGCCAAAATCCTGGAACTCCCTTCCTAACAGCATTGTGGGTGTACCTACACCATATGGACTGCAGCGGTTCAAGAAGGCGGCTCACCACCATCTTCTCAAGGGCAATTAGGGATGGGCACTAAATGCAGGCCTAGCCAGCGACGCCCACATCCCATCAATGAATAAATTTTTTTTTTAAATTCACCCATTTGTGTAACAGTTGAGCTCTCTCTCTCTGTCAGAGTTCTGTTGATCACTGTACTGGTGTCAGTCCACTACAGCAAAGTTAATTTAAGCACAAACACACATTTTATCTGTCTGTGCGAGTCGGTGCATTGCTCCTCGAATGTGATGGACCACCTTGTAACACTTCAAATCCCTAATGTACTGCATAATGGATTTAATGAACTGGATCTAGTTTTTGAAACACTCAGACTTGGCACATCTGGGCATTTAATTCTAGTGTATTTATTCACAGAAACAGACAAGTGGGAGTGAGAAGGGGAAAAACCCCATTAAATAAAGATACAACATTCACATATCCAGATTGTTTAGATTTCCAATTCATCTATTGTTTTAGTGCAGGAAAGTTCTGTCTTTTTCCAAACTCCATGGAGCCATTGTTCTGCAAGTTCCGATTCCTCCTACGCACCTTACCAATGTCCATTTACTCCTTCAGGCAGAACTGAACAGCCAAGGCTTTGGCAATGAGCTACCATTTGTCGATCAGCAATTGGAACACCACAATCTCTTTGTTAAAGAAGTTGAAACAATTGGGGATCACATCAACAAGAATGAAGACCAGGTAAAGTTAGCAGTCAGCAGGTGAAAGGCTTCTTTACTGCAGTGGGGTAACATACTTACTGTATGTTATTACAGGACATCAGGCATGCTGTACAATCCGTAAAGTCTAACTCTTGAACTGCAGAGTAAATATTCATAGACATTTGTTCCTGATGGCCTAAAACAGACTAAATCCCTGTAATCTTGTACATCAAGAGTGATCCTTCAGGGATGTTGGAATGCTATTTAAAGTGATGTTAAATAAAATTGAAAACAAAAGCAAAATACTACGGATGCTGGAAATCTGAAATAAAAAGGAAAATGCTGAAAACACACAGCAGGTCAGGCAGCATCTGCGGAGAGAGAAACAGAGTTAACGATTCAGGTTGATTGTTAAGGATTCATTTCAATTAAAGTAATTTCACCTCCGTGTTCAACTGGTGGTATATCATGTGAGCTTTACTGTTGCAGTGTCAAACACCCAGATAGGCTCTCCTCCCTTAAATTGTGTAATCACTCGCGATAGAATGTATCCCCATTTAAAGCTTTTACTGGCGGAAATCAAGTGAAATCCTCTCCCACAAAGTACACTGTTTAATCTCTTAAAGTGCTTGCCTTTCTTCTTTCAACAGGACTACATCAGTAGCATCCAGGTGAAGTACAACAAACTGTTGGTGAGTATGAGAATAGCAAGCTCATTCTAAGCTGTATCAGCCCACATGCTGTCTCATACCCCATGTGCCTTAGAATGGCATGATCCTGCAAATCACCAGTATTATCAAGAAGTAAGAAAATGATATCTGAGCTGTGATTTTAACAACATCCGGAGACAGGCTCACTCTTCTAATCCTTTTCCAATAATGTAAAGCGCTTGTTCTTACAAAGTGAAACTGATAGCGTATAAAATCACTATAATGCCCATTATTATTAGATACCAGTCAGGAAGAAATTATGTGCCCATTTCTTTTTATTCTACAGAGAGGATCGCAGCAGCGGCAGAAAGACTTGGGAAGCCTCCGTGAGTACATGCAGGACTGCACCAACGAGCTGTACTGGATGGACACCCAGGAGGAAGACCGCTTGCGTTATGACTGGAGTGACCAGAACCTAGACTACAAAAACCGCCACCGCCAGTACGAGGTAACCATGACGACAGAGTTAGGTTTTCAAAAATTCTTTCTTGGGATGTGGGTGTCGCTGGCAAGGCCAGCATTTGTTGCTCAACCCTAGTTGCCCTTGAGAAGGTGGTGGTGAGCCGCCTTCTTGAACTGCTGCAGTCTGTGAGGTGAAGGTACTCCACAGTGCTGTTAGGGGGGGAGTTCCAGGATTTTTACCCAGTGACGATGAAGGAACGGCGATATATTTTGAAGCCAGGATGGCATGTGATTTGGAGGGGCATTTGAAGGTGGTGGTGTTCCCATGCGCTTGCTGCCCTTGTCTTTCTAAGTGGTGGAGGTCACGGGTTTGGAAGCCTTGGCAAGTTGCTGCAGTGCATCCTGTAGATAGTACACACTGTAGCCATGGTGCGCCAGTGGTGGAGGGAGTGAAGGTTGAAGGTGGCATATATACCTTCTAATCTGACACTGAAGTGCGGGCCTGAAATGTCACTCTCCCTCCACTGGGTGAGAAGAAGTGATTGTAGAGAACAATCAGATAATAATTGATATAAAAGGATTGTTGCAGCTTATCTGTGGAGGCTGTCTAATACTTTTCACTCTTACTCTTGTTAGAGTTGTCTTGGCTCACCTCAATTTAGTAGGTCCTATCTCTCTCTAGATTATCTCAAATTACAAGTCTATCATGTCTTTGATACACCTATGGACAACCTGTAAAATATGAGAAGGCAGCAGATGGGTGAGAAAAGCAGCATAGTCCAATCACATTAAAAACAGTTGCTCTTGCAGGGTGGCAGGGATGAGAGTCTACTTGAAATGACTGCAGAGAAACCTTTTGTTAATTATTTTAAAGTATTTTATCTCTTGCGTCTCTCTCGTCGACATCTGTGGTTCACACCCCATCCTTGGCTGAGAGGACAAGTAAGTGGGGAGCTGCTCACATGCATTGGCCTGTACTGGTCTGAAGCTGACCGGTCAGTGAGAGTGGCCTGATATGTTCCTTTCAGCATTTTGCTCCCACCATGTGGAAACTGCTGGCCTTAGCTTTGTGCCCCTCCATGGTGACACAGCTAAGGCAAGTAACTCACTGTGTGAGGGATTGCAGGCATGAGTTGTGGCACAGTTTAAATTTAATTGATGTATTGGAGGTACAATTGCTAATAATTGTGATTTAACCACCCACTTGAAGAGGAGAACAGGAAGCAAGAAATTTCTAATCCAGACAGACATTTAAATCATTGTCAAACTTTTGGTTCTCCAGTTTGTGCTGACTTACTGGATCCCAGCTGGCACAACGGTTGGGTACCAGAATTGGCCTCAGGACCCCTTGGGCTGGGAGAAAGTTGGCCATGGTTCCCACTTCTGATCAGTGTAGATGTGAAAACAGGCTCAGTGCCCTGCTGTAATGTTCTTCGCTGTTAAATAGCCTGATAACACTCACAGGCTAGGGTAACAGACGAAGAATGGGCAATTGGGGGAGGTAGCAGAGCACTTCCGACACTCACGGAACTATACCTCTGCAAGACTGGAATTTTATCTCTAAGAGACGAACTGTACCTTTTGTAAGAGTGGAACTGTACCTCTGCAAGAGTCAGCGCTATAAGGAGGATAAGGAGAACATTTGCATAAAAGATAATCTGCCTGAGACCTTGCTTGTGTGTTACAGAGCTTTGTAAACCGACATCTGGAGGCTAAGGAAGCTGCCATTACCAAACTTCATAATGACGGTAACAAACTGTTACAAGCGAACCACCCAGGAAAGAACGCTATTGAGGTAATTGGGAGAACTTCAGTGATATTCTTAAAACCACGCTTGTGACTGCATCAACTGCCTGGCTTTATAAAGTCAGTAGAGTAGCCGTAACATTATGTTGTATAACAGCTTAGAAACGTGTCCCAACCCCAAACCAGTTTAGTTAGTCAAGTTTTCTTTCTAACTCAGCTGAATTGTATTGTGACTTTTCACTTGCATGAATTTTAATAAGTAGAAAAAAAATTGTATCCAAAGTGCTGGCTGAAATTTATTGTTGCTCATTCTCAGAATATTTTAAGTTTGTGGCTTTGTATTTTAGTTTGGTCATTTTTTTCTAGCAAAGAAAGAACTTGCCTTTCTAAAGCACCTTTCATGTCCTCAGGATGTGCCAAAGCACATGATAGCCAATAAATTACTTTTTAAGTATAGTCACTGTTATTTTATAGATAAACGCAGCAGCCAAGGCCTGCTCTGCTCATCGGTCACTAATTTAGGAGAGGTGTCTCTAACAGGCGTTGGGTGCCTAATTTACATGTTGAAGGGGCCTTGCCAGGGATGCCTAAAAAGTGGGCCTCACGAATTTGGCAGTGGGACCAATGCTTGTGCAGATTGGATGCAGGCCGTCCCACTACTAAATTGGTTTACTTTGCACCCGTTTTACACCCAAAAGACAAATGCCAAGGCATATCAATTTCTAGCGCATTTAAAATTCACCTGCCCTCTTCTCGCTCATTTCTCTAACGAGAGGACTGCATCAAGTTTGTTGTGCGGATGATTTGAAGCGATTTTTAAATGAGCGAGTTTGATCAATGTCATAGTTTCTGAAATAATTGAGATATGATTGCTACACAATGAGCCATTTAAAGTCACTGAGAACCATCTTCATCATCAACTTCTTTCTCAAGATGGGTTAAATGTTGTTGTTATAGCGATGCTTCCTTCTCCTTTTAAAAAAAAGTTATGTTAAAATTTCTTGTGAACTTGTGTTACTTCTGGTGTAAATAATTCCACAGATGCATCAGAACAATAGGACTGAATTTTGAGGTCTTGTTCATCAATAATACAAGTGCTGATTACATTATTGTAACTCTCTTCCCTCAGGCTCACATGGAAGCTGTACATGCTGACTGGAAAGAATACCTCAACCTGCTGATCTGTGAGGAGAATCATCTCAAAAATATGGATGACTACCACAAGGTAAAAGGGATATGCAGCTCTGAGGGGAACCCCCCACCCACCCACCACCCGCGCCCCCCCAACCCTGCCACAAAAAGCTAAACCCGCTTTATCCCAGTTGGGAAGGAAAGAAATTGATTTGAATTTTTCACTTTCTGAGGTCTGATCTATGGGGTGGTTAATGTGCTTCCAGCACTGTGATAATGGAAGTGCCGTTTTTTGAGCATTTCAAGTGCCTGCAGTGCTATTAGTTGACTTTGAGTTATAATACAAAGTCTGTTCCTTTCAACAATATCAATGTGCTCCCAGAACACAGCACATGAGCAAAGAGGTGCACGATCTGGTACCAGCAACTCTTAATGGGCTGCTGGTTGCATTTAAAGATTTTTCAATTAAATTGTTAGTTTGACTTTTCTTTTTCATGGTTGTTTTGCAGCAACTTGCACACTTTCTGAAAAATTAGTAAGAATTATTTTTTTGAAAACACACATCATTGATTTAATTAAATGCTTCTGCTCCAAGAACCTCTCCTTTGAAATTGAGTCAATCCGGACATTTAGTGGGGAATAGATAACCACTTAAAGAAGAAAAATATTAATGTGTATAGGGAACAAGTGAGGAAATATTATTAGAGCAGGCAGCTCCAATTGTTAGACGCTACATGGATCAAATACCTTCCTTCTGCACTGAAATTTGATTCTATTTCAAATGCTAGATCAGGATATCCATGTTATGCAATTGATTTCCTTCTTCTTATGCAAGTTTTTCTATTGAGAGACTGCTCTTTGTGTTTGCTGTGTGGTACTTAAGCTCCATTGTTTCCAACTGTTTCACACAAAGTGATAGCTTTCTTTTGACACATAAAATTTGTTCAATTGACCATCAGGCTTACTGTTTGGATAGAGCACAAAACTCATGACAAACTGGTTTAAAACTCTCAGTTGTTGAGGATTAGTCGCTGACCAGTTACACTGTTAGTTTGTACAAGGTTTCAATTGATGAACTTAAGTCAAACTATTCTTGGTGTCTTCCCTCAGTACAATCGGTTACTTTGTAGTTTGGAATGGCTGTTGGAGAATGCCAAGCTATTGCCAATTTTTATATTACATGTCCTGCAAAATATCTTCAAAATAGTTCACTGTAAACCTGCTATAAGCAAATATGTCAGTGATTATTTTTCCATTAAAAGTAACAACGGTAGTTTCTCCCCCCGAAAAAAGCTGTTGAGGCTAGGTCAATTGAAAATTTCAAAACTGAGATTGATAGATTTTTGTTAAGAACTAAGGGTTATGGAACCAAGACGGGTAGATGGAGTTAGTGTGCAGGGAGTGCTGCTGGATATTGGGAAGGTGTTGACTGCTACTGGAAGGCCTTTGAGTTCACCACTTGGTCCCAGTCATGGGAGCTCTAGTTGCAGCCCCCCATCGCACTGCAGCTTGACAGGGAGATAGAGCAGAGGCAGCAAAGAAGAGGACAAGCTGCTTGCAGAGAGAGGAGGAGGAGGAGGAGGAGAGCTCTCAGCAGGAGGCTTTACCCACCAAGGGTCTTCAGGGAGCACTTTTCATACCTGCACCTAAGCCAGGAGCAGTGTGTTCGGCAGCTCCGCTTCACCAAGGAGGTCACAGAACTCTGCCACCTCTTGGAACCAGACCTGCAGCCTCAGAGCAGGGTGATGACAGCTCTGCCAGTGGCCCTCAAGCTCCCAGAATTTTTTTGCCAGTGCCTCCTTCCAGGCTGGAACAGGCGACATAGCAAACATCTCACAGTTTGCCATCCATCGCTGCATCCGGGAGGTCACAGAGGCTCTGTACGCTAGGGGAGGGGATGTCATTGTCTTCTCTCCAAACAGAGAGAAGTAGGAGGAGTGCGCACGTAGCTTTGCCAGGATATCAGGCTTCCCCATGGTGCAGGGCGCCATCGACTGCACACACGTGGCTTTGCGGGCGCCGCATCTCAATGGTGAGATGTTCCATTACCGCAAAGGGTTCCACTCACTTAATGTGCAGTTGGTGTACAAACACACACAGCACATTATGCTGGTGAATGCCTGGTATCCTGGCAGCAGTCATGATGCATTCAACCTGCACCAGTCGCTGTGCCAGCAATCTTCCAGCCACCACGTCGAACCCAAGGGTGGCTGCTCAGTGACAAGGGCTATCCACTCTACACCTGGCTGATGACTCCCCTCCGCAACCCCACCACTTTTGGCCACCACTTACATAATGAGAGCCATGCTGCCACGAGGAATGTCATCGGGGTGCTGAAGCAATGGTTCTGCTGCCTTGACCGCTCGGGAGGAGCCCTCCAGTACTCACCGGAGCGGGTGTCACAATTCATCATGGTCTGCTGCATCTTCCACAACTTGGCCATCATGAGGGCCCAGCCCTTACCGCCACAGGTTCCGGAGGAGGAGGAAGAGAGGAAGCAGTCTGTACATTCCAGATGGGCTGTCTGTGAGCGCATCGTCAGATTCAAGTTCTCTTGAATAATGCCCCAGATCCCCGTTGCTCAACACTTCCCCATCTTACCATCCCTCATCACAGCGTCCTCTTGGGCACAATGCTGAAATGAAAGCCACCACAAAACAAACATTCCAAACCACATTTATAAATCAGTCAATCCAATACTACATAACAAAGTCAACTAATCACCCTTGTGCATTCCTTTAGTGCCTGTCTTCCATATGCCTTTGCTTGTCCTAGTGCTCCTCTGAAGTGCTACCCCAGTGGCTGCAGCATGGCTGGTGGAAGGCTGCTGACTTTCAGTGGTGGAGACTGCAGATGGCCTTGCAGGACGACCTCGAGCAGCTCTGGGCCTAGAAGGCTCGGTTGTAGACTGCATCACCTCAGCATGGGCGGCAGCAGTCTGGGTTGACTGGCTAACAGGCAACAGCAAGGGCACTGGCAGAGTGGCAGGGGTGGGAGGATGAATGTTCTCATTCTGAGAGAGGACAGCAGGTTCGTGCTCCATGGAACCATTGCCACTCCCCCGGGGTAGTGCCTTAGCATTCCTAGTAATCTGTTGGAGGACAGATTGCTGGACTGCTGTGACCCCCTGCAAGCCCATTTCCACACTGGTAAACACAGCCATAATGGCAGCAGTCTGGGCTTGCATGGCAACAAGCTGAGCTTGCATGACAGAAGTCTGAGCTTCCACTGCAGCACTCAGACCTTGGGTGCTTCCACTTGTTCTGCAATGGAAGCTGCAACATCGCCCATCACACCCAGCATCATGGTTGGGTCCACAAGTGCGCTAATGGAGTTGCCCATCACTTCCATCCTGGAAATCATGGGCTCCAAGCTCTGTGCAAAGCCCTGCCGGACTCCTCCATGCTGCTTGACAGTGACAACAGGCTCTTTGGCAGGCCTGAATCCACAATTTCTGTGTGCATGCCCATCACCCTTCTTCTGTAGGCCGCCCCATTGAAGTCCACATCTAAGTCCTCTGCAGCAGAACTTGTGTGCGACCTCGTCCTCCAAGGAGCTGGCACCTGCGCCACCCTTTCCCTCTGCCCTGGCTGCAGGCCACTCGTGCCCGGTGACTCACCATGTGCAGATCTTGCCTCTATACTACCCGCTAAAGTATGCACAGTACCAGTTTCTGAGCTGGTGCCTGTGAGTGTCAGATCGAGTGACGGTGTCTCTTCTTCTCCATCACTCTCCTCTTGCTCTTCCTGCACAGGCTGGGCAGTTTGGAGTTCTTGGGTATCTGAAAGGAGAAAGGCACAAGGGTAGGGTTGTGGTGAGGGGAGGGGGGAAAGCAAGATGTGCATTCTTACACCATCAGCAGCTTGTAAGTGAGAAGAGATTGTGGGATGAGGGGGAAGTGGGATGTAAGAAGGAGGATTAGGTATGAGCATACCACCGTCATCAATGGTTTCAGTCTCGCCGATCACCACGGCCTCAGTGACGGCTCCTCCAATAATGTCAAGCACGGTCTCCTCCAGCTGGGTCAGGATATGCAGCTGTGCCTATCCCCCGCCGGTTAGCTGCTGCTGTCTGCGGTTATGAGCCACCTTGGCCTGCAAGAGAAAGAGAAGTGTGTCAGTGAGTGTGGTGCAATGTGTTTGGGTGATGTACCTGCCATGGTTGAATAGCTGGCAATGTGTGCAAGGTGTGAGATTATGGGTGTGAGGCTTGCAGCAGAGGTTAAGTGTGTGAGGGTGAGGTGAAGCTATGAATGTGAGGTATGAGTCGAGATTGATGGAGATTGTTGGTAGGTGAGTGATGGGGGTGTGGTGTATGGAGCAGTGTGTGAGGCGAGTGGTGCAGTTGGTGTGAGATGGCTTTTGAAGATGCATTCACTAACCTTGACCACTCGTGTGAGGTAATTGAACTTCTTTTGGCACTGGATCCAGGTCCTCGGGGAAAGACTGCTGGCAGTGACCGCTTCAACAATCTGCTCCCACTGCCTTCTGACTGTGAGTCTGGAGGGCCTCCTGGCCCCCTATGGGTAGAGGACCTGTCTCCTCCATTCTGCTCCCTGCACTAAGGGCTCTAGTGCTGTGCCGGAGAACCTTGGTGCCCTTTCTCTGCTCTGTTGAGCCATTACTGAGCCACAGTTGCCTTGACAAGCAGTTGCAGCAGCTGCTGAATGCAGAATGCACCTCACCTTTAAGAGGTGCAGACTGCCTTTAAAAGTGGAGGCTAGCTTTAAGTAGAGCGAACCTCGCACGAACATTGGCCCTCTGCTGAGCGCTCAGCCACTCAGTAGCGCACTCAGCAAATGTGGCATGGCTGCCTGCATTACTTTCAATGGGTGCAGCCAATCGCGCATCGCGATCCCTGCACCTGTTTTTGGGCCTAATCAAATTGTTAGCCCTGGTACTTCATTCAGTGGGCAGGTGGAAGTTGTACACAATGTTGTGTGGCTTTGTACCTTGAACCCATACCCATTAGGGTTGAAACAATGTGCAAACTTATTTTAAATTAGAATTCTTCTGCCTATCAGAGAGAAGAGGCCTTAATGTCATTTGCCTGGGCTGGATTCCAGCTCGGGTCCCAGCGGTAAAAAGCCACTACACTATCCAGTCTACACCCGCTGCCTGATTAATCGAAGTAACTAGGCATAAACAGGGAATTAAAAGAATTCTGAGCCAACAGTTAATACAATTATTAAACACACAGCTCCCCTGTTGTCAGGATTGTGTTTCAACCTGCCAACTCTCCAATTGCCATTGCTGTGGTGTCAAGTTAGAGAAATGACTGGAAAGTCAGACCAGGTATTAACAATAAGAAAGTAATTGTCCACCTTTGATGTTTGTCTCTTTCAGCATAGTTTTATACCTGCCAGTTTCACTTCTTTTGATTCCTTCTGAATAGTTTTATAGGATGGCACAATGGTTCAGTATCCTTGTAAAGGAACACTTGCAAAACAGAGTAATAGGATAGGTGCCCACACCGTGAACAGAGTCCGTGCTGATAGCCACAATCTGTTAGTGCAGCTCTCTTTTGGGGGGTTTATATGAGTATATTCCATATGCCCACTTTTAATTTCAGGAGAGAAACATCTGCCTACTTTTCAGCTGCTGTAAACCACAGGTTGTGCTTTTCCCCCGGTGCTGCCACTAGTGGACGGGAAAGCGGAGTTCCCATCTACAGTACTCCGAGGTGGAGCCTACTTCCACTAACGGCAGCACTAGGTGAGCAGCGCTGAGGTGACAGGAGCCTGTTCCCGTCCATTAATGGCAGAAGTGAGGCAGGAGCAGCCCTGGATGGAGGAGGGAAAGGGAGCGGGGAGTAGGAAGAAAATGGATGGCACTAAAGGGGCGAGGGAAAAGGCTGAAGTGGATGACAATGAAGGGGAGAAAGAAGGGGGCCGAAGCTAGGGGCGCTGCTTTGGGGGGAGAGGAGGAAGCAGAAGTGCTAGCATTAACTGAGACAGAGTTGAGAGGAAGGGTGCCAGTGTTAACTGAGACAGAGTTGAGAGGAAGGGTGCCAGTGTTAACTGAGACAGAGTTGAAAGGAAGGGTGCCAGTGTTAACTGAGACAGAGTTGAGAGGAAGGGTGCCAGTGTTAACTGAGACAGAGTTGAAAGGAAGGGTGCCAGTGTTAACTGAGACGGAGTTGAGAGGAAGGGTGCTGGTGTTAACTGAGACAGAGTTGAGAGAAAGGGTGCCAGTGTTAACTGAGACGGAGTTGAGAGGAGGGGTGCCAGTGTTAACTGAGACAGAGTTGAGAGGAAGGGTGTCAGTGTTAACTGAGACAGAGTTGAGAGAAAGGGTGCCAGTGTTAACTGAGACGGAGTTGAGAGGAAGGGTGCCAGTGTTAACTGAGACAGAGTTGAGAGGAAGGGTGTCAGTGTTAACTGAGACGGAGTTGAGAGGAAGGGTGCCAGTGTTAACTGAGACGGAGTTGAGAGGAAGGGTGCCGGTGTTAACTGAGACGGAGTTGAGAGGAAGGGTGCCGGTGTTAACTGAGACAGAGTTGAGAGGAAGGGTGTCAGTGTTAACTGAGACAGAGTTGAGAGGAAGGGTGTCAGTGTTAACTGAGACAGAGTTGAGAGGAAGGGTGCCAGTGTTAACTGAGACAGAGTTGAGAGGAGAGGTGTCAGTGTTAACTGAGACAGAGTTGAGAGGAGAGGTGTCAGTGTTAACTGAGACAGAGTTGAGAGGAAGGGTGTCAGTGTTAACTGAGACAGAGTTGAGAGGAAGGGTGTCAGTGTTAACTGAGACAGAGTTGAGAGGAAGGGTGCCGGTGTTAACTGAGACAGAGTTGAGAGGAAGGGTGTCAGTGTTAACTGAGACAGAGTTGAGAGGAAGGGTGTCAGTGTTAACTGAGACGGAGTTGAGAGGAAGGGTGCCGGTGTTAACTGAGACAGAGTTGAGAGGAAGGGTGTCAGTGTTAACTGAGACAGAGTTGAGAGGAAGGGTGCCAGTGTTAACTGAGACAGAGTTGAGAGGAGAGGTGTCAGTGTTAACTGAGACAGAGTTGAGAGGAGAGGTGTCAGTGTTAACTGAGACAGAGTTGAGAGGAAGGGTGTCAGTGTTAACTGAGACAGAGTTGAGAGGAAGGGTGTCAGTGTTAACTGAGACAGAGTTGAGAGGAAGGGTGTCAGTGTTAACTGAGACAGAGTTGAAAGGAAGGGTGCCAGTGTTAACTGAGACAGAGTTGAGAGGAAGGGTGCCAGTGTTAACTGAGACAGAGTTGAGAGAAAGGGTGCCAGTGTTAACTGAGACAGAGTTGAGAGGAAGGGTGCCAGTGTTAACTGAGACAGAGTTGAGAGGAAGGGTGCCAGTTGTGGTAAACCACTGTTATTGTTGTTCACCGTTGTTGTTGTTGTTGCACACTGTTGTACCTATGCATGCCTCTGCATGTCTCTGCTGGCTCCGCCCCTGGCTCCACCCACAGGCCCAGGTATAAAGGTGACCGCTCTGCAGCCCCCTGCCTTCTTGGAACCCAGTCAACCACGAGAGGCATGCTCTGTTCTTTGCTAATAAAAGCCTTTAGTTACTCTCCTAACTCTCCGTCTTTTATGAGTAATTGATAGCGCATCAATTTTATTAGCAAAAACAAAATGTCGACAACAAACGCTGAGCAGCAGGAGCTGCTGCGAGCCCTCAGACCAACATGCCTGGACCTAGACCCCCAAGAAGCGGGTTCGGCTACCAAATTCGCGCGTTGGCTGCATTGCTTCGAGGCCTACCTGCAAGCCTCAACTGTGACCCTGGATGAAAACAAGCTGGAAATCCTGGCCTCAAAGGTGAGCCACCAAGTTTATACGATAATCCAGGACGCGACGACCTACACGGCGGCTATCGATCTGCTAAAAGGGCAGTACGCACGCCCGGTAAATACGGTCTATGCCAGGCACCTCTTAAGATCCCGCAGACAGCAGCCCGGGGAATCGGTGGAGGCCTTCCTACGGGCACTACGGATACTCGGCCGAGGCTGCGATTGCAAAGAAGTATCAGCCGCAGCACACACGGAGGGACTGATCCGAAATGCTTTCGTTGCGGGTCTAAGGTCCGACTACTCCCGGCAGAGACTGTTGGAAAAGGGAGAAATGGACCTGAGAAAGGCAGTGTCCCTCGCGCTCTCGCTCGACGCGGCCCACAGGAATATGGACGCCTTCTCCCCTAACCGCTCTGCAACGTGGACGCCACAACCTTGGGTCACGGGACCGCCACCTTCAACTGCTGCTGCGATGTCCAAGGCACAGAAATGTTATTTTTGTGGCCAGGCAAAACACCCCAGAGCACGCTGCCCGGCGAGAAACACTACCTGCTCCGGCTGCGGGAAGAAAGGACACTATGTCAGCGCCTGCAAAGGTAAAACCGCTAACGCCAGCAGCGCCGCGTGCCAACCGTGGGGGCAGCCATCTTGTCCGCCATCTTGTGCTCCCCCAGCCGCGTGGGGATCGGGATCATGGGCGCCGCCATTTTGTCCGCCATCTTGGACGTCTCCAACTTCAACCACGGGGGACCCGGACTCAACCACCGCCTCATCTGACGACCACATCGACCCGCTCGACCATACGCTGGCCTCCATGACGCTGGACCAATCTCTCCCTCATCAACTGTCCAGGTCCATGATGGGCATTACGGTAAACGGCCGCGCCACTACCTGCCTTTTTGACAGCGGGAGCACGGAGAGCTTTATCCACCCCGACACGGTGCGCAGTTACTCTCTCCCGGTCCTGCCGACGCGCCATCGGATCTCTTTGGCTTCCAAAGCCCAGTCAGCGGATGTCGTTGGCTACTGTGTAGTGACCCTTTCAGTACGGGGCACAGAATACAAAAATTTTAAACTTCTGGTCATGCCACATCTCTGCGCTGCCGTTCTACTGGGGTTGGATTTTCAGTGCCACCTTAAGAGTGTCACATTAGCGTATGACGGACCCCTCCCCCCACTCACAGTCTGCAGCCAGCAGCTTTTAAATCGCCCGCCGCGCACCATTTGCAGCCTCTCCACCCTTAAAGTCCCCCCCCCCTCCTTGTTCGCTAACCTCACCCGCGACTGTAAGCCCATCGCTACCAAAAGCAGGCGTTACAGTGCCGGGGATAGGAGCTTCATTAAATCTGAGGTAGCGAGACTCCTGAAGGAAGGGATTATTGAAAGTAGCACCAGCCCATGGCGAGCACAAGTGGTGGTAGTGAAGACTGGCGAAAAACAGCGCCTGGTTATTGACTACAGCCAGACGATCAATCGCTACACCCAGCTAGATGCATACCCACTCCCCCGCATATCTGACATGGTCAATCAGATAGTACAATACCGGGTGTTCTCGACGATTGATCTGAAGTCGGCATACCACCAGCTCCCCATCAGGGCTGAGGACCGCCAGTACACAGCTTTTGAAGCTGACGGTCGTCTCTACCACTTCCTCAGAGTTCCCTGCGGCGTCACCAACGGGGTTTCAGTCTTCCAACGGGAGATGGACCGGATGGTTGACCAGAACGCGCTCCGGGCCACTTTCCCCTATCTAGACAACGTCACCATCTGCGGCCACGACCAGCAGGACCACGATGTTAATCTAGAGAAATTCCTCCGTACGGCCCAATGGCTGAACCTAACATACAACAAGGACAAGTGTATGTTTCGTACCATGCGCCTTGCCATTCTTGGCTGTGTAGTGGAGAACGGAGTCATCGGCCCCGACCCCGACAGATTGCGCCCCCTTATGGAGCTCCTCCTCCCCCACTGCCAAAAAGCACTGAAGAGATGCCTAGGGTTTTTCTCGTACTATGCTCAGTGGGTGCCCAACTATGCGGACAAAGCCAGACCCCTCATCAAGTCCACCTCCTTCCCCCTGACAGCAGAGGCCTGTGCAGCCTTCACTCTCATAAAAAGAGATATTGCAAGGGCCACGATGCACGCAGTGGATGAGTCCATCACTTTCCAGTGGAGAGCGACGCATCCGACTTTGCCCTAGCTGCAACCCTTAACCAGGCGGGGAGACCCGTGGCCTTTTTCTCAAGGACCCTCCAGGGCCCCGAGATTCGACACTCCTCTGTCAAAAAGGAGGCCCAGGCCATTGTGGAAGCTGTGCGACATTGGAGGCATTACCTGGCCGGAAAACGATTTACCCTGCTCACTGACCAGCGTTCAGTAGCTTTTATGTTTAATAATAAGCAGAGGGGCAAAATCAAGAATGACAAGATCTTGAGGTGGAGAATCGAACTCTCCACCTACAATTACGATATCTTGTACCGGCCCGGGAAACTCAATGAGCCCCCAGATGCCCTATCACGTGGTACATGCGCCAACGCGCAGGTTGATAGACTGAAGACCCTCCACAATGACCTCTGCCACCCGGGGGTCACCAGGTTTTTTCACTTCATCAAATCCCGTAACCTGCCCTACTCCATCGAGGAGGTCAGGACCATGACCAGGAACTGCCAAATCTGTGCCGAGTGCAAACCACATTTTTATAGGCCAGACAGAGCAAGCCTGATCAAAGCCACCCGCCCCTTTGAATGGCTGAGCGTCGATTTTAAAGGGCCCCTCCCCTCCTCCGACCGCAATGTGTACTTCCTCAACATAATTGACGAGTACTCCCGTTTCCCGTTTGCCATCCCTTGCTCAGACATGACCAGTACCACGGTCATTAAATGTCTGAATGACCTCTTCGCCTTGTTCGGTTTCCCTAGCTATATCCATAGCGACAGGGGCTCATCCTTTATGAGCGACGAACTTCGGCAGTACCTGCTCGCGAGAGGTATTGCTACAAGCAGGACCACCAGCTACAACCCCCGGGGGAATGGTCAGGTGGAAAGGGAGAATGCAACGGTCTGGAAGGCAGTCCTTTTAAACTTGAAATCTAAGGGCCTTCCGACCTCTCGCTGGCAGGAGGTCCTCCCTGCGGCGCTCCATTCCATTCGGTCACTGCTCTGTACAGCCACCAATGCTACCCCTCACGAGAGAATGTTCTCCTTCCCCAGGAAGTCCACATCGGGGATCTCGCTACCGACATGGCTGACTTCTCCAGGACCCGTCCTACTGCGGAAGCACGTGAGGTCCCATAAGACGGACCCCCTGGTCGAGAGGGTGAGCCTCCTCCATGCCAACCCTCAGTATGCTTACGTGGTGTACCCGGACGGGCGGGAGGACACAGTCTCCATACGAGACCTCGTACCTTCGGGTGCTCCCGAAACACCTCCCTCGCCACCCACCACTACCCACGCCTACCCCCAGTACGCTTACGTAGCGTACCCGGACGGGCGGGAGGACACAGCCTCCACACGAGATCTCGCACCTTCGGGTGCCCCGAAACACTACCATTGCCATCCACCACTACCCACAACCCAACCCCGCTAGACGGCATGCTGCAGCCCCAGGACCCGTCATTGACCACCCAACCACTCAATGAGACGCCAGATTCAACGTTGGATGCTGCACCATCACCGCCGCCACCACGACGATCAGGACGGCATACAAGGCCACCTGATAGATTTACTTACACGAACCTTTAGTACACTTCACCCCGCCGGACTCAATTTTAAACAAGGGGTGAATGTGGTAAACCACTGTTATTGTTGTTCACCGTTGTTGTTGTTGTTGCACACTGTTGTACCTATGCATGCCTCTGCATGTCTCTGCTGGCTCCGCCCCTGGCTCCACCCACAGGCCCAGGTATAAAGGTGACCGCTCTGCAGCCCCCTGCCTTCTTGGAACCCAGTCAACCATGAGAGGCATGCTCTGTTCTTTGCTAATAAAAGCCTTTAGTTACTCTCCTAACTCTCCGTCTTTTATGAGTAATTGATAGCGCATCACCAGTGTTAACTGAGACAGAGTTGAAAGGAAGGGTGCCAGTGTTAACTGAGACAGAGTTGAAAGGAAGGGTGCCAGTGTTAACTGAGACGGAGTTGAAAGGAAGGGTGCCAGTGTTAACAGAGACGGAGTTGAAAGGAAGGGTGCCAGTATTAACTGAGACAGAGTTGAAAGGAAGGGTGCCAGTGTTAACTGAGACGGAGTTGAAAGGAAGGGTGCCAGTATTAACTGAGACAGAGTTGAAAGAAAGGGTGCCAGTGTTAACTGAGACAGAGTTGAAAGAAAGGGTGCCAGTGTTAACTGAGACAGAGTTGAAAGGAAGGGTGCCAGTGTTAACTGAGACAGAGTTGAGAGGAAGGGTGCCAGTGTTAACTGAGACAGAGTTGAAAGGAAGGGTGCCAGTGTTAACTGAGACAGAGTTGAAAGGAAGGGTGCCAGTGTTAACTGAGACAGAGTTGAAAGGAAGGGTGTCAGTGTTAACTGAGACAGAGTTGAAAGGAAGGGTGCCAGTGTTAACTGAGACAGAGTTGAAAGGAAGGGTGCCAGTGTTAACTGAGACAGAGTTGAAAGGAAGGGTGCCAGTGTTAACTGAGACAGAGTTGAAAGGAAGGGTGCCAGTGTTAACTGAGACAGAGTTGAAAGGAAGGGTGCCAGTGTTAACTGAGACAGAGTTGAAAGGAAGGGTGCCAGTGTTAACTGAGACAGAGTTGAAAGGAAGGGTGCCAGTGTTAACTGAGACAGAGTTGAGAGGAAGGGTGCCAGTGTTAACTGAGACAGAGTTGAGAGGAAGGGTGCCAGTGTTAACTGAGACAGAGTTGAGAGGAAGGGTGCCAGTGTTAACTGAGACAGAGTTGAGAGAAAGGGTGCCAGTGTTAATTGAGACAGAGTTGAGAGGAAGGGTGCCAGTGTTAACTGAGACAGAGTTGAAAGGAAGGGTGCCAGTGTTAACTGAGACAGAGTTGAGAGGAAGGGTGCCAGTGTTAACTGAGACAGAGTTGAGAGAAAGGGTGCCAGTGTTAATTGAGACAGAGTTGAGAGGAAGGGTGCCAGTGTTAACTGAGACAGAGTTGAAAGGAAGGGTGCCAGTGTTAACTGAGACAGAGTTGAGAGGAAGGGTGCCAGTGTTAACTGAGACAGAGTTGAGAGAAAGTGTGCCAGTGTTAACTCAGACAGAGTTGAGAGAAAGTGTGCCAGTGTTAACTCAGACAGAGTTGAGAGAAAGGGTGCCAGCATTAGCTGAGACGGATTAGGGAAGGAGAATGCCAGCATGAACCGATTGGAGTAGAGAAGGGTGGGCGTGGGGGGTTGGGAGTGAGAGAGGGATAGTCAGCTTGAACTGGGAGTGTTAAGGGGAATAAAGGGTGCTACAGTAGCTTGAATGGAGAGGGGGAAGGGAAGAAGAGTCGAAGCTTGAACTGTGTTGGAAGGGAGAAGAGTACCAGGTTGGAATGAGGGAGAAGAGTATGGACTTGAATAGGTTTGGGAGTGGAAGAAAAGTGGCAGAATGAACTGTTGGGAAAGGGGGTTGAAGGAGGAGAGATTGTTTCTCTGAAAGGAATGGGGGGCGGGAATGTGTGAGAGTGATTGCCGACGTAACATTTGGGGAACTGATGTTCTGGCTGCTCTGTTTAAAATCTAATGCTACTTAGATTTTTTATGTAATAAAAGAGGAAGAACAACTGTGGATTGTAGAAGTGCTTAAAATTAACCCCAGTGCATCATTTAAAATTTTAATATTCAAAATTTTCCAGGGGAAAGTGCATCTGGAACCTCCTAGAGATGCACCACCAATTTTGCATCTTCAACATTTGAATTTTCTCCTTCAGGCTTTCATGTACTTATGTTTGTTTGTGTCTAAAATAAGTGTAAAGAATGTTGGGTGTACATCGCGCGGTGAAGTTACAAAGCCAATGCAACCACTTGTTTTTGCGAGGCCAGAGGCTTATAGCCAGGGCCGTTCGTGAATTGCCCATCCTTTGGGAGCTGTGCCAGCTATGTGAAGCTGCTGGTCAGCTTTACCGTGTCTTCTGGAATGGCTTGTGTGTTCCTTGGATTCACTGACTTCAAGGAGTGAATGGAAGGATGGCTTGTTCTTCCTGGCACCCATTTGTAACAGCCTTGTGGGCCATTCAGTTGAGGGTGCTGCACTTCAGAAGAGATCTGCAGGTTGTAATGGTTTTGGTTTCAGTTCACATCTCTGCAAGTGGGATTTCTCTTTAAGCAGTGTGGCGTTTAGTGTCATTTGCAGTATACCCACTTCGACAATCGCCATTAAAGAATATAATACCTTCTGCTGCAACATGCACCAAATGAAGTGGTGATGATGAAAATTTTCTGGGGAAGTATAGCCTAAAACCTCCTAGATATCCAGTAGAGCCAGTTCTAAAACTATCAATGCACAACTAGCTCTCTGCACTGCCCACAGATTAAGCTCCTACCTCCCCTCTTCTTTCACCTTGAACATGTTCAGGGCTGACTATTTAATTCTTTCTATATTATTAACTCCCAAAATCTCTAGCTTCCTAGCCAACAAAATGGAGTGAAGCTAGTCCATTGTCTGAATTTAGCCCATAGAACTGTGTAAACTAACATCTTTTATCTTTATTTATTTTTAATCCTTTAGTTTTACAAAGATGCAAATGACATGCAGGATCTTCTCAAAAAAGTTGACAATGATCTGGATCAGAAGTACAATCCAGAATTCAAGGACGAATTCCAGCTTCAAACTCTGCTCCGTGACCTCGATGTAAGTAGTTGCAAAGTGTCTAGAGCGGAGAATGAGTGATCCACCTTTTATCAACGACACGCCCAGCCAGTGTCAAATTGGAGCAGTTACACACTGGCCCGGAATTTGCGGTGGGTAATAACAGCGAACGAACAGCATTCGCTGTTATTACTCCTTTTGAAACTGACCGCAACGTCAGGATGTAGCGCATGCGCATCCTAACGCGGAAATCCTGAAGTTGCGGTCAGTCATTCACTGCTCCAACACTGGCTGCGCTATGGACCCCCCTCCTCCCACCCCTCCTCCCACCCCCACCCCCACCCCCACCCCCCATAGCCGGCAATCAGTGTAATCTGTCAAATCAGGGAAACTGACAAAGACTTCAGTTCTTCTGCTAAACGAAGGTTATGGCCCTGAAAAACTAATTTTAATTTTGTGGAGTGTCAAATTTAGCCATTATAATAAAAATTAAAATTTTTAAGAAACTTAAAAAAAAGTTTTTTCTTTAAAGTTTGTTCATCTTTATTTCAGGTTTGCCTTTTCCCCATGTGAGAGCCCCAATTTTTGTTTTTGCTCTCTCTAACATTTAAAAAAAAGTTAGAACCAAAGGAGCTTACTGACTTCCTGGTTCGCCGTCTGTGCGAATTCGGCATTTTGATTGGCTGCTTAGGCAGCTTGTTGACGTCACAGCAGCTCGTCAGAAAAGCCGAACTTCTCGCCACAGAGTTCACGAGATCTTTGTGAAGAAGCTTACTTCAGGGCCAGCGCCGAACGCCTTTGCTTCGCCGCTGTCCGCAAATTACGGGCCACTATTGTTTTTACTCTGAGAAACGCTTGGAATCTGCAGCAGAACATCAGTTGTTCTGCAGCGAGTCCATGCAGACTTATTGTAGTGCCACAATATAGTCGGCCCTGTTGGCCTCAGGAACAGGTGACTTGTGCTGGTAATTGATTCAAGGCAGCAGTCAAAAGCGTGCACTTATTTTAGGTTTCAGCACTGCACTAAAGGGCGTAAAGCCAATTTTTCTAATTCTTTTGGCGGTGACACACTCAACAAAAACTGCAGTTCATTTTATTTTGTTTAAAACTGTTACTTTATCCCCAGGAGGGTAAACAATCGGCAGTTCTTTTTTGTTTTGGCCATTAAATTTTTGTTTTCTTCTTGGGCCTGGTAAAATTGACCATGTAGGACCTGAGCGAGTCGGCCGGGCGGTGTCTACACTGCGGTTTGTGACCTGCAATGTGAGACTGAAGCCAGCAGGGGGACTGAGCATTAAAAAGTCGGTAGCAAAATACTGCGGATGCTGGAAATCCGAAATAACAACAGAAAACGCTGGAAAAACTCAGCAGGCCAGGCAACATTCGTGGAGAGAGAAACAGAGTTAACGTTTCAGGTCGAAGACCCTTCGTTAGAACTGAGAAAAAAGCAGGAAATGAAACAGATTAAGAAGCAAGTTTGGGGGCTGGGAAATGGGGAGGGGATGAAAGAACAAAAGGGAAGGTCTGGGAGAGGTGGAGTGACATTAAGAGATATACAAGGTGAGACGAGATGGTAATAGGACAAGTAAAGAGACAAAGGATGGTTCTAGATGAAGTGTGAAATGCGCTGGCAGAATGAAAGCCAGCTGTCACATGGAAGAGAAAAAAAGAAAAGGCACAAACCAAAAGTGTGATAAAAAATATATAAAAATATGATAGGGGCCAAGGTTATGATCTGAAATTGTTGAACTCGATATTGAGTCCGGAAGGCTGTAAAGTGCCTAATCGAAAGATGAGGTGCTGTTCCTCGAGCTTACGCTGAGCTTCCGTGGAACAATGCAAGAGGCCGAGGACGGTGAGGTCTGAGTGGGAATGGAGCGGTGAATTAAAGTGACAGGCGACCGGAAGCTCGGGGTCACCCTTACGGGCTGAACAGAGGTGTTCTGCAAAGTGGTCACCCAATCTGCGTTTGGTCTCCCCAATGTAGAGGAGACCACATCGTGAGCAGCGAATACAGTATACTAGATTGCATTAAAAAGTCGGGTCTGGCGATCAATTTTCCAGCACCCCGTTTACACAACACCTTTCGTGTCAGCGTAAAGCAGAAGCCGCTTCACCGCTATGCTACGGGCAGTGTGTGTGCGAACACCCAAAGTCTTATTAATGTTAATGATGCTTTCTGCTTCGCCCTCTGCAGGACCAGGACCGAGCTCTGGACAAGTATGATGATGCGGTGAAAACCCTGAAGAAACGCAGCCAGCAGGTGCTGCCTCTCGAGTATCGCCGTGCAAACCCTCCCAAATGCGTTCCAGTGGAGGCACTTTGTGACTTTGAGGCAGAACAAGTAAGAATTTCTCAGTTTAATTTGTGTGGAGCTAACCTCCTTGCGCACTGTGTGTGTTTACTCTGACTTGCTTGGTGAAGGGAAACAAACTCCAGCCATGCTAATTGTTAGTTGAGCTCACACCTATTCAATCCACAGTGGGGTTTTTTCTTTTAAGTCAGACATTTAATCATATCCGACCAAATGTTATTTGTTGCCATTTTAGTGAATAATTTGGCTTTGCTGCCTGATTAGCTTATTTTGGATTAGAAATACAGTACCCAACGCTACAACTTGTCAAAATAATGTCGAAAATATTTTAATATTCGCTCAATAATCCAGAAGCCTGGATTACTAATCTAGAGACATGCGTTCAAATCGGCGGAACAGGCTTGAGGGGCCGAATGGCCTACTCCTGCTCCTATCTTCTATCTCACGATGGGGAATTTAAATTCAATTAATTATATCTGGAATAAAAAGCTAGTATTAGTAATGGTGACCATGAAACTACCGGATTGTCATAAAAACCCATCTGGTTCACTAATGTGGAAGGAAATCTGCCCTCCTTACCCGGTCTGGCCCCTATGTGACTCCTAGACCCACAGGAATGTGATTGACTCTTAACTGCCCTCAGTTGTATTCAAGAAGGTGGCTCACCACCACCTTCTCAAGGGCAATTAGGGATGGGCAATAAATGCTGGCCTTGCCGGCTACACCCACATCCCATGAACAAATAAAAAAAACTACAGATGTACTAAGTGTGATTTATGTGTGCCTGTAAGTCAGTGTTGCTCTAGTACTCAAAACTTTATCTGATTGAGAATAATAATAGATTTACATAGCTATCATTTTGAATACACCCTCTCCAATGGTGCTTTCATCTTAATGTACAGTTAACAAATGGAAACATCAAAATTCTTTATAAATTATCAAAGATAAGCTTATCTAGATTCAGCTGAAAACGATAGTCACTTGAATTAAGGTGGAAAAGTAATTGCATGAAAGTATACTTTTCCCTATGATCAGCTGACGGGGAGTGTTTCTGTGTGTGCGCTACTGTTGCGTGTCCTGGCAAAGAACGATTGCAACTTCACTCTCTGCCCACACTAAGAACTGAATTCAAGTGGTAATCAAGACCAAGGTTCAAGGCAATCTTCCTAAATGAGCCTAATTGTAGAGTTCTCCATAGTTGTCCTTCGCTATTCCTCAGTTTTACCTCTAATGGGTGAGAATTACTGTTTCTTTGATGTGACCTTCAACTGCCAGACTAGGAGCTGACAATGGTGTTCTCAACAAATGAGGTTATGTGATCATCTGTTGGGAAGTGCTCTCCTAGGTGGAACTCATTACTGTCAAAAGCTGCACCACCGAGTGCAATTATAGTCACAAAATGCCATCCAGCTCCCATTGTCCAATTTCTTTTTCAGGCAGGAATTTGAATACCAAATTGTTTATTTTGTTTGTTAGGCTACAAGGCTGAGTGTGGCCTAATCTAGTCAGCTGACTATCAGTGTGAGATATGTGGCCCTCTTATATTACAGGAGCACTTGCATTGGAAGTGGTTCCTAAAATTAAGTCGGTTTTCATTGGTGTTGAATCTGCTCCATTTAAACAGTGGTGTGGATTTGGCAGCAATGGACAATCAGGAAATTTGCAAGAAGACGTGAATGGAACTTCCCCGCAAGGCTGTACGGGCCAGCAATGCTAGAAGCGCATGGTGGGGGCAGGGTGAGAGGGCAGTCTGTTCATGAGCTGAACTGAGTGGCAAAAGACAGCAGTGCCACCGGAGAGAACCACTTAGCTTTGCCATCAGAGGCATCCAGTGCAACTTCCATCTTGAAGGAGAGTTTTAGGAACATAGGAACAGGAGGAGGCCATTCAGCCCCTCGAGCCTGTTCTGCCACTCAGTGAGATTATGGCTGATCTGTATCTTAACTCCATCCACCTGCCTTGGCTCCATATCCTTGTATACCTATGTCTAGAAAAAAATCTATCGATCTCAGATTTAAAGATTTAAGTTTTGGTGACATAAAAAAAAGAAAGACTTGCATTTATGTAGCACCCTTCACGACCACCAGATGTCTCAAAGCGCTTTACAGCCAATGAAGTACTTTTGAAGTGGAGTCACTGTTGTGATGTGGGAAATGCGGCAGCCAATTTGCACACAGCAAGGTCCCACAAACAGCAATGTGATAATGACCAGATAATCTGTTTTTGTTATGTTGGTTGAGGGATAAATATTGGCCAGGACATTGGGGATAACTCCGCTGCTCTTCTTCAAAATAGTACCATGGGATCTTTTACGTCCACCTGAGAGAGCAGATGGGGCCTCGGTTTAACGTCTCATCCGAAAGACGGCACCTCTGACTGTGCAGCACTCCCTCAGCACTGCACTGGAGTGTCAGCCTAGATCTTTGTGCTGAAGTCCCTGGAGTGGGACTCTGAACCCATGACCTTCTGACTCAGAGGCTTGTGTGCTACCAACTGAGCTGCGGCTGACACAGGCTGATAGTTGCCATTGGAAGCAACAGATCGTCTACCAGCAAATCGATTAGTGAATTCCATGTAATGTGGAGAGCAGGAAGGCCAAAGTATTACCCCTGTGAAACGTTGGCTGTTTTAAACTGATTTGGGAAGTGAGTATTTGTTAGCAAATCATTCTTTGTTCTCCCTCCTGACAGACAAATATCCAACGTGGGGAGAGGTACACACTGAATAAGAACATCAATGGAGCCCACTGGGAGGTGGTTGATACAGCTGGACAGAAGCAGAAGGCTCCTGCTGTTTGTTTTGTAGTTCCTCCAACTGACCCTAAGGCAATAACAATTGGAGATGAGTAAGTCCTAAAACCAACCTCCAAGAGCATATCCAAAAGGCTTGGAAAGGGAACTTAATGGCCCTTTATCTGCAATATGTGTTTGAATTTCAGTAGCCACAGTGTACCCCAGAGATGGCCAATGGCAGTCAGCTTTCAGAGAAGGCTGTGAAAGGAGCTATTCTATGAAGTCCAGTGGAATTAGTGTTGTGAATTTACTGCACGCATCAAAAAATCGGCCAGTTTTTTTAAATATAATTTGGCTTACATGACATTTTCGGATTTTTTTGATAATTTCTTTGGAAATAAGTGCCATCATTATTCCAAAATTCACCCTCCTGCTCCCTTAAAGTGACCACAAACTCCCGTATTGCAGCAGATTCAGTCAGTGAGTGGTACGATTCGAGTGGACCAGTCACGTTATTTTTTAAACAAACTGATACTTTATTGATAGCCATGTAATGCCATTCTTATCACAGATCTGTAACAAAATAGATCAGCTGTTTAATATTTATGTATTTTAGCTCCATTTCTTTCCCTGTATCTTCCCATGACCAAAAGTTAGGCTTTGCCCGGGAGAGCTGACATCTCCACTGCTCCATGCCCGCAGTACAATGGCGAGCCAGTATTGAATGATGCTGGTGCTGAAATGGGCCTCAAGGTGGCGATCTCAGCTACTTTTCTCCCTCCTGTTGGCTGGACACCTTGTGCTCAATACTGTAGCCTGACTGTGAGATGATGCATCGTATGAGACAAACCAAAAAGGAAGAGAGAAATAAAATGGGGGCAAGGAAGGTAGTCCTTCTCACTTGCAGGATCAATTCCATCCGCCATCATGTCAATCATCTGATCAAAATTTATTGTGAAGTGTTGGTGTTTCCATAGTTTTAAATTGACCAATTCCCTTACCCAGCGATCAGTGATTCATATATTTCTCAATGTTACCTTTCACCCCAGCATCGCTAATCAGTACAATGGCGTCAAACAGAAGAGCAGCACTGCCAAGAATGTTTTCCAGAAGCGTTGCAATGAGCTGAAACCAGTTAACAAACCAGGTGAGAAGCAGTTTTCAAAGGGTACTGGGCAATTCAACAATTTTTCCATCAGTGCAATGCAGCGACGCCCGCGGACTTCAGTGCTGGCTTACCGCCGACGCTAACTCTTAGCGCCTGGGCCTCTAGTGCCTCGCAGATCGTGATGTCATAAAGTTCGCAGCGTGCCATTATCGCCCCAGATGGAAAATTGACTCCCGCCCCCTGCTTTATCGCCTTGCGCTGACAATGCCAGCAAGAGGAGGCGTTGTGACCTCGGCTGGCCGCTTCGGGAGCGGTAATTAAAGGGAATGCTTTTCAGCTAGCGCAACCTTTATTATTTGCACCAGTTTGGTGCCTGCGCAAAGTCTTTATTGTTTCATTGGTGCAAGACGTCCACTTTTGTGAGAGTGTTTGGGGCTGTGATGGCAGTTGCCCAGGTCACCTTGCAAAACAGAACTGACTGACAACTAGCTTGTGCAGCATCATTGGCCCTTCCCTTTAAGCTGGGGAAGCAGCCTCTGTGATGAAAGAGTGCCGTTTACAATGCGCTTAAAATTGTTCAGCGCTCTGCCGCTACCGCCCCGCTCTTGGACTTTAGCGCCCTAAGGGAAGTGGTTAGCGTTTGATTTAGCGCTCCATTTCCTTCTTGGAGCGCTAAAACTGAATTTTGCGGGAGGTGAGAATGATTAGCGCCTGCCGCTAATTTTTCAACTTTTAAAATTTTAGTGTCCCAATCGAAGCTACACTGAATTTCTCTCCTGAGGTCTCAGCAAAGCCCTATATAATTGCAGCAAGACTTCTTTACTCTTATACTCCAACCCCATTGCAATAATGGCTAACATACCATTTGTCTCCCTAATTTCTGCATGTTAACTTTCTGTGATTCGTGTAGAAGGACCCCCAAATCCTTCAGAATACCAACATTTACTCGTCTCGGGTAGGGTCTAGGGTATTTCAGGTCATGAGAAGGTCTTTAATATTGATGGCACTGGTTTGGCACACTCATCTATTCAAACAATTTTGTTACTTTTTTTCTTGTTTCTTCACAGTGGTGAAGACCCCCGTGGTGCCCGTGTCAAGTATGTAACATTTTCTTATTACACGAGTGGATTGTATACAGTACAATTTTTGACTTTTTTGTACTTTAGCTTTATATTTATAATAACACCAACAACTTGCAATGATGTAGGGCCTTTAACATAGGAAACCATCCCAAGGCGCTTCACAGGAGAACATTAACACCAAGCCAAAGAAGGAGATATTAGGATGTTCGGATGGGAGACTAAAAGCTTGGTTAAAGTGGTTGGTTTTAAGGAAGGTCTTTAAGGAGGAGAGAGAGGTGGAAAGACGGAGAGGTTTATGGAGGGAATTCGAGAGCTTCGGACCTAGATGGCTGAAGGCACTGCTCTATGGTGGAGTGAAGCGAGTGGGGGGGATGCACAAGAGGCCAGATTCAGAGGAATGCAGAGTTCTTGGAGGGTTGTAGGGCTGGAGGTTACAGAGATAAGTAAGGGTGAGGCCATGGAGAGATTTGAACATGAGAATGAGAGTTTTAAAATTGAGACATTAGTGGACTGGGAGCCAATGTAGGTCAGCAGGCACAGGGATGATGGGGGACTGTGATTGGCATGAGTTAGGATACGGGCAGCAGAGTTTTGGATGAGCTCAAGTTTCTGGTGGGTGAAAGATGGGAAGCCGACCAGAAGAGTATTGGAGTAGTCTAATCTGGAGGTAAGAAAAGCATGGATGGGGGACTCAGCAAGAGATCAGCTGGGGCAGGGGCAGAGATAGGCAAGGTTATGGAGCTGGAAGCAGACGGTCTTTGTGATGGAGAGGATATGGGGGTCAGAAGCTCAGCTCGGGGTCAAATAGGCACCAAGGTTGCAAACATTTTGGTTCAGCCTGAGACCGTGATCAGAGCAGGTAATAGAATCAGAGACAAGGGAACGGAGTTCATGGCCGGGGCCGAAGACAATGGCTTTGGTCTTCCCAGTGTTTAATTGGTGGAAATTATGATTGACATTTTCATAGATGCTTACCTGTTTGTGCGGATATCAGTTTGGGGAAAGCAGTCTCTTAATTTATTTATGTGCTGGTAGCCATCTTGTCATTAACTGTGGATACAGTGATTTCTGGCTCACATCTTGAAATGATTGGCTTTTGGTGAACATGGTTGATGGATGAAAATGGAATTTATCTCAATGCAGTTAAGCTTAGCCGCTTGCCATCTTTTCAGGGTGTCACCGATGTAGTGACCCAGAATACCCTGCTCTACTGGTTGAAGTAGAACTTGTTGTTGTAAATGATTCACAATGAGGGAGCAAAGCCTTAAAAGTGAGTGAATTAATCCACTCGTCATCTCAGATAAAATCAAAACTTGATCAATAGTACTTATACAAGCTGCCACTAAAATATAACCCATAACTCGTTGAGTCTTTTGTAAATTAAACAAATGGATTATTGTTAAATTCAAGTATAATTTTAACAAAAGTAGGCCATTAGAGTAAATCATTTCCCTGCTGCACAAGTTGCAAAATGAATGCAAAAGCCACCACGCTAACAGAATTTCTGTTATAATCCTTTCTGAGGTATTGTGGATTAACAATGTTTTAGTGAGCTTTACGTAATGATCAGCATAAGTTGATACTAAACCTGATTGTAAGTGAAAAGTGATTCTGCAGTCGCTTGGGATTTTCTTCCTTTGGCCTTATGCAAAAAGATTGGGAAGTGATCTGAATCCCCCTTTATACTACAGCCACATAGCAACTGTACTAACTTTGGATTCAGGATGATCTGAGCTCAATAGAGTCACCCAAGATTTAAATTTGCTTTAGCTTCACTGTATTTCCTCTGACGGATGGGATTAAATGCCCACAGTGGTACATGCTACAAGCTCCCTTCCTCTCCTGCGAAAACATTGAAATCCATCCAGTTATAATGGTTTGCTGCAAATTGCCTGTTGAGATCGAAGACAGTGTGAAGTAGCTGAAATCTTAATGGACTAGATTATTTAGAAGAAACATTTATCAAGGCTACAAGGAATGGACTAGCATTAACTAAATGGGGAGGGACTGTACAAAGTGATTTTATTCCAGATGGTTTGAAGTGAGCTGCGTCATATTCAGCAAGTGGGAAAGTAACAGGGAGACACGGTGAAGCTCCGTGTAAGTCCAATATTCTAACTATTTCATTATGTGTGGTCAGACTCCCAGGACAATCAATGTCTGAAACTGCTATCTGACTTGGATAAAATTCAGAACAGTGTGGCCAAACAGGAGAAGGGAATCCAGTCCTGTACACGACCACCACTGGAACAGAAAAAGCCTATCCAGGACAGCAAGGACCGAATTCAGGATTTAAAGGTAATCTCAGTTTCTAGGGTTCATGATAAAGAAAGAATATGCATTTTAAATAGCGCTTTTCACAACCTTAGGACATCTCAAAGCGCGTCAAGCTTTGAAGTACTTTCAAAGTGTAATATTGTAGGAAATGCAGCAGCCAATTTACACAAAGGTCTCACAAATGGAATTGAGCTCATTGACAATCTGTGTTGGTGGTGTTGGTTGAGAGATAACTGTTGGCCAGGATACCAGGAGCACTCAGATAATGCAATATGATCTTATAGATCCACCTGAGAGGGCAGACATATCATTCAAAAGACAGCACCTCCAACAGTGTAGCACTGAAGTATCTACCTAGATTATGCACTTAAATCCTGGAGGAAAGATTGAACCGTCAATCTTCTGGCTCCGAGGCAAGGCTGCTACCACTGAGCCAAGGCTGATTCACATAAACTACATGTTCTTTTGAGATGTTTGAGTCTGGGTGTAAATCGATGACTGTTTCTGCATGTCAATATCAATGATCAACAATGGGCAGTGTTGTGATACTCATAGCTTTCAATGTTCAGATGCCAATACCGTAATGCTAATTTTTAAATGGGGGTGCGCGAGGGAGAAGGAGAAAGACTTCAGTTTAGTAATGATGATCACTGGCTCAGTCAGAATGTTTGAACTCAGATTATGAGGACAATAATTGCATTTTACAAATATAAAATCCAATTTTAGTAATCTATTTTAGAAATCTTGCAGATGTTTTGTGACGGTCTGTTTTCCGGTCATATTGTTGAACTCTTGGACATGTGATCTTGTGTTTGCCATCATGTTAAATTTGATGGTGCAGTAGAGGGGCCACTTCTTGACACAATGCTGTGCTAGTTCACCTGTTGCTGGGAGTTGGCCTATTAGATGAGCTCTCTCATAATACTCAATGTTGAATGGACAGTTAGCTCACTGCACTGTCTTCACATATCCTTGAGCGTATAGCAACTTTGATGGCTGTCAGTAAACTGTCTTTGACCCAGATCAGCCTGCCTCCCTGCTTAAAAAAACCTGCCTTGTACTAAATAGTTTCTATGAGAGTTAGATGGGTTTTAGGGAGTTGATTTTTTTTTTTTTGGAGGGAGTAGGTCGCTTTAAGTGGATGAACACTTCTGAAATGTGAATGGTATTGAACCTGTTCTTTTAAAAAATCTGTTTCTCTCTAGAACATCAGTGGTTCCGTTGGCCAAATTGAAATAACAAAGATGTCGAAAGAAAGAGAATGCCAGGGTTTTCTTGCACAGTACCCACAAGTAGCTGGTGCACCTCAGCTTCGCACCAAACTGGATGACACAAACAACAAGTTTGACCAGGTCAGCCTCCTGCTCAACTGCTCTCAAGAGAAGTAAGTAACATTGTTGTGGTAAACAAGCTTTTTCACAGAGTATGGGACAAACTCTGAAGGGCAATCTCTGAGTTAGAGTCCACAGATTATTCCAGTGCACAATCTATAAAGGGACGTCTGGGCAGAGAGGTTGATGTTGGGTAGGAATGATCTTATAGATGGAAATTTTGGGGTACTGCCAAGTCTGGATATTGTGGTTTCTAGGTCAATCATTAAATGGATTCTGTCTTCATAAAAACAAGTCTAGCTAACCTTTTTTATTTGTTTACAAACACACACTGAGTGTAAAACAGGCAATATCGAATTGTCAGCCCATTTTACACCCTGCCCAATTTTCTTTTCCATTGAAGTCATGACGAAAATTGCAAAATGCCTCCCAGCCCCTTTTCCCTCCCCAAAAAATTGTATGTTACTTTATTATACACTGGGTGAAGGTAACCCTCTATGCATTTGGTACAATCAGACATATTCATTTAATATGCACACCTAGTTATATGTGAACCAACATTGTCATTCACATTACAGGGTAAATTCACTGATACCTTGCTCGTAGCAGGGAGGCGTGCTTGGAAGGATCACAGGTTGTAGAAGTGGGGCTACAGTGCTGTAGCCCTGTTTCCAGTCCAGGATCCCACTGAGCAATGCTCCTGCTGGGAGCATGAGCTTGGTGAATTAATCCAGATATGTACTGCATACTTAGCTTTCCCCTTACTTTTGTACTTGATGCTGGTTTACTTTTGTTATGTGATCCTTTGTCCAAAATACAAAATAACAGGCACACTAACATGCAATTCTTCGCAGAGCTCAGGCTGCTAACAAGCTGGAGAACACCCTACAGAAAGGCAGAAACTCGCTGTCAGAATACGAAAACAAATTGGTAAAGGATCAAACAGTTCCAGATAGTATCTGGGGACTGGATACCAAGAAGAAGGAGCTTGACGTGAGTACTACATCCTAAGATACATACTCAAATACAGTGTAGCCCTGATGGCCTACTCCATAAAGGAGTTTAAACCCAAGAAATAGCCTTTCTAATCTCCCCTTTTTGTCACCAGTAATGTGACTAATCCCTCGCCATTCCTCAATTCAATCCAAAAGGATTCTGTTTGGAGCACATCTCTATTTAAATCCTTGTGCTTTAGTGCTGTGATATTGCCTCTAATTGATACCATTGTCTTCCTTCCCTATCCCTCCTGAGAGTTTTATAACGCAGAAGGTGTAATTGTCAATCCTGACCTAGCTGCAGTATATTTCAGTTACTGCTATTAGGTCATGGATATCTATTTTCATCAATGTTTCTAGTTCCTCCATTTTATTTCTCTGTGCAATGAGATAAATACAGTCTAATTTGAATTCCCTTGGTTTGCAATTTTTCCTTCTTATTGCCTTCTCACATCCTGATTTTATTTTATTTTCATTTCCACCATCTTGTCCTGTGTAACTTTCAGTCTTTCTATCTCCTTATTGTCTGTGCACCAAAAGCTTACTTTCCCTTCCAAGATTAATCCAGACTGATTATATTAAGTTTCTGGCTGGTTTCTGCTACACAAGACTTAATGCTCCACAGTTATGCTAACACCTCAGATTAGGATTGGGGTTAGGGAGTAGAAGTGGTGTCGCAGGTAGTGAAAACACTTCTTGATCTGTCACTGCATTTTAATTGTTTATATAACCCAGCATTTTACTTTTCTAATAGGCCATGCGCTCAGAGCTCAAATCCAAGAAACCAATCCTGCAGGAAGCTGAGCAGAATTTGAATTCAGTAAAGAGAACCTGCAATGTGCTGACCGACAACTTTCGGGAGCACTGCCCAGACGTCGAGCGACAGGAAGCCGAGGTCAAAAAACTCAACCAACGCTACGACAATCTCAACAAGCAACTGGACAGCCGGTTGGTTTCTATTCTATCTCAATAATCAGGTTTGCTGACAATTGATCTGCCAATTAAAGAAAGAACTTGCATCAATATAGCGCCCATCACAACCTCAGGACGTCCCAAAGTGCTTTACAGCCAATGAAGTACTTTTGAAATGTAGCCACTGTTGTAGGAAACGCAGCAGCCAACTTGAGCATACAAGGTCTCAAACAACAATGAGATAATACTACAACAACAACTGAGATAATGACCAGATAATCTGTTTTGTTATGTTGGTTGAGGGATAAATATTGGCCAGGACACCGGGGATAACTCCCCTGCTCTTCTTTGAAATAGGGATCTATTATGTCCACCTGAGAGGACAGACAGGGCCTCGGTTTAATGTTTCATTGAAAAGATGGCACCTCCGACAGTGCAGTGCTCCCTCAGTACTGCACTGGAGTGTCAGCCTGGATTACGTGCTCAAGTTTAGAAACTGCTGAATAAATGGATATTTAATATTCCTGGCCATTAGAAGCAGTCCATACCAGGCAATGAACAACCTGTTAATTGGCAATGAGTGTTTAAAAAGAATACTTTAGCAAATCTGGATATATTCTTCTACGTCAGTTTATTTTAATAGGACATAATGATTGGACATAAGGAAACATTTTGATTCCATTTTTCTCATGAGCTGTAATATGGTTAAATGCCAGTTCACCGCCAAGGAAGGAGACTGTTCTCATTTTGTTGTCTCCTCCCCCTCTTCATTTGAATCCTTAAAGGAAGTTGCTTGTAGGACCCAGTTAGATTGACAGGCCTATAATTGCCAGATTACTTTTGCAGCACTACAACTAATATTTGTGTTGACTAATTTTTTTCAAATGTAAATTTAATTTCATGACTAAGCTTTAACATGGATGTGGACTGGTTGGCAGATCTAGTTTTAAAACAGTTTTTTTTTTAAGTGCCATTTTCTCATTTAATACCTCTTTAATGTGTTAATTCAGAGGAAATTAATATAGCAAGCACATCCCTTCACTTTCTTGTCCTCTATTAAACAGGTCTGAAAATCTACAAAAGGCCAAGACTGCATACTCCGATTTCCGGACTAGTAGTGATGGTTTGGACAGCTGGCTCTCTAACATACCTAACTACGAACCACGGGAAACAGACAGTGCCAAGACTATTGATAATAAACTGAAGCATCAAATGGTACAAAGTTTAATCAATGTGGAACTACACATATACTTGATGATTGATTAATATCCAACTAATAATCAGCGTGGGATATTGAAAATATTTCAAGATCTTTTTTCATTTGAGTTTCTGTTTCAATTGTAAAAGAAACACAAAACAAATTAGCTTGATGGCACAGGGTACAATGTCTGTAGTTGTCCATTCATATATTTGCTCCATCCTTAAGGAGGGACTCGTAAAGGTTTGTGCCACCATGGTAGGGCATTTTTGCAGAGAGGCTTAAGGCCCAACTTTAGCCCTGCTCGCTTGACGGGAAGGAGGCAGGCAGGTTAAAATGGCGCCTACGTGCTTCTCGCTGCGTTCTCTGCGCAATCCCGCCTGCCCACTGCCATTTTAACTGCACAGTTTTTGGATCCGGGAAAGGTGGTTGTCACAGGACTGTTCCCTCGAGTTCCCAGCAGAAGCCTCCTGCTGCCCAAAATACCACTCCTGCCCACCGGCCAGATAGCGATTCCCACCGGGTTCAGATGGAAGTCCGACATCCAACATTGAAAGGAGGCCCGGGAGTTAAAATCTCCCCGGGATTCACATGGTGCTGTCATGCCAGCTTGCCGCTTGCCACAGTCCCCACATGTCGCACTCATCCCCTGGGTTAAATCTGGGCTTTAGTTCTCAGAATGCCCTATTCTCCATGCCAGACAGTCTAGGGTTCTTCTAAAAGACAAATCATTGGCTCAGGTTGATTTTTGGAATTACAAAATATTTGTGTAACTCTATAATTAGTCTTTGCCAATCAAGAACCCTTTATAAACCATACCAGTCACTGTGTGTGTGAAAGGATCGCACTTGTATTGAAAGCTCTACTTGCACAACCTCAGTGAATTTTCAGACTTGTGCACATGTATTAAAGAAGTGACTAACTTCCCCCATTGTTTCTTGCATATTTATAAATGGGGCAACTTGTTTTATGAGATTGCATTGAATCTGCCAGGCAGAATATAGAAATGATATTCCGTTGATCTTATTTACATGAACATGCCAAAGCCACTTGTCCGAGTTGTTTTCCTTTGGCCAGACATGTGCCTGACGTGTAGAAACCCACTTCTGTGCTTAAAGCTGCTTTTATATAGGTACATTTTTAATTTGGATTCAGGTAGACCAGTGTTTGATCTTGTAGACCCAATTTTGTTTGGGTGCCTGCAAGTCTGTTGCCAGAATAAAAGGGAGCTGAATTTAAGTAGCGGAAGTTTGCTCATGGATGCTGATCTCCTGGACTCCAAATTCCAACGACACAGTGGTGTCAACAGTTGGAGATGCAAAGCTTCAGCAGTAGCTTTTTGCCTCTCTTGCAACCCACTTATAGTAGGTGAAGAATCCTGGTTATATAAAGCACATTTTCTCATAATAGTCCTTTGAGTAACGCCTTCCAGCAAATGTCAATACCAAATCTCTGTCTGCTTGTGAGCTATACAGCGGATATCCACCTTCAGCATGGCCCCATCCAGGCTCGCTCATCACCAACTGCCCGATTCAGGTCCTCATGTGAGGGGCTTTGACAAAATGTCATCAGGTTGACTCTCTCTCCAGTGCCAAGTCAATGGAGACCAGAGCTGTCGTTCCCTGCAGCTGCTTCCACTATTTTATCCAAACTTAATCTGAAGAGATTGCTTATTCCCCATGAAGCATTTAAGGCCTGGAAATAGTTACATGGAATTGGATTCATAATGATTTCACAACATATGTCTGTTTTTGAGAAGCTTATTTTTGAACATTTAATCAGTAGAGGTTTAATGTACCAGGGGGATGGAAGATTAGAGACTCCGAATTGAGGTTTTTCTTCCTTCCCATACAACATTGATTTTAGAAACAAATCCTTCCATACAGCCTATTTTATTAACAAAGACCATCATTTATAGTTGACCTCCAGTGAGTTACATTATTCTCAGTGTTAACTTTAATTTTATTAACCTTTTCAAACAGCGCGTTTTAACAGATATTACCAACAAGGAGCCCGAACTTGTGAAAGCAACCGATAATGCACAGCAATATCAGCAGGCAGCCAAGGTAAGAAATTAAGTTGTAAACTGATATACTGAGGAGGAGACTGTCAGTTCGATAAGAATGGTGGCTGCAAGCATTGCTGTTTTTATATTGGGTCCATTGTACTGGAAGATTAGTTTCTTTTTATACAGGAAACTTTGGTTTATCCGGAGGTTGTATGTCCGGAATACTCGATCTAACAGCAAAAATCAGGAGCCGTTTTCTGTAAGTTTTTTTAGATCTCGTTCTTTTTTTTTCCCAGTCAGCCACTGCAAGGTCTGTAGCTATAGCAACAGCTTCAGCTAGAGACGCTTGCAGCTGCAGCCGACTCTTTAGAAGCTGTTGCTAAGCAACAGTGTTTGTTGTCAGATACGGAGATGAAAACCTCCGTATGCTTCAACATTAACTTTGTATGTCCGGCAGTTTTGATAGATCGGCAACAGCTCGGTCCCGTCAGTGCCGGATATCACAAAGTTTCCTGTAGTCTGTAGATTATTCATAACTAGAGTTATCTTTTCCCAAGTTCTGATGTAGACAAGTGGCAGGATATGGGTGGGACAGTGGGTGGGATCATGGGTTTAATCTAGATTTTCTGTTTGATGTTTCCAGAACATAACACACAGAAGTAGGTGGGAGAATTAATTTATAGGTCTAGAAATTTGGCCGCACAGCATCTGTTTTTGAGCGCTAAATAGCCTCAAGCCTCCAAAATGACGGACTGGAAGTGCACACTTTTTGCGAGCCAGAAGTGTGACGGACACCATACTGCATCACTCAGGCATGTGGAGTGATCCAGTAATGGGTACCCCCCCCCCACCCCCGATTTTCTAGGCCACAGTGTCTGGTTTTATAAGTTTCTGGGAAGGTTAGTCAACTCTTCATAATTTATAAATGCAAGAAAGAATATCATTCACACTTTTTTCCCTCTTTTTATTTCTGTCTCCGTCTCTGTGTCTCTCATGGCCTGATCACAGGATTACGAACTTGAGGCTGAGGTGTTTAAGTCACTGATCAACCCAGACAATGTGCAAACATCCTCCAAAAAAACAAAATTCACATCACCAGCTGACAAGATTAAAGATGAGGTAATTATTTTATGATATTGTCTGTGTAACAAAAATGTACACTATGTTGAAACCCTGATGCAAACTTCAGTTGATTGAATTGCTTAAATTGTATGTTTTAACGATGGGAGATAGAAACAGCACAGACAGTTCATTCTCAGACATGGCAATGGAAACTATTTTAAAGTTATCACCTAACTGTTTGGTTACACTTTGCAATACTAAGTACAGACAAAAAAATAGATTTCAGAAATTTATGATTTTCAAAAAAGTTTAATAAATTGAATTTTTTTCAACCCAGTCATATGAATATACATGGCTGTTTGGGGGGAAAAAAAGAGTATTTATAAGCTGAATATATTCACAAAAATTTGTTAGTGCTTATGCATAATCTTGAGAGTTGTGTTTAGTATCTAAGATTTTATTTATTGAAGTGAAAAGAATCACTGGCCCAGAAATTCGGGTCGGGGGCTTCCCGCGGGTGCAAGCCCCCGACCTGCACTTACCTACCGCGCCGGCCGTTGAGCTGTGGACCCCCGTGGGATTCCGATCCTGGGCCTCCTCCAACTGCCGGCGCGCAGTGCTTGCGTATCCCAGGGGCGCAGTTAGTTCGATGCGTCCCCTGGGATCACGTGGGCCATGGAGAGCCAATGGTAGCAGGGAATGCTTCATTCATAAGTTTGACAGGAAGAGCTGTCAAACCTATAAATACTATAAACCCCAAAACATCACTAAATCTTCAAATAAATACATCACATTTTAAAAATAACTATAAATTATATGAAATAACTATTTTAAACAATAATTTAAATTTTTGAAAAAATTAATTACATTTTCTAACGGGGCTAAAAATAAACTTACCTTTCTTTAAAGTATTTAACAATAATAAACCTGTGGAAAAAATGTTTTAATTTTAATTAATTCACCACTTACCTTGTTAAAAGCAGGCCTTGCGCCTGCTTTTTAAAAGTGTAACTGCTGGAGACTTACCCTCCCGGAGAAACCTGCAAAAAAAACGTAAGTTCGATGCGCACGCGCTGCCTCTCCGGCGCACGCGTTCCACCTCTCAACCCCTTCTTTCAGGGGAACGGAAGTGTCGGTTTCCCGCGCATGCACGAAACCGGCACTTTCGATGGGCCTACGCGTGAGTACCCCGTGCGTACTCACGCGTTGGGACCCGAATTTCTGGGCCATCAGGAAATTGTGTTCTGTGGTAATAGGAAAACTATACAACATACAGATGGTTGACTAGATGATCTCACAGTTTGCATGTTAAAGACTGAACTTTGACGTTGAATACTTTTGCCCCTGAAGTAGATTTTTTTCTCTCCCTCTAAATATTCCTGGTCTTAAACATTCAACGAGCCAACAAGCCAAGGCACAAAGTCTATGTGCAAACGCTGCAAACACTTTGGGAAGCATCAGTGTGCATACAAGACACTTACAGATAAGAAGGGTCATTTGGTCCATCTTAATTCGTTCATCCGGGGGCATCCTACTCTTGCTGCATCGAGTTGCTTCTTAAATGGTTCCAGAGTTCTCACCTCCACCGCTCTGCCTGGAAATCCATTCCAAGACCGGGAAAATCCTTAGCGCTGATCCCACTTCACCGTTGTAATTGAAGTGAAGTGGGAGCAGCTCTGAGGAAATTCCTGGCCCAAGTATTAATCACTCTCTGTGTGAAAAGTTGCCTTTTTATTAGTTGAACCTGTGTCCCCTTGCCCTACTCCCACAGTTTTAATTAAAGTAGTATTCCAAGATTAACCTCTGCCATACAATTACCATCTTGTATATATGTCTTTTAAAAAAATTCTTTCATGGGATGTGGGCGTTGCTGACAAGGCCAATATTTATTGCCCATCCCTAATTGCCCTTGAGAAGTTGGTGGTGAGCCGCCTTCTTGAACCGCTGCAGTCCGTGTGGTGAAGGTACTCCCACAGTGCTGTTAGGGAGGGAGTTCCAGGATTTTGACCCAATGATGATGAAGAAACGGCGATATACTTTCAAGTCAGGATGGTGTGTGACTTGGAGGGGAACTTGGAGGTGGTGGTGTTCCCATGCACCTGCTGCCTTTGTCCTTCTCAGTGGAAGAGGTCGCGAGTTTGGGAGGTGCTGCCGAAGAAGCCTTGGCGAGTTGCTGCAGTGCATCTTGAAGAAACACAAGCTCTTGGGATTAAATAATTGAGAAACTGTCCTCTGAAACAGCAGAGCTAACAATTATCATACAATTTTGTTTAAGCTAGTGGGTCTCTCATGGTGTTGGTTACGGTAAATTGTAATGCCATAACCATGTACTAATGACAAGAGCGTTGTACTGTGTAATACATAATGTATTATTTTGCTGGTAAGATGTAGCTGCGTTTATCTTGACCTGTCCCTTAAGGCCACAAATTGCTATAAATAGGCCAATTAGAGATTATAATTAGCAAGGGAATTCTGCAGATTAGAAGGAAGTTATGAATTCCCAGCTCCCGGTCTGAAGAAACCAACATGAAGTAACTTATTTTTAAATACAGTTGACACTTTGTATTGTAATGGACTCATTGTTTATAAATATACATTAAATATAACATTTTAAAAGTTAGCATTTTAGCCAGCCTTCTTCTAGAATGCAGTTTGCATTATAACATATATTATACTTACTAAGTAAGTATCTGAAACGTAGACATTACTTTCTATACCTGACCTCTGAGAAAATATTGTGTTGTCAATCCACAGGAAACCGCCTTAGCCACCAAATTTTCAGCAGTGAATGCTGTGAACAATCAGCGTATGCGGAACTTAGAGTTTGCACAAGGCTTGCTGAAACAGGTAACAGTCTCTTGTAATACATATTTGTTAAAATCAAAAGATTAATGAAAAAAGGAATTGGATGGTGCCAAAATCCACAGCTTCCTATCATACATTGATTACTGAAGTTGATATTAGGCTGAAGATTAACCAAGGGTTTACCAAAAATGTCCTCCAGAATCGTCATCCAGCAAAAAAGGCACCAGTGCCTAATATTTAACCAAATACATAATTGGAGTCATTGGCCGGAATTTTCCTTACCTTGGCGGGTCCGGTGCAAGCGGTGCCTGTGGCGAGTCGCGACCCCGCTGCTGACTCCATCCCGCTGCAGAAAATGAACTTACCTTAATAGGGCCTATTAAGCCCACCCAGCGCGTTACCCGGCCCAATGAGATGGAGCGGGTCTGGTGACGTCATTCATGACGCGTTTTAAGCCGGGATCCTTAAAGGGACCCTGGCCACATTAAATTTTAAGTTTAATCTAACATAGTGGGTATTGAATCTTTACCGTACAATAATATAATAAAAGTTATATATGAGTGACAAAGAAATATTTAAATAATATTAAGTAATATGACTCCATCTACAAATACAATCAAGAACATAATTTAAAAAGTACTTTAATTGTGAAGTTATTGGTATCCCGCTGTCAAAAAAAACAACTTTCCCACCTGACCCGCCATCAATTGCTCCCATTGTAAAATATGCCTTGAGTTCATTAGATTGTTCTTTTCTTTTTATTTTAGCAACCAGAAATGGAACAGATCCAGCAACAGGTTCAATCCAGAAACTTTGCAGCAGCGCCTAATGATTCCTACAAACGGGATAAACAACTGAAAGATGAGCTGCAACACAGGGAAGAAGTGGAGAATGAACTAAAGAAAGTACAGCAAGAAATTTCAGCCCTGGAGAGTCAAACGGTCAAGGGGTCATTGGTCAAGAAAGAGGTTGTCAAAAAGATGGCTGATCCCCAGCTAGGTGAGGAGATGCACAGGGTTCAGGTAGCATTAGCAGATGAGCAGATGCAAAGCAAAACCTTAGAGAATGAGCTGGAGATCTTGCGCCGCAAGCTACTTTCTCTGGAACAAGAAAAGAAAGACCCTGCAAAGCAATATGTTGTCAAGGAGGTTCTTCGAATTGAACAGGACAAGGATCAGGAAAATGAGATACTGAGACTCAAGGAGGAGCTTGAAGACATCAAAAGGCAAAAATCAGCAAAGGGAAGTGACATTTTGCTGCTTCAGAAACGTCTCCGCATTTTGACTGAAGAGAAAAGCAAGGAGCATGAGAAAATCACAGAGAAAGAGGTGTTCAAAGTAAAAAATGACCCACAGTTAGAGGCAGAGTTTAACCGTCTCCGGGACAATAAACAACATGAAAGTCTCTTACGGCAGCAGAAAGAGGAGGAGCTAAGAGTGCTTCAGGAAAAGCTGGTGCGACTGCAAAGAGAAAAAGCCAAGGAGGAGGAGAAAGTGACGGTGAAGGAAGTACTGAAGATGGAAAAAGATGTCAACTTGGAGAAGGAGGTTCATAATCTCCGACATCAACACGAGGATGAAATGGCCAAAAAACGTTCCCATGATCGAGAGATTAATGATCTTGTGAAAAGGATCAAGATTCTTGAGGAAGAAAAGTCAAAACCTGTTGTTCAAGAAAAGGTGCGTGAGATTGTCAGGCCTGATCCAAATGCTGAAGCTAAGGTGGCTAACCTTAGGACTGATCTGATTGAGCAGCAGAGAAGATACAATGATGCTGAACTGCAGCTGAGAAGTATCCATGATGAAATTACCCTTTTAAGAGATAAAGGTCCCAAAATTGAGATAAAAGACAACATAAAAGAAGTCATAAAATACAAACCAGATCCTGAAACTGAGCAAGAATTGGAGAGATTAAGGGACGAGGTAGTGGACAAATCACGACAAGTGGAAAGATGTGAGGTAGAAATACGTCAGCTAGAAAAAGAGATTGAGATGTTGAAGAATAGTAAGCCTCAAATTCAAACAAAAGAAGTTGTCAATGAGGTCCTTCAGTACCGTGAAAATCCAAAGACCAAAGAAGAAGAGACATTCCTTAGAGCCAAACTGTTAGAAGAACAGGAAAAACAATTGGAGCAAGAGAGAGAGAAAGCAATGAATGAAGAAAACATCCAACTGAAAAAGAAGGATCTAGCGCAAGTGAGAGAGAAAGTGGTGCAACAAGAAGTGGTGAAGCTCGAACAGGACCCAGCTTTGAAGGCAGAATGTGGTAATTTGGCAAGCGAAATTGAGCAGGAAAAAAGGCAGAAGGAAAATCTGAAAGCCCAGATCCAAACATTACAACTTCGAAAATCCGACTTGGAGGAACAGCTGCAAGAACTCGAGGCAGAGAAGCAGGCTCGGCGTAATGCTGAGCTGGAGGTCAAGAGATTAAGAATAAAGCTAATTGACCTTGAAGAGAAACAAAAGGAGGTCACAGATAAAGTAATAATAAAACAAAAGGTGGTGCTGAAGCAGGATCCACAGCAAGAAAAAGAAGTTTCCCTGCTTAAATTGCACGTGGAAGATGAAAAAATAAATCGAAACGAACTTGAAAATAAGCTTCATACCCTAAAACTTAAACAGATAGAACTTGAAACAAAGAAAATCAAGGAAAAAAATATTTTTACGGAGAAAGTTCAAGTAGAGAGAGATCCTGAGACAGAATTGGAAGTTCAACGCCTTCGAAAAAACTTAGAGGAAGAGGGAAAACTAAAGCGTGACCTGCAAAATGAACTTGACCATCTGAACGCTAAACTGTCAGACACTGAATTCAAGGATACAAAGGCACTGGAGGACATAGAGCATTTGAGAGAGGAGATCACCGATCTGCAGAGGGAAAACCAAAATCTGGTAAATGAACACAGAAGACTGCATTCTGACATACAGGTAACCGTTCAACAAACCCAAGATGTCAAGTCAGAAAAGTCAATGCCAGGTGCAGATCTTATGGAGTCTCGAATTGCATCACTACAAAGAGAGCTGGATGATCTAAAGCGGACAACATCATCCAAAGAAAATGAAATTGCAAATTTGGAGAAGCAATTAGCCTCACTGAAAATAAATAGAGAACAGCGGGAGAACAGTTTAAAACGTCACATTGTAGTAATAGATCCAGATACTGGCAAAGAAATGACTCCACAGGAGGCCTATAGTCTTGGCCTCATCAACTGGGACATGTTTATCAACCTTCAAAATCAGGAATGTGACTGGGAGGAGATAACAGTAAAAGGTCCTTCTGGCATTTCCTCAGTCCTCCATGACCGAAAATCTGGAGAGAAGTATTCCATTGACGAGGCTTTACAGAAGGGAAAGATTACCGAGAAACAGTTTAAACAGTACTTGAATAAGGAAATTCCAATCCAAGAATTTGCAGTCCTGGTGTCAGGAAAAATTGAAGAATCACCTAAACATGCGACACCTCCAGCTATCTTCAACAACATCAATAAAGCAGATAGTGATCAGTCAATCTCTTCCACAAGTTCTAGCCAGCAACAGTCTTTCCCTTCGACCAAAGCAAAACTGCAGGCAATCGGAGGTATATTTGATGTAGACACAGACAGTAAAATGTCCATCACCAATGCGGCTAACCGAAATCTTATTAACTCAGACACTGCTCTGAGGCTTCTGGAGGCCCAAGCTGCAACTGGTGGAATTATCTACGTGAATGATGGCAGTAAGTACAATGTGAAGAAGGCTGCAGAGCTTGGCCTGATTGATTATGCACTCGTACCGAAGCTATCCAGTGCAGAGAGTGCCTACACAGGTATTGAAGATCCTAAAACCAAGGTATTGCTTTCAGCTGCCAAGGCTGCAGAACGTGGCTGGCTTTACCCTGAGGCTACAGAACGATATCTCGAAGCACAATACTTAACTGGAGGTCTGATTGACCCTCTCACATCTGATAAAAATTCGCTAACAAAAGCAATATCATCTGGTCTAATAGATGACGATGTGGCCAAAAAACTCAAAGATGACACCTCTTACCCTAACGATCTGGTGGACCCTATTAGCAAACATCCCATTAATTACAAGGAAGCTTTGGATATATCCATCACTGACCAGGAAACTGGGCTGCTGCTGCTACCTGTCTCCTCCAAATCTCGCTAATGCCTTTATCTTCATGCAAAGATCATTGCGCAATCGTCTATAGCTATCAACTTACAGACCACCTTGAAAACAAAAGAATGCTGTATTAGAACTATTGGATGAAACCAGTTGAATTTATTCGGGATGGGGGGAAGCTACCTGAATTAAAGCCAATATTAATGTAAACTACTATTACTAATACTTCAGGATTATTTTTTCTGAAAGCTTTTATATCTTAAAATAAATTTATTTCTGATCTCCATTGCATACGTTTTAAATACAGTAACATATTTAAAGAAAACCAACATAAGTTGCCCCATGTCACAGTTGAACCTTGTGCATAATATCTACCAATAATTTGGCCCCCAAAATTACTGGGGGGGGGGGGGGGGCACTCTCCGGCTGTGCTCGGTGGTGTGGAAACCCTGCCCACCCTAGCCCTAAGCCAGAGACTCCATCCCAACCCCTGAGAACAGGATTGTTTACATGGCTGGGGTGGGCCTCCAACACCTGCAAGAGCATATCAGCTGCACCGCCCTGGCCTAGCTTGATCCGCCCTTGAGGTTCCCTGAGGCTCAATGGAACCGAAGAAGAAATGACTTGCCTACAGTTTTCAGCTCCAAAAGGAGCCACTTAGCTTCCAGACAGGGTAATTGGTTCTGTCTGAGATCAATTACTTTAGTCTAGTAAAGGTTTGGGGCCTTTCAGAAGGCCTTCATGGGTGTGAGTTCATTGAGGCCTTTCAAGGATGGAAAGAGAATTTCCTGAGGAAGCTCTTGATGTAGTGGGGGACCAGGCAGAAGATTCACCCATGGTCCTACCTACCGGAATTTAAAAGGCTAGAGCAGAATTCAATCATAGACAGATTCCACCTCAAATTCTGTCTCCCCACTTGGCTGATATCATCCTTTCCTGTTCCAGGAATTTTGGGGCCTTTGACTTTTGCAATACACATATTAAGAAAGTTAAAGCAAGTCAAGAAAGGGAGCTTTAATACATGATGCTCAACAGCAAAGGACCTTTTTTAAATCTGTGTTTGTTTTATTGGATACCTAAAAAGAAACACCCTACATTTTCAGAATTGATTTAGTTTTGTCCACAAGCAATTCAAGAATTTAGCAATAATGGACTGAGTCTCCAAGACCCAAAAGCAAAATGGAAAAAACTTGAGCAAATGTATTCATTCTGTTTTAGGAATCAAAGATGTTTTCATATGAGGGAATGGGGCAGAACAAGAGTATACTAAAAACAGTGAGTTTGACTGGAAGGCCCCAAACCCTAATTTCATATTCCAGTGGAGGGAACACTGTGGACTAGCAATGCTTTAAAAAAAAAACTCTTTTACAGTGAATGGAAGTGTCAAGCAAGTTTTGTAGTCCTTTTTGTAAGATCAAGTTTGGGTGATAACCTTTAAAAAAAAATTAACCATTTAAGAAAATAATATATATATATATTGCATGAATTCGCTACATTTAGTATATATATTCCATAGCTTTGACTATAACTTGCATTTATGATATCTTTCCTTGCAGGGAATAATTATAGGGGATCTGTTTATTTATATTAGAAATAAAAAAAATCTGTTATGGTTACAAAATGGAGTCGTTCATTTTTATGTTCAATCAAAAGTGATAGTTACTGAATGAACAAGGTCTATTATTGGGCCAGAAATTCCAGAACGGGGCTTGCACGTATTTGCACTTACCCCGCGCTCCTGCCGATCAGCTTCTGGGACGCCTGAACTTGGAGAAATTGAAAGCACATTCCCGGGCAGCGTATGACGTCACGCCGCCCAGGAGTGCAGCCAGCGCGGACCCAGGAGCGTGCAGTGTAAGTGAGACACGCCCCTTGAGGTCTCAGTTTCACTGGACACGCCCCCAATGTTTCTGTCAAGCTGCTTTGCTTTTTTACATGCAAAGCAGCAGTTTAAATAGGTTTTTGGAAGTTTTTTGAAGATTTTGGTAACTTTTATAAACTTTTTTAAATGTTTACATTATTTTGAGTAATCTGAAGTAGTTTTAAAGAGAATTAAAGCAATTTAAAGACTTTTAAAAGCCCTAAAAGAATTTTTTAAATTCCATTTATTTATTTAGCAATGTCGCCGTCATACGTGTCTTCACACTGTTCCCTTTGGGGAACTGTATGAAGTGGTGGAAGGATTTATGGCCGTGACTAACGCTCATTCCGTGACCGTAACCATCTTTGAACCAGCCATTAGGGCGGTTAGTCCTATGGCGGGAGGGTTTTACGGGCTCCCACAAGCTATACAAGGAGGGGGGGCCACCCACACCCATGGACGCAAATATCCCACTGGATGTCAACCCAGAATTTAGAGCCGGAGCTCCGACTCCACTTGCCGGGACTGTCTGGAGCGGGGTTCGAAACCCTACCCTGATCTGGCCCAGCGGCGGGGATCCTACCGCTATGACAAACGCCCAACCCGATTAGCTACGTGAAATGGCAGCATAGGGCTCCAGTCACGGGGAGGGAAAAGGCGCAGGAAACGTATGGGTGTCACCTTTTGTGCGGAGTGGGCCTTTTGCGTAGCAGTAAGCATCCCCACCGTTGGGCCAGAAGGAGTGGGGTTTTGAACCCCACTCCAGACAGTCCCGGCAAGTGGAGTCGGAGCTCCAACTTTAAATTCTGTGTGGACATCCAGCGGGATACTTGCGTCCGTGGGTGTTGGTGGCCCCCCCCCCTCAGATGGGTTGTGGGAGCCCGTAAAACCCTCCCGCCATAGGACTAACCACCCTAATGGCTGGTTCAAAGATGGTTACGGTCACGGAATGAGCGTTAATCATGGCCATAAATCCTTCCACCACTTCATACAGTTCCCCAAAGGGAACAGTGTGAGGATACGTGCGATGATGACCTCTTGTGCAATGCACCTCCTTGGACCCTCAGTCGCAGATGCGAGGGGGCAAGTCGTGCAAGTGTTAAATTTTTTATTTTATTGACATGTAAAATGTTGGCCCAATAATTCCCTTCCAAATGCGCTAGTACGATCGGGGTACTTACGCATCTGGCCGGATGAAATGCCGGTTTTCAGCATGCACAGTGCATGTGGGGAAAACCGGCATTTCCTGTCCTCTGAACGAAGGGGTTCAGAGGCAGAACGCGTGCGACTGCACAGGCAGCGCGTGCGCAGTATAATTCGCCGCTTTCATTAATGCTTTCAGTGAGGTCCAGTCATTACAACTTACACATGAAAAAAGCATGGGTACAGTTGCTACAGAGGCTGCGGAGGAAGATAGTTCTTATCGTGGAGCTTCTGAAAGTATGTATGTCTGTATATATTCCTTTGCGTGTTATGTATATATTCCTTTACTTATGTGTATGAATGTATTATTTAATTATGACTTTCAGAGAAAGTAACTTATTGGAAAATCATAATTAAAAACATACATTCATAGTAAAGGAATATAAAAAATACATACATATACGTAAAGGAATATATGTGGACATACATACATAACTCATTCTCACATTCCATTCACACAGCCACAATTGCTCCTTCTACCTACCGTTCTGAAAACCCTTTTAAAAAAAAAAAAAATTTTAACTTTAAAACTTACTTAAAATTTCTTAAAATAACTTCCCTCCCTTTCCCAAACAAAAATATTGCATTTCAAAAGCTCCACGATAAAATATATCTTCCTCCGCAGCCAATGAACCACTTTACACTTGCTTTTTTTCAGTGTAACTTCTAAGGACTTAACCTCACGGATTTCATGAATGAAATCCACGAAGTTCACTGCGCAAGCGCTGCCTGTGCAGCCGCACGCGCTCGAGGTCTGGAAATGCCGGCGTTCCCCGCATGCGCTGTTCATGCTGAACGCCGGCATTTCCAACGGCCAGAAGTGTGAGTAAGCCGACCGCACTCACGCTTCTGGCCTGGAATTTCTGGCCCATTATGTGTATTATTTTCCCACTTAACAATACATACAATGCTTCTGCTTTTTCGCAGAAAAATGTCTAAGAGTTACCAATCTAATAGCTTTCTTTGGATTCAATTTTGTTTTACTACTCTTAAATTTAAAACAGTATTAAAAAGTTCATAGCAAGTGCGAAGGCAATCAGAAATTCACTCCAGATTAAAATAATAAGTGCTGTGGAATTCTGAAGTAGAAAAAGAACTAAACTTAGAAGTAAAGATCATCAGAACAGACTGGAGGAAACGGCTTACTGCCCGAGCTCATGAAGGGAATAGTCACCATCCAACTGAGTAAGAAGTAGCCTAGATTTGAGGCCTGCCACAGCAAAATTCTGCCCCAACAAAACTTGCAAGTATAGTGAACAGTGAGGAGGAGAGTGATAGACTTCAGGAGGACATAGACAGGCTGGTGGAATGGGCGGACACGTGACAGATGAAATTTAACGCAGATAAGTGCAAAGTGATACATTTTGGTAGGAAGAACGAGGAGAGGCAATATAAACTATAAAGGGTACAATTCTAAAGGGGGTGCATGAACAGAGAGACCTGGGGGTATATGTGCACAAATCGTTGAAGGTGGCAGGGCAGGTTGAGAAAGCGGTTAAAAAAGCATACGGGATCCTGGGCTCCATAAATAGAGGCATAGGGCTCGATTTTGCCAGGCCCGAGGAGGCGGGATTGGAGGCGTGTAAGGTGTTAAAATCGCAAAAATGGCAGGCGGGCCCGATCACGCCTCCGAGCAATTTTCCCAAATGCGTGTTTTCTAACCCCGTTTCCATCCCGCCTCCAAGAGGCGGGATAGGCCCTTAAGGCCCTTAGCAACCAGCCTCTATAATCCCATTTGAGAGGCCTTTCAGATTTTACCACTTTTCCCACGTCCTGCATGTCTCCTCTGGAACACGCCAGTGGGAACAAATGGACTGCTTACTAACAGCTGCAGCTCCACCATTAAAAAGGAGTTTTCAGCAATCATCATTTGCAGGTTGTAGTGTATGTAACCTGTACCACCTTAAGAGACTACCTTAAGGTGATGGACTACTTTCTGATGGCTCCTGTATATTGTAGTACCGGTGGTGACCACACCGGTATATAAACCCTGTGGAGCAAATTGTATTTCAGTTCAGCCCTGACCCTCAGTTACTAAAGACCTGTTTAAGTATTCTGTTGTCTGTGTCCAGTTATTCAGCATAACTACATTTGGAAAACACAGACTCAACAGTGGCGACGAGTCTGATTGTACCTAGCGGCAGTTTTGCATCCAAGGAAGCTGCGTCCTCAGAACGGGCGTCGAAAAGGGGCATCCGCCCTCAACATCCTGCTGAGCACTGCATCGCACGGGAGGCCATCGGGAACCCGGATTGGTTTGCTGGCCACGAAGTCCACCATCAGCAACAGGCAGTGATCATCCCTTCTACGACAGCGGCGGGTAACCCCGATCGAACGGCACGGAGGGGAAGTCGGCCGAGTTGTCAGTGGGAGAAGGGGAGGGAAAACGAAGAAAAGGGCGGAGAACACGACCGCAGCCGGTGTCAGGGGCCGGACTGCAATCGGGGCAGAGACGCGCAGCAGCCAGAAAAGCGTTAATGTCCACGAGGACCGCGGGAGCGGCGGGGAACAAGAGCAGCAGCGTCGGGGGAAATAAAGGACCGCTGGGAGGCGAGAACGGCAACAGCGCGGTAATCGCCATTTTAGTCGGCGGGGGAAGAAGACAAGCATGGGAAAAGCCGCCAAGCGCGGGAAGCCGCCATTTTGAAAAATAAAATAAAATAAAGGAAACTCAACAAGGATGCCAAAAACGGGTAACATCACTGCTTTTGATAGCGATGTAGAAGATTGGGCCACTTATGTGGAACGCGTTGAAATTTACTGTACAGCGAATGAGGTACCAATGGATAAGAAAGCACTAACCCTATTAAACTCGATGGGTGCAAAGACGTACGGGTTATTAAGGCACCTTGTAACACCAGATAAACTGGTAGGAAAGAGTTTCGCGGATATTGTTACTATCCTGCAAGAGCATTTAAACCCCACGCCGCTGCTGATAGCGGAACGATTTAAATTTTACAAAAGAATTCAGCTTAAAGAGGAAAGCAACGCTGAATTCTTAATCGAACTGCGCAAGTTATCAAAGTACTGTCAGTTCGGTACAGGACTAGCAGATGCTCTGAGAGATAAGTTCGTGTGTGGGCTACTAAAGGAAGGAACCCAGAAGCGACTGCTAGAGGAAAAGGATCTTACGCTGGACAAAGCTTTCAGCATTGCAGCATCGCACGAGGCAGCAGCACGAGGCACTGCAGAAATGCAGCAAAGGCCATCGGAATTCAGCACCAGTGAAATGGCATTGGGCGCAGTAAAGTGCTATCGTTGTGGAAGGACAACGCATGATCAGAACCAGTGCTGGTTCAAAGATAAAGAATGCAGGCAATGTGGCAAACTTGGTCACATAGCGAGAGTATGCCGGTCAGGAAAGAAGACCAGCAACAAAAAGTCGCCGCAGGAGAAGTACAAAAAAGTACACAAGGTGACAGAGAACAGTTCGGATGAACAGAAGACGGATTCAGACTCCAGCAGTAAGGAACTGGGTTGTCTAAAAATACATAATGTGGGTAACACAGCAGACCACCAAACTATCTGGGTCATGCTTCGGATAGCAGGAGTCCAAGTGAAGATGGAATTGGACACTGGATCGGCATTGACGGTCATGAATAAGCACGATTACAAAAGGTTATTCTCACACATTCCCCTGAGGGATACGGAGATTGTATTGAAAACATACACGGGGCAAAGAGTATACCCCACCGGAAAGATAAAGGTAAAGGTGGTCTACAATGGTAAAGAAAGTCAGGGAATGGACTTGTATGTGTTACCTGAGGGAGGTCCGCCACTACTGGGACGGGAATGGATCCGGAGGATAAATATGGACTGGCATTCCTTACAAGCACTAACTGTAGATTCCTGTAAAGAGGACGACGTCAAACCTAAACGACTGTCCAAAATATTGGACGATGCTAAGGAGGTGTTCCAACAGGGACTGGGAACACTGAAAGGAATTACGGCAAACATCAAGGTTGCAGAACATGCAAACCCAAAATTTTTCAAAGCCAGACCGGTACCTTATGCGATACGACCTGCTGTGGAAGCAGAGCTGGAAGGGCTAGAACGTTCAGGAGTACTGTCAAAGGTGGACTGGAGCGAATGGGCCACACCCATTGTTCCCGTCATGAAGCGTTCGTTGAGCAACAAGCCGGGGGAACCTGGGAAGGTTCGCATCTGTGGCGATTTCAAGATCACTGTTAATCCGGTTCTTCACACGGTGCAATATCCGCTTCCGCGGATTGAGGATATCTTCGCTTCGCTGTCTGGCGGGAAACACTTCACCAAGATAGACCTGGCGCAGGCGTACATACAGATGGAAGTTGATGAAGCGTCACGCCAGTATCTCATGATCAACACACATAAGGGCTTATATCGGTATAATAGACTGGTTTTTGGAGTGGCATCGGCTCCAGCGATTTGGCAAAGGGCCATGGAGCAGGTATTACAGGGAATTCCAGGCACACAATGCTACCTGGACGACATTCTGATTACAGGAGATGATGATAAGGAACACCTCGCGAATTTGGAGCAGGTGCTCACCAGATTGAAAGAATATGGACTCAGAGTTAATCGCCAGAAATGTGAGTTCTTTCAGAAGCGAATCTCGTACTGCGGTCACGTCATTGACCAGGAGGGGCTTCATAAGTCACCTGACAAGATCGAAGCTGTTGTGAAAGCTCCCGCTCCGGAAAATGTATCCCAGTTGAGGTCGTTCCTTGGGTTGATTAACTATTACCACAAGTTTCTTCCAAATTTATCCATGGTGTTACACCCGCTGAACACTCTTTTGCAAATGGGAGTACCATGGAAGTGGAGCGAGGACTGTAAGCGGGCTTTTCAAAAAAGCAAGGCACTGATCACCTCTAAGGAAGTGTTGGCTCACTTTACCCAACGCTGCCTATTCGTTTAGCTTGTGATGCTTCTCCATATGGTATCGGGGCAGTGCTCTCACATAAGTTGCCAAATGGCTTGGAAAGGCCAGTCGCGTTCGCATCCAGATCATTGACCTCCGCAGAGCGCAACTATGCTCAGATAGATAGGGAGGCTCTCAGCCTCGTGTGGGGAGTTAAGAAATTTAACCATTACCTGCAAGGCCAAAGGTTTACGCTGCTGACAGATCACCAGCCGTTGGTTTCCATTTTTAACCCTAAGAAGGGTGTTCCGGTTATGACGGCGCAGAGGCTTCAGAGATGGTCCCTTTTCCTAGGGGCACATCAATATGATATCGAATTCAAAGGTACAAAGCAACATGGTAATGCTGATGGGCTGTCGCGCCTGCCACTACCTACAGTGGAAGAGGCACCGGCAGTTGACCCTGTCGAGATATTTCACTTGACCATCATCGAATGCTTACCAGTCACCAATGCAAGTATTGAGAGAGAGAGACCCGAAACAACCCGACACTGTCTCGGGTCTACGATTTGACAGTGAAGGGATGGCCAGCACATGGCGAACCACTGTTACCTGCATTCTCAGCCAGACGAGAACAGCTGTCCGTCTGTCAAGGAACATTGATGTATGGAACAAGGGTGATTATTCCTCCTAAATTAAGGGAGAGAGTTCTGAAGGAACTGCATGAAGGTCATCTGGGGGGAGTCAAGATGAAAGGCCTTGCTAGGGCTTATGTGTGGTGGCCAGGTATCGACAAACAAATAGAGGATCTGACTAAAAGCTGCTCAGGGTGCCAAAAAGTTCAAAACGCACCTCCAATTGCAACGCTGCATCCGTGGGAATGGCCTTCAACCCCATGGCAACGTGTGCATATCGACTTTGCAGGTCCATTCATGGATTCCATGTTTTTGATAGCGGTAGACGCACATTCTAAATGGCCAGAAGTGATTAAGATGTTGACCACTACCTCTGAAAAGACGATCGCAGTTCTAAGAACCATATTTGCAAGGAATGGGTTGCCGGAACAAATATGTTCAGACAACGGACCACAGTTCGTGTCAGAAGAATTCCAGAAATTCATGAAAAAGAATGGGGTGAAACACTATACATCTGCCCCATATCATCCGGCTACCAATGGGTTGGCTGAGAGATTTGTACAAACGTTCAAAAAGGTGATAAAGGCCATGAGCGAAGACCATATTCCACTACAACACAAGGTGGACAATTTCCTGATGGCATATCGAAACGCCACGCATGCAGTGACAAATCAAAGCCCTGCCATAATGTTCTATAACAGGAGGTTGCGGTCCCGGTTGGATTTATTAAAACCCAATGTGCGTAGGGAAGTCGAAAACAAACAATTCCAGCACGTAAATAACAAAGCCACTCGGAGTTTCGAAATAGGACAACCAGTGTTGGCCAGGGTCTATAGGAATGATAAATGGCAATCCGGAACAATTCGTGCCCGACAAGGACCCTTGATGTACACGGTAGACGTTGGTGAGAACGTAATACGACGTCATGCTGACCAACTGGTGTAATCGAGAACAAGGGTCGACCCCATGTCTACGGCAGAGACACCAGTTGAAGAAGTTATTGAGCCTGTAGCATCTACCTCAGACTCGAATGTACATGATGATGTTCAATCCATAAGAGATCAAATGGATGAGTCACCCCAGCAACGAGAACCAGAGACCCCTGAAAGGCGTTATCCGGCCTGGATCAGGAGGCCTCCTCAGAGACTGAATCTTTGAACAGTTTTGTATGAAAGTTGTATATATGTTATCCATGTTATGTTTAAATTGGGGTGTACACTGTTAAGCTAAAAGGGGAGGAATTGTAGTGTATGTAACCTGTACCACCTTAAGAGACTACCTTAAGGTGATGGACTACTTTCTGATGGCTCCTGTATATTGTAGTACCGGTGGTGACCACACCGGTATATAAACCCTGTGGAGCAAATTGTATTTCAGTTCAGCCCTGACCCTCAGTTACTAAAGACCTGTTTAAGTATTCTGTTGTCTGTGTCCAGTTATTCAGCATAACTACATTTGGAAAACACAGACTCAAAACAGGTGGCAGAACTTTGTTGTCTCAGATCTGGGGGAACTTTTAGCAGACATACCCATTGTTGTGGAAGTTTGGAGCCTGACACCCATCTCCAGTGTGACCTCCTGGGAAACCCCTCTCGCCACCTTGACTGAGCGCTTCCTCAACTGAGGCATATACCAGAAGCATGGGAACCATTTATTTCCTTTCCTCCTGGACATCAGATTCAGACAAAGACCAGCCGTGGCAGCAGCAGAACCATGAATAACAGCACCACCAACAGCAGCAGCATCAACAGGAGCGCCAAGCTGCTGCTCACCCATCTGAAGCTGCACAGGCCAGAAGGCGCCAGCGCGCGACCACATTGCTGCCCGGGATGCAAGGGATGCACTCATCTTGGCCAGATTTGCTTAGCCTGCACAATCAAACAATTTTGCCTCGCACCTTCTTATCAGACTATCGACAATGGCCAAGAACCTGCAGATTCCTATCACTCTGACGACCATACTGACAGTTGCAAGGCACCCTAAGCCCTCAGCGAAATGACACACGCCACACCTGCAACAGTTTGCCATCAGAATTTTTTATGACAAACAATTGATGGCTTTTCAAAATTAAACACAACATTACACCCAAGTGACTACGGTAGCCAGCCAGCCTCACCATGGAGGTAGCCATCCTTTCCAAGGAGGTTGCCATCCTTTCCGTGGTGATGCGTTCATGCGCCAATGCCTCCACACAGGCTCTGCTCATGTTAGCGATGGACTCCTCCATTCACTTCACACTCGCAGCGACCCTGGAGACAAAACCTGCCAGAGACTCCTGCACCTGTTCCTGGAGTTCCAGCACCGCTGTCCTTCTGGATGGACCCGGAGTCACAGGGTCAACATGCAGCGGAGCCGAGCTGGGAGCGTCCTGCACCCTCTGACGAGGACACTCCACTGCTGTCCCTGTCTCCACCATCTGCTGATGCTCACTTGTGAGCTGTGATACACCAGGTGACAACTCTACTCTATGCCCTGAAGGTCCCACCGAGGTGTGAGTGTGTGCGCTGGTGATGTGTGTGTTTAATTCTGCTGATGCAGCACCCTCAGAGGTTGCAGCTTCCTCTGAGGAGTCTGGAAGCTTCCTCCTGGACAGTGGGGACGGGGGCTTTCGATGGTCCTGTGGGGGAGTAAAGGAGAGTTAGAGATGTGAGGTCAAGGTTACATGCACATTGAATAGTGCAGATGATCATAAGTCAATCTGTTAGAGCATCAGATTCATTATCAGTGACTCATGCAATGTCAATGAGAGAGATGCCAAACTATTCTGTCACTAGCTTGCTGTGATGCGCCTGCCTGTCCGTCCCCCACTTAGGAATCCTCCTCGATCCCGTCAATTTCCAGGGCCGCCTCCTCCGAGGTGGTGAGCTGGGCTACTGAGGGTGGCCCTCCTCCTGTCATGGCTCTTTCCCTCTTATTGTGGGCTCTCTTTTCCTGCAATGAGGGACACAAGTGGAGCTTGAGTGAGAATGAAGGAGTAAGTGTAGAGAATCCATAGCATAGATGCTTAGATGGAGACAAAGAGCCCTCCCTGTGTGTTGTAAGTTGTCATTGCATCACAGTGATAGAGAGTGTGAGGGCTGCATGGTCGAATAGTTAAGTGAATGTGACCATAGAGAGAGAGGGAATGGGTAAGGGTGCAGGGATGTAAGAGTCAAGTGGGATGTGGAGGAAGAAGTTGGCAAAGCTGAGTGCTGTTGAGGAGAGGCAATGGGGATCAGTTTGAGGGTGATGGGTAAATCATACTCACTTTTCCTGCGCGCAGGTGGTCATGAAAGCTCTTCCTGCACTGCAGCCAGGTTCTGCGGCACATAGACATAGAGTTGACCTCCCGGGCCACTTGCATCCACACAGTTTTAGTCTGCTGGGGAGGCTTCTTCCTCCCTGAGAAAGGGAAGAGCACCTCCTTATTTGCTCTTGCTCCCTCCACCAGAGCTTGCAGGGCGGCGTCATCGAACCGTGGAGCCCACTTTGGCCTACTGCTGGACATAGTTGTTGAATGAAGTGATCACATCAATGGGCATAAAGTTTGCAGTCTCCAGAAGAAGCAAGGCTGCTTGCAGGCCTTAAATCCAGCAGCATTGATGACGTCATCGGAGGTGACTTTCAGGATGGAAAGACTAATTGGGCCAGGGGTTCCCACACGCTGCAAATCAATTGCCCAATTAGGGGGAAATCACACTTTTTTCCCACATCACACTGGAGTCGGGTTCAGGACTCGAAAAACACCTGGCATGCCCCCAGCCCGCCCCAATGGCAAAATCGAACCCATAGAGTACAAAAGCAAGGAAGTTATGATGAACCTTTATAAAACACTGGTTCGGCCTCAACTGGAGCATTGTGTCTAATTCTGGGCACCACACTTTAGGAAGGATGTGAAGGCCTTAGAGAGGGTGCAGAGAAGATTTACGAGAATTATTCCAGGGATGAGGGACGGCAGTTGCACAGGTAGACTGGAGAAGCTGGGGTTGTTCTCCTTAGAGCAGAGAAGTATTAAATCCGTGTGTTAATGGAGACACAGAATGCAGGAGTTGGTTTAACAAGTCTTTACTGAATGGAGACAATCTGGAAACTGAAACTACAGAAGCCTGCCAGGGCCTTTTATACAGGGATGGTCACTGCCGGTACTGCAGTCTGAGACCAGTTATTCCCTTAAAGGGACATACACAACAATTCCTCCCCTTTTAGATAAACAGTACATAACATTCATTTAACAACTAAATAATAACTAATTACAATTACAATTACGGTTGCTAGATATATTAGTTGAAGTTAAGCAATTATAAGTTCAGTCTTTGAGGAGGCTTCCTGATTCTGTCTGGATAATGCCTCTTTGGGATATCAGGTTCTTCTGGCAAGGTTGAGTCGGGATCAATGTCGTTGTTTGGTTCGTCTGCTTCCAATATCACCGATTCTGCGGTAGATGTAATTGGTACTTCGATTTCATCGCCAGGTGTATCAGATCGTGGTGTGGAGTTGAGGTTTTCCAGTGACTTTAGAATCTGGTCAGCATGGCGTCTTACAATGCTTTCTCCAACGTCCACGGTATACATTAGAGGTCCTTGCCGTGTACAGATCGTTCCTGGCTGCCATTTCTCTGTGCGGTAGTCCCGGGCCAAAACTGGTTGACCTATCTTAAAACTCCTGGTCGGCCTTTCATTCATATTCTGAAACTGTCTGTTCTCCACATCTCTTCTGACGTTTGGCTTAACCAAATCCAAGCGGCATCGTAGTCTTCGATTGAAGAACATCATGGCTGGAGTTTGGTTGGTAACCGCATGTGTCGCATTCCGGTAGGCAAACAAGAAGTTGTCCACCTTGTGTTGTAGGGGTATATCTTCATTACACATTGCCTTGATAGCCTTCTTGAATGTTTGAACAAACTCTCGGCCAATCCATTAGTGGCTGGATGATATGGGGCGGATGTGTAATGCTTAACACCATTGTTCTTTAAGAACCTCCGGAACTCTTCAGACACAAACTGTGGTCCATTGTCAGAGCAAATCTGTTCAGGCAGCCCATTCCTGGTGAATATGGTTCGTAAGACTGTGATAGTTTTTTCTGTGGTGGTTGAGGACATTTTTATTACCTCTGGCCACTTTGAATGTGCATCCACCGCAATTAAAAACATCGAGTCCATAAAGGGACCAGCAAAATCAATGTGCACCCTTTGCCATGGAGATGAGGGCCACTCCCATGGATGTAGAGGGGCTTGTGGTGGGGCGTTTTGGACCTTCTGGCATCCTGTACAGCTCTTGGTCATCTCTTCGATTTCTCTATCGATTCCCGGCCACCACACAAACGCTCTGGCTAAGTTCTTCATTTTTACCCCTCCCAGATGACCCTCATGAAGCTCATTGAGCACTCTATCCTTCAATTTGGGTGGAATTACTACTCTGGATCCACACATCAAGGTTCCTCTGCACACTGACAGCTGTTCTCTTCTCGGCGAGAATGCTGGCAGCAGTGGTTCGCCATGAGCTGGCCATCCCTTCACCGTTAAATCATAGACCCAGGAGAGTGTCGGGTCATTTCGTGTTTCCTTTTCTATGTTTGCATTCGTCACAGGGAGACATTCGACAATACTCGAGGGGAATAAATCCACTGGATCCACTGCCAGTTCTTCATCCACCGTTGGCAACGGTAGGCGTGACAATCCATCAGCATTCCCATGCTGTTTAGTTCCTTTGTACTCTATGTCATATTGGTGTGCCCCTAGGAAAAGGGACCACCTCTGTAGCCGTTGTGCCATCATTATCGGTACGCCCTTCTGAGGGTTGAAAATGGAGACGAGAGGTTGATGATCAGTTAGTAGAGTAAATTTCTGACCGTGCAGGTAGTGATTGAACTTCTTCACCCCCCACACCAGGCTGAGGGCCTCTCTGTCAATCTGGGCGTAGTTACGCTCGGCTGAAGTTAACGAGCGTGACGCAAAAGCTATCGGCCTCTCAGAACCATCAAGGAATTTATGTGACAGTACCGCCCCAATGCCGTAGGGAGACGCATCACACGCCAGTCTTATCGGTAGTGATGGGTTGTAGTGAGCCAATACTTCTCTTGAAGTGATTAGGTCCTTACTCTTCTGAAAGGCCCGCTTACATTCATTGCTCCATTTCCATGCTACTCCCGTTCGTAGTAGGGCGTTCAGTGGATGCAGAATTGTGGACAAATTCGGCAAAAGCTTATGGTAGTAATTCACCAATCCGAGGAATGACCTCAGTTGTGACACATTTTCAGGCGCTGGAGCCTTAACTACCACTTCAATTTTGTCAGGGGACTTATGCAACCCCTCTTCATCAATCACGTGGCCACAATACGATATCTGTTTCTTAAAAAACTCGCACTTGGGGCAATTGGCTCGTAGCCCATGTTCACGTAGTCTAGTGAGCACCTGCTCTAGGTTGGCAAGGTGTTCACTGTCATCATCACCTGTCACTAGGATGTCGTCCAAGTAATACTGAGTCCTCGGAATCCCTTGCAGGACTTGTTCCATCGCTCTTTGCCATATCGCCGGAGCTGATGCTGCTATGAATACCAGTCGATTATACTGGTAAAGACCTTTGTGAGTGTGTATCGTGAGATACTTCCTAGAGGATTCTTCAACCTCCATCTGCAAATATGCTTGCGCTAGGTCAATTTTTGTAAAACGCTTCCCTGCGGATAGTGAGGCGAAGATATCTTCTATCCTTGGAAGAGGATATTGTACTGTGTGAAGGACTGGGTTCACTGTCACCTTGAAGTCCCCACAGATGCGAACCTTCCTTGGCTCCTCAGACTTATTGTTTAACGTTTTCTTCATGACAGGAACGATGGGTGTCGCCCACTCACTCCAGTCTACCTTAGATAACATGCCTGCATTCTCCAGATTCTCCAGCTCTGCCTCGACGGCTGGGCGAATTGCATATGGTACCGGTCTTGCTTTGAAAATCTTGGGAATTGCATTCTCCTCTATTTTTATCGAGGCGGTTACGCCTTTAAGGGTGCCCAGTTCTTGTTGAAATACCTCTTTGGCGTCAGCTAAGATTGTTGACAATCGTCCAGGAGTGACGTCGTCATCCTTTTTACCAGCCACCATCAGTGCCTGAATGGAGTGCCAGTCTAAACTTATCTTTCTGATCCATTCACGTCCCAATAACGGTGGTCCACCATCTTGCAGAATGTAGAGATATAATTTCTGTATTTTCTTGCTGTTGTATTCGACAGGCACCCTTATTTTTCCTCTGGGGTATACTTTTTGCCCCGTATACGTCCTCAAGACAATGGATGTCTCTCTCAAGGGTATGTGTGAGAATAGCCGCTCGTAGTCTCGTCGATTCATGACGGTTAGAGCTGATCCTGTATCCAATTCCATTTTGACTTGAGACCCTGCTATCGTGAGGGTGACCCAAATGGTTCGGTGATCCTCTTTTGCGATTACGTTGTGAAGTTTGAGACAGCTTAGTCTCTTGTTCCCGGATTCACTATCGCTCATCTGGTCTTCGGAACTACTGTCTGTCATCTTTTGTACTTTCCTGTACGGTTCCTTAGTTGCCTTTTTATTGTCGTTGGTCTTCTTCTCAGACCTGCAAACTCGTGCAATGTGTCCCATCTTTCCGCATTGCCTGCATATTTTGTCCTTGGACCAGCAGTCCTTCTGGTCATGGTTTGTTCTGCCGCAGCGATAACATTTTGCAAATCCCCGTGTCATTTCGTGGGTGCCGTATTCCTGTGGCTTTTGTTGTATTTCTGCAGCTCCCCTTGCTGCTGCTTCGTACGATACTGCCACGCTGAAAGCCTTATCTAGCGTCAGCTCTTTCTCTGAGAGTAACCTCTTCTGGGTTCCTTCACTCAGGAGTCCACAGACAAATTTGTCCCGTAAGGTATCTGCCAGTCCTGCTCTGAACTGGCAGTGCTTTGATAGCTTGCGTAGTTCCGTAAGGTAATCAGCATTGCTCTCATTTTTATGCTGATTTCTCCTGTGGAATTTAAATCTTTCTGCTATCAGCAGCGGTGTAGGATTTAGGTGTTCCTGTAGGATAGCAACAATTTCGTTAAAACTCTTCGCCTTCGGTTTGGCTGGAGTAATTAGGTCCCGCAATAGGCCGTACGTTCTTGCGCCCATTAAATTTAGCAATACCGATGCCTTTTTCCCCTCGGCTATTTCGTTTGCCTCGCAATATACCTCGACTCTTTCCACATACGTGGTCCAGTCTTCTATTGCATTATCGAAGGCAGTGATATCGCCAGTCTTTGGCATCTTGAAAATCTAAGATGGCATCTCCCGCGCTTTTCCGTCGTCCCCGATGGATCAAAATGGCGCCTCCCGCGCTTTTCCTTCTTCCCCGCCGAGTTAAGATGGCGCCTCCCGCGCTTTCCCGCCGCTGCCGCTACTGTCAACGCCGCTCTCCGCGGTATTTTTATTTTTAACCGTTCCCGTCGTGGAGCAAACCCTCTGGGACACTTCCCTCCCTCTTCTTAGGTCCGAACGCTGCCCGGCTGCGAAGCACCGGCCGCGCCCTGTGTGCTCCACCCTCTCTCTCTCTCTGCTTCCCGACTCGCTGCCCGGCCCCATTGCAGAGCCACCCAATCGAGCTCTAGCCCGCCGCAGCCCAGGAAGGATCAGTGCACTACCTGCCACCAGCCCGATTAGCTGGGAAACCACAGACTGGGGAACCAAGCCTGGCTCTTGACAGTCTCCCCTGCAAGTTTTCAATCCGATGATTTGGAGGGTGGTTGCCCACGGTCGACGCCCGTTTCTCAAGTTTCTTTGGATTATTTTTTTTTTCTTTTCTGGCTTCGACCTTCAATAACGTCGTCTGAGGTGCTGCCGAGTTGCAGGTAAGTTCGTTTCTTACTCGTCGCCAGTATTAAATCCGTGTGTTAATGGAGACACGGAATGCAGGAGTTGGTTTAACAAGTCTTTACTGAATGGAGACCATCTGGAAACTGAAACTACAGAAGCCTGCCAGGGCCTTTTATACAGGGATGGTCACTGCCGGTACTGCAGTCTGAGACCAGTTATTCCCTTAAAGGGACGTACACCACAAGAAGGTTGAGAGGAGATTTGATAGAGGTGTTCAAATCATGAGGGGTCCAGACAGAGCAGATAGAGAGAAACTATTCCCATTGGCAGAAGGGTCGAGAACCAGAGGACACAGATTTAAGGTGTTTGGCAAAAGAACCAAAGGCAACATGAGGAAAAACTGTTTTACGCAGCGAGTGGTTATGATCTGGAATGCACTGCCTGAAAGGGTGGTGGAGACAGACTCAATTGTGGCTATCTAAAAGGAATTGGCAAGTACCTGAAGGAAAAAAAATTGCAGGGTTACGGGGAAAGGGCGGTGAGTGGGACTGGCTGAAGTGCTCTTGCAGAGAGCTGGCACCAGCTCCACAGGCTGAATGGCCTCCTTCTGTGCTGTAACCATTCTATGATTCAATTACAGTAGGCTCCCCACTGGAGGGCAGAGAAGCTGCTTCCAATATTCAAATATGCCTGATGCCAGGTGACTGACTAGGGGTCAAGGTTGAATCTTTATGGCGGGCAGAAATCACAGAATCACAGAAATCACAGAAACCCCACAGTGCAGATAGAGGCCATTTCGGCCCATCGAGCCTGCACCGACACATATCCCACCCGATCCCCGTAACCCCTACACATATCCCACCCTATCCCCACGTATTTAATCCCCCTAACACTAAGGGTCAATTTATCATAGCCAATCAACCTAATCCGCACATCTTTTGGACTGTGGAAGGAAACCGGAGCACCCGGAGGAAACCCATGCAAACACGGGGAGAATGTGCAAACTCCACACAGACAGTCACCCGAGGCCAGATTCGAACCCGGGTCCATGGCGCTGTGAGGCAACAGTGCTAACCACTATGCCACCGTGCTGCCCACGGTGCTGCTCCCTCAACCCAGAGATGCGTCCCAGTGACAGAAAGGTGGAAAATCTATACTCTGGTATTTAGCGGCAATGGGGAAGGGGAGTGGGCTTTAGCTACACCGGGAAAGTACTCCTGGGCTTTTGTGCCACTGGGGATTAGCAATACGGGGGTGAGGGTCCTAAGTTTGGCAGTACTAATGCCAGGGTTGCTGGGGCTTGGCAGCATGAGGTAGTTGGAGCCTTTAGCCTGGCATCACTGGAGGAACAGCCTGGGAATTGGTAGAACTGGGGAGAGGAAATCTGAGGTTTGGCAAAACTAGTGGTGGCATGTGGGATTTAGCTCACTGGTGGATTCCTGGTACTTGCCAGCAGCAGGAGGAGGGAGAGGACATGGGCCTGGGAAACTGTTCACACTGCACATGCTCAGACTGCAGGATCTGCCTTCAGCTTAAAGAAGCACAGCTCTGAGTAAATATGTCAAGTTCAAGCCCAGGTTGCTGGAATAGGCCAGTCTTCAAGTAAAAACTTTGTTGAAATAAATAACTTATATTTATGTAGCATCTTTCATGAACTCAGAATGTGCCATAGTGCTTCACAGCCATTTAAGAACATAAGAAGTAGGAGCAGGAGTAGGCCATACGGCCCCTCGAGCCTGCTCCACCATTCAATAAGATCATGGCTGATCATCGACCTCAACTCCACTTTCCCGCCTGATCTCCATATCTCTTGATTCCCCTAGAATCCAAAAATCTCTCTATCTCAGCCTTGAATATAGTCAAAGACTCAGCATTCACAGCCCTCTGGGGCAGAGAATTCCAAAGATTCACAACTCTCTGAGTGAAGAAATTCCTCCTCATCTCGGTCTTAAATGGCCTACCCCTTATCCTGAGACTATGCTCCCTAGTTCTAGACACACCAGCCAGGGGAAACAACCTCTCAGCATCTACCCTGTCAATCCCCTTCAGAATCTTATGTTTCAAGGAGGTCACCTCTCATTCTTCCAAACTCCAGAGAGTATAGGCCCATTCTACACAATCTCTCATCATAGGACAGCCCTCTCATCCCAGGAATCAATCTGGTGAACCTTCGTTGCACCGTCTCCAAGGCAAGTATATCCTTCCTTAGATAAGGAGACCAAAACTGTGCACAGTACTCCAGGTGTGGTCTCACCAAGGCCCTGTACAATTGTAGCAAGACTTCCTTACTCTAATACTCCAACCCCCTTGCAATAAAGGCCAACATGCCATTTGCATTCCTTATTGCTTGCTGTACCTGCATGCTAGCTTTCTGTGTTTCATGCACAAGGACACCCAGATCTCTCTGAACACCTACATTTGAAAGTTTCTCACCATTTAAAAAATATTCTGTTTTTCTATTCTTCCTACCAAAGTGAATAACCTCACATTTCCCTAAATTATACTCCATCTGCCACCTTACTGCCCACTCACTTAGTCTATATATATCCCTTTGCAGACTCTGTGTTCTCCTCACAGCTTACTGTCCCATCTAGCTTTGTATCATCAGCAAACTTGGATACTTTACACTTGGTCCCTTCATCTAGGTCATTAATATAGATTGTAAATAGCTGATCCTTGCAGCACCCCACTAGTTACAGCCTGCCAACCTGAAAAAGATCCATTTACCCCTACTCTCTGTTTTCTGTCCGTTAACCAATCCCCAACCCCATGAGCCCTAATCTTGTGTAATAACCTTTTATGTGGGACCTTATCGAATGCCTTTTGGAAATCCAAATATACTACATCCACTGGTTCCCCTTTATCTACCCTGCTAGTTACATCCTCAAAAAACTCTAATAAATTTGTGAAACACGATTTCCCTTTCATAAAACCATGTTGACTCTGCCTAATCATGTTATGATTTTCTAAGTGCCCTGATACCACTTCCTTAACAATGGATTCCAGCATTTTCCCAATGACTGATGTCAGGCTTACTGGCCTGTAGCTCCCTGTTTTTTCTCTCCCTCCTTTCTTGAATAGCGGTGTTACATTTGCGACCTTCCAATCTGCTGGGACCATTCTAGAATCTAGGTAATTTGAAATGTAGTCACGGTTGTAATGTAAGGAAACACCAACTAATTTACACACAGCTAGCCCCCAGAAAGAGCATCAAGATAAATGACCAGATAATCTGCTTTAGTAATGTTGATTGAGGGATAAATGTTGGCCACGACACAAAGCAAACTCCACTGCTCTTCTTCAAATAGTGCCGTGGGATCTTTTTGTCCCCTTGAGAGGGCAGAGCCTCAGTTTAACATCTTAGCTGTCATATTGTTTTTATGATGGTTTTTGAAACACCTAAAGGTAGAGACATAATTATGCATGCAATAGTTGAATTGACAGTAAGATAGAAAGCATTCAAACAGAGAGAATGAATAAGACAATTAGCTGATATGAGCAAATTTGGCTAAGGTAAATAAAATCAGAGAGTTAAATGTATGGCTCAAAGATTGGTGTGGGAGAAATGGGTTTTGCTTCTTGGGACACTGGCACCAGTACTGGGACAGGAGAGAGCTGTTCCGTTGGGACGGACTTCACTTGGCCAGTGCTGGGACTAGAATCCTGGTGAATCGAATAACTAGGGCTGTAGAGAGGGCTTTAAACTAATTAGTGGGGGGGAGGTTTCAAGAGAGTGAAAAATAAAAATGCCAGCCGAGAAGGCAATAGAGCAAGGTAGCAGTGGGGGAATTAAAAACCAGAGCGTGTCAGGAAGGGACAGAATGTATAAAGATAAAGGTAAAGTAGTAAAGGGGGTAAAAGCAGGAATAAATTGTCACAAAACATATTTAAAAGTTCTTTATCTGAATGCACGCAGCATTCGTAAGAAAATAGACGAGTTGACGGTACAAATAACTACACATGGGTATGATCTGGTGGCCATTGCAGAAACATGGCTGCAAGGTGACCATGACTGAGAACTAAACATCCAGGGGTATTTGACTATTAGGAAGGACAGACAGGAAGGAAAGGGAGGCGGGGTGGCTATGTTAATAAAGGATGGAATCACTGCAGTAGTGAGAAATGATATTGGGTCAAAGGATCAGGATAGTGAAACAGTTTGGGTGGAGATAAGGAATAATAAGGGGAAAAAGTCACTAGTGGGCATAGTCTATAGGCCTCCTAACAGTTGCAACTCTATTGGTCGGAGTATAAATCAGGAAATAGTTGGGGCTTGTAATAAGGGAACAGCTATAATCATGGGAGATTTTAACTTTCATATTGACTGGACAAATCAAATTGGGCAGGGCAGCCTTGAGGAAGAGTTCATAGAGTGCATTAGGGATGGGTTCCTTGAGCAGTATGTTACTGAACCAACCAGGGGGCAGGAAATCTTAGATCTGGTCCTGTGTAATGAGACAGGATTAATAAAAAATGTCCTAGTAAAGGAGCCCCTTGGAATGAGTGACCATAACATGGTTGAATTCCAAATTCAGATGGAGGGTGAGAGAGTTGGATCTCAAACCAGCATACTAAGCTTAAATAAAGGAGACTATGAAGGTATGAGAGCAGAGTTGACTAAAGTGGACTGGGAAAATAGATTAAGGTGTAAGACGGTACATGAGCAGTGGTGTACATTCAAGGAGATATTTCACAACTTTCAAGAAAAATATATTCCACTGAGGAAAAAGGGGCATAAAAGAAAAGACAGCCATCCGTGGCTAAGTAACGTAATAAAGGATAGTATCCGACTGAAAACAAGGGCATATAAAGTAGCCAAATCTAGTGGGAGGATAGAAGATTGGGAAGCATTTCAAAGCCAGCAAAGAATAACTAAAAGATTAATTAAGAAAGGGAAGATAGATTATGAAAGTAAACTAGCAAAAAATATAAAAACAGATAGCAAGAGTTTCTACAGTTATATAAAAAGAAAAAGGGTGGCTAAAGTGAATGTTGGTCCCTTAGAGGACGAGACTGGGAAATTAGTAGTGGGGAACATGGAGATGGCAAAAACGCTGAACAAATATTTTGTATCAGTCTTTACAGTAGAGGACACTAAAAATATCCCAACACTGGACAAACAGGGGGCTATAGGGGGGGGGGGGGGGAGGAGCTAAACACGATTAAAATCACTAAGGAGATGGTACTCAGGACTTAAGGCGGATAAATCCCCTGGACCTGATGACTTACATCCTAGGGTCTTGAGAGAAGTAACGGTAGGGATTGCGAATGCATTGGTGGTAATTTTCCAAAACTCCCTGGATTCAGGAAAGGTCCCAGCAGATTGGAAAACTGCTAATGTAACGCCCTTATTTAAAAAGGGAGGTAGACAAACGGCTGGAAACTATAGACCAGTTAGCCTAACATCGGTGGTTGGTAAAATGTTGGAGTCCATTATTAAGGAAGCAGTAACAGGACATTTGGATAAGCATAATTTAATCGGACAGAGTCAGCATGGTTTTATAAAGGGGAAGTCATGTTTGACGAATTTGCTCGAATTCTTTGAGGACGTAACAAACAGGGTGGATAAAGGGGAACCAGTGGAAGTGGTATATTTGGACTTCCAAAAGGCATTTGACAAGGTGCCACACAAAAGATTACTGCACAAGATAAAAAATCACAGGATTGGGGGTAATATACTGGCATGGGTGGAAGATTGGCTATCTAACAGAAAACAGAGTTGGGATAAATGGTTCATTCTTGGGTTGGCAATCAGTAACTAGTGGTGTTCTACAGGGGTCAGTGCTGGGACCCCAACTCTTTACAATCTATATTAACGATTTGGAGGAGGGGACCAAATGCAACATATCCAAGTTTGCTGATGATACAAAGATGGGAGGGAAAGCAGCGAGTGAGGAGGACATAAAAAACCTGCAAAAGGACATAGACAGGCTAAGTGAGTGGGCAGAAATTTGGCAGATGCAATATAATGTTGGAAAGTGTGAGGTTATGCGCTTTGGCAGAAAAAATCAAAGAGCAAGTTATTATCTAAATGGAGAGAAACTGCAAAGTGCTACAGTACAAAGGGATCTGGGGGTCCTGGTGCATGAAACACAGAAGGTTAGTATGCAGGTACAGCAGGTGATCAGGAAGGCCAATGGAATCTTGGCTTTTATTGCAAGGGGGATGGAGTATAAAAGCAGGGAAGTCTTGTTTCAGTTATACAGGGTACTGGTGAGGCCACACCTGGAATACTGCGTACAGTTTTGGTTTCCATATTTAAGAAAAGATATACTTGCTCTCAAGGCAGTTCAGAGAAGGTTCACTCGATTCATTCCGGAGATGAGGGGGTTGACTTATGAGGAAAGGTTGAGTAGGTTGGGCCTCTACTCATTGGAATTCAGAAGAATGAGAGGCGATCTTATCAAAACATATAAGATGGTGAGGGGGCTTGATCAGGTAGGATGGGTGTGACTAGACCTAGGGGGCATAATCTTAGAATAAGGGGCTGCCCTTTCAAAACTGAGATGAGGAGAAACTTATTCACTCAGAGGGTAGTAAATCTATGTAATTTGCTACCTCAGAGAGCTGTGGAAGCTGCGACATTAAAATTTTTTAAAACAGAGATAGACAGTTTCCTAGCTGATAAGGGAATTAGGGGTTACGGGGAGCGGGCAGGGAAGTGGACGTGAGTCTAGGTTCGGATCAGCCATGATCCTATTGAATGGTGGAGCAGGCCCGAGGGGCCGTATGGCCTACTCCTGCTCCTACTTCCTATGTTCTTATGTTCTGACATCAGCAAAGAACTTCAAAGAAGAAACCACTGCAAAAGGGTATAAAAATAAGAGCTTTTCAAACAGAAAGTCAGAACTCGCTGAATGGGGCAAGCGTTTCTCAACTTCACAGGCATGCTCTGTAAGTTTTTAACTGAGTCTCAGGAAATCAAGTAATTGATTTTGGTGGATGTTCTGGATTTAGAAATAAGAAAGAAATGTAGAAATGAAACGAAGTAAAGATTTGAAAATAAGGATCTCTGAGAAATAAGAAAAGTAAGCTATTTGTATTTTGAATTGTTAATGTTGCGACTGATTCAACAGCTGTTAAATGAATGTCGGCTCTTAAATAAAACTATATATTTTTAGAATTGTCTCAAAGAGTATTTCTGTATAAACTCGCAAACCCAATTTCTGTACACTCTTTTGTAAGGAGTTGCAGAATTCTGGGGGGTATTCCAGACCCTCCTAATATCCAGAAGGTTACAGTCTAGTTCAACTTATTAAAAGTACTATCTGGCGGACGGTAACATCTTCAGTCATTCCTTTCCTTTAGGGAGAGATAACCTGAACCTTTAGACCCACTTAAGCGTCTTATGGAATTCAGCTATCTCTAACTTAAGTTGAAGGTGAATGTCTGGGGAATACGCCTGATCTGGGATAGCCCGGGAAGGGCTAGGACTTGTAATTATCCCTTCATCAGAAGGCTTTCGATAAGGTCCCGCAAAAGAGATTAGCATGCAAAGTCAAAGCAAATGGGATTGGGGGTACTGACTTGGATAGAGAACTGGTTGGCAGACAGGAAGCAAAGAGTTGGAAAAAACGGGTCTTTTTCCGAGTGGCAGGCAGTGACTGGTGGGGTACCGCAGGGATTGGTGTGAGGACCCTAGCTATTCACAATATATATATATGATCTAGACGAGGGAACTAGATGTAATATCGCCAAGTTTGCAGACAACACAAAGCTGGGTGAGCGTGTGTGCTGTGAGGAGGATGCAGAGAAACTGCAGGATGATTTGGACAGGTTGGGTGATTGGGCAGACGCATGGCCGATGCAGTATAATATGGATAAATGCGAGGTTATCCACTTTGGTAGCAAAAACAGGAAGACAGATTATTATCTGAATGGCAATAGATTGGGAAAAGGGGAAGTGCAACGAGACCTGGGTGTCCTTGTGCACCAGTCACTGAAGGTAAGCATGCAGGCGTAGCGAAAGGATTCGAGTACAGGAACAAGGATGTCTTGCTGCAGTTGTACAGGGCCTTGGTGAGACCACACCTTGAGTATTGTGTGCAGTTTTGGTTACCTTATCTGAGGAAGGATGTTCTTACCATGGAGGGAGTGCAGCGAAGATTCACCAGACTGATACCTGGGATGGCAGGAATGATGTAAGAAGAGAGATTGGGTCGATTAGGCTTATATTCACTAGAGTTTAGAAGAATGAGAGGGGATCTCATTGAAACGTATAAAATTCTAACAGGACTAGACAGACTAAATGCAGGAAGGATGTTCCCGATGGCGGGGGAGTCCAGAACCAGGGGTCACAGTCTAAGGATAAGGAGTAAGCCATTTAGGACTGAGATGAGGAGGAATTTCTTCACCTAGAGAGTGGTGAACCTGTGGAATTCTCTACCACAGAAGGCAGTTGAGGCCAATTCACAAGGAGTTATATATATTTCTTAAGGCTAAAGGAATCATGGGATATGGGGAGAAAGCAGGGACAGGGTACTGAATTTGGATGATCAGCCATGATCTCATTAAATGGCGAACAGGCTCGAGGGGCCGGCCTACTCCTGCTCCTATCTTCTATGTTTCTAAATCTCCTCTGTACCCTCTCTAATGCAATCATATCTTTCTTTTAATGTGGTGACCAGAACTGTATGCAGTACTCTAGCTGTGGCCTAACTAGTGTTTTATACAGTTCAAGCATAACCTCCCTGATCTTATATTCTATGCCTCGGCTAATAAAGGAAAGTATCCCATATGCCTTCTTAATCACCTTATCTACCTGTCCTGCTACCTTCTGGGATGTGGACATGCACTCCAAGGTCCCTCTGCTCCTCTACACTTCTCAGTATCCTACCATTTATTGTGTATTCCCTTAGCTGTTAGCCCTCCCCAAATGCATTACCTCACACTTCTCCAGATTGAATTCCATTTGCCACTTATCTGCCTACCTGACCAGTCCATTGATATCTTCCTGCAGTCTACAGCTTTCTTCCTTTTAACCACATGACCGATTTTTGTATCATCTGCAAACTTCTTAATCATGCTCCCTACATTGAAGTCTAAATCATCAATATATACCACAAAAAGCAGGGGGCCTAGTACCGAGCCCTGCACCACCCCACTGGAAACAGCCTTCCAGTCACAAAAATACCAGTCAACCATTACCCTTTGCTACCTTACCTTTTGTTACCTGCCACTAAGCCAATTTTGGATCCAACTTGCCACTTTCCCTTAGATCCCATGGGCTTTTACTTTTCTAACCAATCTGCCATGAGGGACCTTGTCAAAAGCCTTGCTAAAGTCCATGTAGACTACATCAAATGCACTGCCCTCATCGACCCTCCTTGTTACCTCCTCAAAAAATGTAATCAGGTTAGTCAGACACAACCTTCCCATAACAAATCCATGCTGACTGTCCTCTATTAATCTGTGCCTTTCTAAATGATGACTTATACTGCCCCTCAGAATTATTTGCAATCATTTGCCCACCACCGAGGTTAGGATGATTGGCCTGTAATTACTCAATCTATCCCTTTCTCCCTATTTAACCAACGGTACAACGTTAGCAGTCCTCCGGCACCACACCTGTAGTCAGAGAGAACTGGAAAATGATGGCAATAGGCTCTATTTCCTCCCTTGCTTTTCTTAACAGCCTGGGATACATTTGATCCGGACCTGGCAATTTATCTACTTTCAAAGATGCTAAGCCCCTTAATATTTCCTCTCTCACTATGTTTATCTCATCTAATATTTCACACTCCTCCTCCTCCTCAACTACAATGTCTGCATCGTCCCTCTCTTTTGTAAAGACAGACACGATGGCTGTGATTTTGCCGGTGCTCAGAGGGCGGGTCCGCTGTCAAAATCAAAATTATTGACAGCGGGTTGGGAACTTGCTCCGAACCCGCCTCCATGTCAGTTTCCAAAGTGTGATTTCACAACAGACCCGACACCAAGCGGTGGGGGGAGGCATTTAAGATAGTTAAATGCTTGTTACTATTTTGCCAGCCTATTTCTATTTTCCCACTTTTTTAACGGGCTTCACGTCGTTCGGAGATCACGTCAGGTAAGTAGGTCGGGATCCCTATGTCTCCCCATTGCTGTGATTAGGTGACAGCTGCAAAAGTGGTATGAAAGTTACCATTTCACAGCTGTCCACTTTCCAATGTCAGAAGCTTGAGCCTTAAGAACTTGGAAGACACTTTTGAACTTTATGCAGTTTGGAAATGTTTTGAGTAAACTCTCTATCCACCGTCACCTCATTGGAGCAGTCTCTGTCACCATCGACAGGTTGCTTCTATTATCTCAACTTCAGCTGCCATCTATTCCAGCAACATCGGTGCCCTTGAAAAAATCTCACCTTGGTCCTCTGAATCCCTCCACGATCAGCCCCAACATCACCAATAACAATACCAAACTTCTCCGCAATCACCTGATGCTGCACAGGACACAGGGCATCAGCACCCGACAACATTGCTGCCTGGGAGGCCAGCGATGGCATCACCATGGCTAGATTTACTTCATTTGATGCTGTACACCCTGGCTGCCACATGATGCGCCAGGTTGACACCACCCCACAGCAGCACCATAAAGCATCCATCCCTACAATGTCCAAGCCAATCCTTTCACACTCATCACAAATTGGGCGGCGGGGGGGGGGGGGGCACAGATCTGTCCAATAAGGTAAAGTGTTGAAAATAAAGATTTCAATATTTGACAACACATTAACAGAAACTTCACATGAACATTGGCTAAACCACCCAGGTGCCTACCCTTGTGTTTAGTTTGTATGCTTGCAGTAGGTTGAGGGCGAGTGCGAGGGGTGGCTAGTGAGATGGGGAAGTGATAATGTAGAGAGGGAAAGGTGGAGGTGCAAGGTAAGTTGGTGTGAGTAAAGATATGCAGGAATAGGGTAGGGGAGGCAGAGTGATGTGGATGTGATGAGTGGTGTAAAGTCTGTGGGTTGTGCAGTAAATAAATACACAGACTTTTGAAGTACAAACAAACAGGTCTTTACTATTCAGAGGTCAGGGCGAATCTGCCCTAGTTATCCTGTAACATCACTTATATACTGGTGTGGTCACTGTCGGTATTACCGTATACAGAAGCCAATCAAATAGTGCCACACCTAAAGTAGTTCTCTTAAAGGTGAACGGTTACACTCAATCGTTCCCTTAAAGGTAGACGGGTACATACACTACAATCCTCCCTTTTTAGCTTATTACTTACAGGGTCCCTGTTAAACATACATATCTTCAACTTCACATAACAATTTACAGATATACTCTCGGTGGAGAACAAACAATTTACAGAGATAATTCCGGTGGAGTCAACGTCATATAAAACAGTTTACAGATATACTTTCGGTGGGAACAGTTCACAGGTTCAGTCTCTGCGGAAACAGTTCATAGATTCAGTCTCTGATCTTGACTCATTCCGAACAGCATCTCTTTGGTGTAGCCGGTTCACATGGCTAGCGTGACTCCTCCATAGCCTTTTTCTTAACGTAACAGCTTGACCTTCCGTCCTGTTGAACCAGCAGTGCGGACTTTTACAACCAACTGGCTGTCTTGATAATTTTCGGGTTTCCAACTAATTTAGCTCCTTTCATGGTGTCCCGCCTGAGATGATAGTATTTTAGACAGTTATTATCTCCTGCTTCTTCTTTTCCTTTTCTGCCTTTTTGAAACTCTCGGAGCTCCTTTCTCTGCGGCCATCTGTAGCGCCACCAACTCTCTATGTTCATTAGACCTTAAGTGCTTCATGCGGATTTCTGTACTTTGGGAGTTTTCATCACAAACTGGGCAGACCAGATCCTCGTAATATTCAGTGTCACTCAATAGGTCATGATAGTATTCGGGGTCGTCCTGAGTTAGGCCAGTGAGGGGCCCTTCTACTTCCTTCTTATCCAACTGGACGTTAGCCGACGGTGGTTCCTTCTCTGACCATCTTTCTTGAAAAGACTTCTTCAAGCATTCATATTCATCCCGCTCTTCCTGGGATGTCTGCCATTCCTTCACGCCTGGCCTCATTTGTGAGTTCAATACCTTCCCTTCCATCGGGGATTCCGTTATCAGGCTATTTAATCCTTCTACTGAAGTAGCTGTTTCCGCATTCTTCTGTTCCCCTTGACGTAATTCAGCATACTTTTGACATCCATGTGCAAGCTGTGTTGCCCCCTCAGCTCTCTCCGTGACTTTTGGAAGCTCCGAATTCTTTCCCTTTGAAACCTGAAACTCGTGTTCCCATCTTGGAGTCTTGTCCCTCAGCGTGTATAAGAGTTGGCTGGCCGTTAACTCTTCTACGGGGACACTGTGGATTAGCGCCTTCTCCATTTCATCCACCTTTCCCTCCAATGTTTTCACCTTCCTTTCCTCCGGTCCTTTGGTTTTAAGCGCTCGAAGAAATTGCGCCTTGGTGTTCTCTAACTCCTGATCAGGGGCCATTCCTACAGTCTCTGTGTTCCTCCCATTGGCCTTTCCTTCCACTGCCCGGATTCCTAGTTGAATATGTTCAAGTTGTTGGACCTCTGCCATTGCCGCCTCATATTTGTCTTGGGTTTCCTTCAATAATTTAACGAGTTCTTGGACATCTTGAATTTCACGTTCTGCTATGTCTTCCACCTCTAATTTTCCATCTACGGATGGAATCTCTACCGATGAGTCTGTCTTGGCCTGGAGCTCGTCAAACATTTCCTGCAGCCTTTGTAATTCTCGCTCATGTTCAAACTTTAGTTGTTCATATGCTTTCACTAAAACTAGCTTTTCGGAGGTTGCCGAGTTAACCCCTTCCAGGATTGTAGTCTGGGCCCGTTCATACTGTTCCTTCAACTTGTTACACTCTGCTTGCAACGAGTCGTAGAGATGAACTGGGATAAAATCCTGGCTTCCTGAAGATTCCTCTTCCTTTAGGTCGTTCTGTAAATAGTCTAGTTCCTGAACAGTTTCAGGGAGATGTGATCGGTACTTGGCCACGATGGCTCTATGGTCGCTCTTTTCTCGAGCTAGCTGTCTCTGTTGTCTTTCCAGGTTCTCCCATTCAGTGTCCCAGAACTTTTCCATATTTTTCATCTCTTGTACGAGACGGTCACTCCACTGTTCTAATTGTTGTCGTACTTTGACATAAGTTTGAGTCCGAGCTCGGTGTTCTTCCGTCGTGGATGAATCCTTAGCTTGAACAGGCTCAGAATTCTCTGTCAACCTGGAGTTCTGCTCTGTAACTTTATTCTTCTTGGTGACATAAGTCTTTCTGCATGTCTTTGTTTCCTTCCCCATCGTCGGCAAGTCCCCTTTAGCCTTATCATGCATATTTGAATTGGTCTTATCGTCATCCATCTCAGAATCTGAGCTGATAGCTTGCACCGAATCCTCCTTCATTATGGCTTTTAGGTAGTGCCATTCCATGTCTATTTTCTTAATCCACTCCCGTCCTAGAAGTGGTGGTCCTCCCTCAGGTAATACGTACAAATTCATTCTTGGGTGTTCTTTTCCTCTATCTCTCACCTTGACTCTTATTTTCCCCATGGGGTATACATTATGCCCCGTGTATGTCTGTAATACGAACTTGGTATTTCTCAAAGGTATGTGAGGGAACAGCCGGTGGTAGTCCCTTCGGTTGATGACTGATAGAGCTGATCCAGTGTCCAGCTCCATTCGTACTTGGACTCCAGCTATTTTTAGTACGACCCAAATAGTTTGTAGATCAGTTTCTTTCCCCACATTGTGGATCTTCAGACTACCCAGCTCCTGGTTGTTTGGGTCCGAGTCTGAATTCTGTTCGTCTGAACTCTTTTCAGCCACCTTGTGTACCATGTTGTACTTTTCTTGTGGTGGCTTCCGTTGATTGTTGGTCTTTTTCCCGGACCTGCATACCTTCGCGATGTGACCCAGTTTGCCACATTTCCGACACTCTTGGTTCTTAAACCAGCAGTGATTCTGGTCGTGCGTGGTCTTCCCACAACGGTAGCATTTTGTTGTGCTCGAAGTAATTTGGTCCACCCCGAGTGCCGCCGCCTTTAGCTGCATTTCGGCCGTTCCTTTCGCTGCGGCTTCGTGTGATGCAGCTATGAGGACAGCCCTGTCCAGTGTGAGGTCGTTTTCTTCCAGTAGTCGCTTCTGCGTTCCTTCTTTGGACAATCCGCATACGAACTTGTCCCGCAGTGCCTCTGTCAGATTCCCTCCGAACTGGCAGTATTTCGCTAGCCTACGCAGTTCGACCAAGTACTCCGCATTGCTTTCGTCTTTCCTCTGCGTTCTTGCGTAGAATTTGAATCGCTCAGCCAGCATCAACGGTGTGGGGTTCAAGTGGTCCTTCAGCACAGCCACAATTTCTTCGAAGGTCTGATCCGCTGGTTTAGCTGGTGCTATTAGATGCTTCAAGAGCCCATATGTTTTTGCCCCCATCGAGTTTAGCAATGTTATCGCCTTGTCGTCTTCCTCTATTTTGTTGGCTTCGCAATAGATCTCTATGCGTTCCACGTACGTGGCCCAGTCTTCTATTTCAGAATTAAAATCGTTAATATTCCCTCGCTTAGGCATCTTTCTTTCTTTGAAGCAGCACAGTATTTCTTTAAGTATTATTTATTATCTTTTTTTTTTCTAAAATGGCGGTTTTCCTGCGAAAATGGCGGTTTCCCGCTCTTCCCTTCTCTCTCTCTCTGCCCACTTCAATGGTAGTTAAGATGGCGGTTCTTTTCCCGCGAAAATGGCGGTTTCCGCTCTTCCTTTCTCTCCCCGCCCACTTCAATGGCGGTTTCCCGCCTCTGTCGTCTTCTCCGCCTAATGGCGGCTTTCCGCGTTTCTCCCTGGTGTAAGGGGTATGCTTTCCCCACAGCGGACAGGTTCAGCCGCTGGGCTGGCTCTCGCACAGCTCCCCTTACTCGGCTCTGTCTTTTCCTCCCGCCCGCACGGCTCTACCGGCGCTGGGTACACCCCGTTAACGGAGGACAGTTCAGCCGCTGGACTGGCTCTCGCGCAGTCTCTCTCCCCGTTCTCGGCTCCTGTTCGCTCTCCCACTCCCGCACGTTCGGTTTTGCCAGCTCTGAGTACCCCGTTGGTGGAGAACAGCTCAGCCGCTGGACTGGCTCCTCGCAGTCTCTCACTCCGCACCCGGCTCTCACCCGCACGGTTCCCGTTCGCCTCCCCAGCCCTCTCGCAGACCGGTGTTTCCCTCCCCGGCTGCGGCTGGGTTTCTCCTCCCGCGCCTACTCGCAGGTTCAGCGCTTCGTGGCTGCGGTCGCTGCCCGGATTTTTCCCGCCGATCGCGGTCCGGCTGTCACCAGACGCCGTTGGACCCGACTTTTGGCCGGTACAGCTCCCCCTCGACCGAGGTCGAGTGCTCTGCCCTTCTCCTCCGGATACTTCTACCCCTTCCCCTACTCACAGTCTCTTCGGCCGCCTTGTTTCTTGCTGGTCAGCTCACTCCACACCGTGGTAGCAGGGTAATCAGTGCCTGTTGCTGATGAAGCTTTTGTTGCTAGTCTTCCAGCTTCTGTAAAGTACCACACTTTCTGTTGTTGTAGCCTCGTGTTTTCTTTTGGTAGCACGACAAGGGCGGTTGTCTCTCTTCGACGCTCTTTGTTACTTTGCTATTCTTGCCGCAGGGTACGATTGGACTCGTCGCCACTGTAAAGTCTGTGGGTTGTGCAGTAAATAAATACACAGACTTTTGAAGTACAAACAGGTCTTTACTATTCAGAGGTCAGGGCGAATCTGCCCTAGTTATCCTGTAACATCACTTATATACTGGTGTGGTCACTGTCGGTATTACCGTATACAGAAGCCAATCAAATAGTGCCACACCTAAAGTAGTTCTCTTAAAGGTGAACGGTTACACTCAATCGTTCCCTTAAAGGTAGACGGGTACATACACTACAAGTGGCACAGCAGGATGAGGTTGAGTGTGGCTTGGCAGTAACATTTCACAATCTGCTCAGATCATTGAAAGGCTTGCGCCACTGCAGCCAGGTCCTCCTGACGACATTCCTGCTTCTGCCCTCCTGTGCAATGTGCAACCAGGCTGCGTTGATCTCCTGGGGAGGTGTCTTCTGTCCATTGGAAGGGAAGAGAACCTCCCTGTGTGCTGTGACTCCCTCCATAAGCATATGGAGCAGCTAATGGGAGAGTCTGGGTGCAGCCGTGCACTTTTGTGCAGTGCTCGTCAGTGTTTGCAGCACCTCAATGCTGTAGAATACTGACAGCGCCACTGTCAAGATCCATTTGGACATGGTTCCTTTAAGGAAACTGGCTGATGACACATCATCAAATGACGTCCGCAGACCCGCTTCCTTTTAATTGGCCGGGAATCTCACAAGGCGGGCTTCACAAGCCCAATCAGCGAAAAATCGTTTGGAGAGTGCTGGCTGGGACCGAGACACTGGCCCCGGCAGCCCCGGACCCACCTCGGTCAGTGAAATCGTGGCCAAAGTATTCATTAAGAACCATACCCATGTCGTCTACCTCAACACACAGGTTACCTTTCTGGTCTCTAATAGGCCCTACTCTTTCTTTAGTTATTTATAAAACATCATTAGGTTTTTCTTGATTTTACTTGCCAATATTTTTTCATGCCCTCTCTTTACTCTCCTAATTTCCTTTTTAATTTCACCTCTATACTTTCTACTCCTCTAGGCTTTCTGCAGTAAATCATTGTTTAACCTTGAATATTTCAACTATCTTTGGGGAAAGATGGACATTTGGTTACAAACCAAATTGGTGCTTTTCTATAAAAGGAATTGTGCACATTTAATGATCAATAATTATTTTACACATTAGCTCCAACTTTAGTGAAAAAGTGTGTGAAATGTCTAATTCTATATCTGTGGGGCAACACGTGGAAATGACTGGAACAAATATATCAATGTACTCTTGAAGACTGCTGAAATAAACTATTTTCAACAGTACCAATGAGAAATGTTCTTTGTGAAAGAAAGACAGACGCATTGACCACCATTTTCTCCAAAATTTTCTAGTTTATTGACATGTCCGTGTGCAACAGAAACAACCAACTTCTTGTCCTGCAGCAAATACATACACAAGTCTCAAATAAAACAATATACAATGAAGCACCATCATTCAAAGTAATGTCTATTTCAATTAAAACAAATTGAACTTACTAGTACATCACAATTTACAGAGTTTGAGAATGATTACACAATTTCAAGTAGAGCTAAACTTCATTAACACAAAAATCAGATCCAGCAATTTTCAAGTCCTGAGTTTCTGTAGAACATTTATCATGCCTGTGAGTCACCCATAGTATCAAATATGACTGGAGCACTCCAGAAATGAAATGTCATTTTGTTTAAAAATCTTGCGAAAATGTCAAAAACTCTTTCAAACCATCTGTCCATGACCATGTTCCACAAGCTTACATCATCTTGCATGAAAAAAATCTTTGGCTTCTCTGCCGACATGGTTCTCATCAATCAACTAGATAGTGCCAAATTATGAACCGCAGGTGAATTTTTTTTTTTAAAAACAATCACTTCCCAAATCCTGTAGGTTTACTTTCCTTTTTTAAAAAATAATAAAGTTAGTGTTGTACAGGGATTAAGAATACATGAAATCTCAGCACACACTTTCCATCTTCTGCACTACAAGGAAAGGCACTGCAATTGTATTACTCTTACGACCAGTATCTGTTACAATACTGTATATAGTTATTATTACGAACAACTAAATGACATGTATTGGGGCCAAATCCAAAGACCATGAGCCCGTCCTCATTCCTGGATTCACAATAACATGAGGAGTTGCAAGAGTACATGACTAAGATTAATGGCTTTCTTTTTACTGCTGGACACCAGGCCAAGCTGATCAGTACAAGTCACTACCAAGTTGCAACTGAGGTGGTTAATATAGGTACCTAAAGCAAATTCTTGAATACCAGTCTTTTCCCTTGAATCGCTAATTAACGCGTCACAATTCTAATTTATTATATTCCATTTTTTCTTGTGCTAGATACACATCTTTTCTACTAGCACGACAAGTTCACAATAGTGCCTCAGGAGTCGTGGCCCTGTTCACAGGGCACCAATAGAACGGAACACTACACTATATAAATGTTCCTTGAAAACATTTCACCATTATAGGCAATAAATAGCAAATTAACTTAATGTTTTTTTTCTTTTTAATTGATCCAATGCATAGTGCTCTGAAGAAATCTACACTAACTGAAACATTGGACACCTTTAAAACAGAAAGCTGTAGCAGATTGGTGGCTGCGTCAAACAGAGCTTCACCATTTCTATCCAGCTTATCCTGAAACCAGTATTGGTTTGAATTTACCCCACCACCTCCACAAAAAGAGTGTCAGAGAGTCCACTATGTAGGTCCACCCCACACCATCATGTGCCTATGTTTCAGATAATGCTGTTCTGTCTGTACATATTCCAAGTTGTTACCTGAAGAAAATATAGAAGCTTTAATTAAGCCTGCTGCTGAACACAGGATTATTTTTAATGGATAGAACAGAATACTGAAACAAACCTAAACTCTCGAGCTGCCTTAAATCTCTGGAATGCACTGCATTAAAATTCTGCTCTAATGACCATCATTACCGTGTCAATACTAAAAGTGTTCTTGCATAGGCATTGAGTGGAAGATACTTTTCTATACACTTTGAATCTAAGCATACACCAGACCAACTTGAAGTCCTCCAGCTATCCACTTGGCCCCGGTACTGCTGCCGCTGAAACAAGCCCTTTCCATTTGTCAGTCTCAAAGATACGCAGCAGATTTCAACCAGTCTCCTTGCCCCAAAATAATAGGTGCAAGTAATCTTTAAACAAGAGCAATTGCAGAGTTGGCCATCCAGCCTAGCAGCTCCTAGCGCTTGGCTGTTCCCTCTGATGTTTACTGCAGCACCAGCGCAGTATTAGCTTCATTCAACTGTGCTTTGTGGCAGAGCTCACTGCAATTTACGCTGCATGCTGGAAGTCTCACCATGGATTTTGTTGCTATCTGTATTTGAAGAAAAAAAAATTCAGTAATCATCAATATTAAGGATGGCTTTTTGGGAGGGAAAAAGGGTGAAAAGTGGATTTTGGGCTCATCGAGGTGCTGAAAAACAGAACATTTTTCCACCCAACGTTAGTCCTGAGCAAGCCAAACAAACATAGCTCCTTCCAACTGACCAAAAATATCCTGAGCTAAATTTCAGAAGCATATCCACTCCTATAAAGTGGGGCATTTAATATTTCTTACACCAGTCATCCTTCCTTGAACCCCAATCGGCAGTTACATGCTGTGGATTGTTGTCCAGTTGGAACAAGTCTGAGAGTACCTATGCTAATCACACAGGACCTTACAGCCAGCAGAGAAGGGAAGCGTTCATTCCTTCATTCTTTGATAGATTTAAATGCTGGTTTGAGAGGTGCAAGGACGGTTTATATTCAAGGAAAGCTTCATTCAAACTGAACTAAATTTCAAGGTTCTATTATTCCTGTCAGTTGACACTGCACAAAAACAAATTATCTTGAGCAAGTCAATATTGGTGCTTACTTCTAAATGTAAATAGAGACAAAGAATTAACAGACAGATTTTCTTCCAGGGACTAATTTAAAAGTATTAATTTTTGTTAAAGCTAATCAATCACACCTCCAGTCCAATTCACATCACACCTTCTACATCAGCTGCACTAACAGATGCAATAGTGAACCTATTTTTCCTCCTTTAATTCCTAATTTTTCCTGCTATGTTTTTTCTTCCTTTCTCCTCTCCTGAAGCCACGGTCACCTTGCTGGAGGTACAGTGCCACAGGCAGCAGTTGCCCTGCAGTTCTTCGGCTAAGTGTCATTATTCACATGTGAGGAGGCTATTCGATCATGGAGGGCCATCATAACGGACCCCAGTCCTATCTTCACCCAACATCTACAACCCATCTCCCTCCAGTAGGATAGACTGGATAGGGATCAGAAGCGAGCATGCTGGTCAATTTTCCCTTCCCTCGCCCAGGTTTGTAGCAACCCTACCTGCATTCCAGCCGAGAATCAGCACATCTCTTGCTCCCCGTGAATAATGAAACGGGTTTGGACTGGAAGCGAGAATGTGAAGCTGTAGTCGACTCACATCAAAAATGATGAACCAGACAGGGTAGCAGGAGTATTGTTCTGCTTTAAATTTTAACACAACCCTCCCTTCCTCTCCACCACCACCCCAAAATAATGTAGGCAGTTTGCGATGGTATGGAGCACTAACCATTGCACTGCAACATTATCAAATAAAGAATACTACAACTTCTAAATTTCCTTGTGTCTTTCTTGAATATTTTTTATTTGAAGACGGATTGCTGGAGAATATGTAACCCAACAGTGCGAGGGAGATGCATTAACACGTATAGTGGGAATAACAAGCTTAATGGGCTCTTAATTATGTTGAATTAACTTCTCAGATTTGGGATCAGTAACGCCCATTATCAGTGTTGGGGGTACAAATTTAATATTGTAATTTTAATGCGAGCATTAGCAAAATAAGCAATACAGCTCCTTTTTGGAAGCTGACTGCCACTCATAACTAATGGAATATAATTTAAAGAGCAAGACAACAAACCATTTTAGATAGTATAAAACAAACATCTCAAAGCTATAATTACAATCTCTCAATAGTCAGACTTTGCCTCTTAAAATTCTCTGCACATTGACACATAGGGCTGGATTTTCATTGAGGCGGCGGGTAGAGGCAGGACTACAACTTTTGGGGTTGTAGTCCCGCCTCCATAGAGTTCTAGCCAACCCACGCGATTTTGACTTGATTGACCTTGTTGAGCTCGCCCAGCGGGCTCAGCAGGCCAATTAAGGGCCACCCAGCAACAGGTGATGTCACAGATTGATATTTCATCTGTCAAGACCTTTTGACAGATGAAATATCAGCGTTTCACAGCTGTTTGAAGCTGTTAAACACTGACAATCTGTACTCCAGGTTAATTCCTTCCTCTCAGGCTGATTTAGAGATCTACCCGGAACAGAAAGCTGAATGCTGCAATTTTTGACAGCTCGCAGCCATTCTGCTTTCTGTGCCGGTGAGATGAGAGACTCCCAAGACCTGAAGGAAGGAAGGCTGTAAAGGTAAGTAAAGGTATGTAAAACTTCTTTAAACACACCAAACACACTTACCTTTGCACTCATGCACCCATCACTCACCTGAACACTGGACATCTCGACCCCTCCAAGCCCTTCATTCTGACGGTCCGCCTCCTCTAACTTGGCGTGGTTTGGAGCCGTCGGGAATCCCACACTTCAACATTAAAAATAGGGATTAGGCTAAAAACTGCCTGTTAACTACCTGTTAGCAGGCAGTTAATTGGCACTAATCCCCTTCCCGCCTCGGGGAGGCGGATCCCAGTGCGGGTCGGGTACCCGCCTCCTTTGAAACTGGCATGGAGGCGGGATGGGTTCGTGCCCCCCGATTTCGGGATTTTAACCCCCCACACGTCTCCAATCCCGCCTCCACGGCCCAATGAAAATCCTGCCCATAACCTCCAAAGTCAGACTGTTTGTCACTTTTTCTTTTTAAATGTTTGTAAAATAATACAAAGAAATGTAATATGTTACTTTTTGTACACAAACTGAGTGTCACTAAAATTAAAGTGAAACTTGATATCACATTTAGCTATCTGCGATCCTGGTAGGATACACACAGTGGGAAGACACACAAGTCACATGCTGTATTACCTTGGAGAGACTGCTGTATGTGGGTGGGCAAAACTGCATGTGGAAGCTGCACTGCATGGTGAGGGGTTGTGTGTAAGCCAGCAAAAATACCTAGAGGAAGGAGAGAAAAAGAGCCGATCGGTGAGAGTGGACAGCCACAGCTTTGAACACGACAGCATGCAGTTTAAATGATTAGTTATTTCAGCACAGCCATCTGCATTAATAAGCCCAATCACTGGCTTAAAAGATGTGAAAGTGGTTTGATGCCATCGACATTGCACAGCATATCAGTGACTGTTCAATGTCAAAGGTGCAGCTGAGAAACAGTTCAAAATGAGACCAAGACTGCGGGAAGCATTAAAGGACAATCAACCGAACAAAACATATAATAAAGATGTTATTTTAAAACTATTTTCCCATTGTTCTCCACTGCATTTCCACATGAAGTGCTTAAATCAGTGAATTGATCATGGAGTTTCACTACTGTACATGTTGGACAATATATAAAGAAATACAATTTCAGCTTTTTACTCCCCCATGCACATCAAACACCTTGATAAAAAGATTTTTTTCCCCAGACTCTAACTCCTAGTCACTTTTGCTATCAGGTGCCACTATTGTACATATTAACAAATTACAAAATGTACAAGATGATGACTAAGCTTACTCACACAATAGCATTTTCTATGTTTAATATTTTTCATCGGAAACCTGTCCCTCTCTGAGGAGCTTTGGATTTAAGTTCATAGGGATTCTCTGAGCAATCACCATCAGCTAAAGAGACAAGTTGGCAGACTACAATTCCCAGCATCCACTGCCTATAACTACCAGAATTTGTTTTCTATGATTGACAGCAAGACTAGCCAGTCATAGAGCATGGCAGCACTTGCGGTTTGTAAACCCCAACCCTTCCTTTAGGTCTGCCAGGGAAGTACATTTTGGAAGTGTTTATAGTATGCATAAAATCATCAAAAAAAACACAAGAACTTTGGAATCTTATCTCAAGTAATGCACAGGAACTTGATGCAACTTAATGTATTAAAGCCGGTTTATTTTGTAAATATAAATAATGTTGCATGCGCCATAAGTGAAACTGTGCGTAGAAATGTTGGTATTTTTGAATCATTTTTATATACTTTAAATGGTTACAAGAAAATATCTCATTTGTTTTAATGAGAATTTTAAAACAGCAGAAATAATGGTAAATATTGAAAGGATTGTACTATTATTCACATTTGGAGGGAGGTTTTAAATGGAAGTCATTAATTTAAACACATCTATGTAAGGAAAACCTTTCAGCAACACTAAATGTTATGCCACTAAGCTTCTTAAATTGGTAAAGATATAATTTAATTTAATCTTTTCAATTATATATTTCTTGCTCCTTACTATAACTCACGCTGCCTATTTAATACTGTAGCTAAGGGCAGTTTATGTAAGGAATTATAATTTAATTTGCATATTTTTATTCATATCATTTACACCCCTAACAATGACAGAAAATAAAGGGAACAGCAAGACAAAATATTAATGCTTAAAGCTATGTTTAGAAACAAAATGGTTAAAAAGAGCTACAACCTGCTTCGTGTATTTTATTTTACCCAAGAGGTCATATAAATACAGTTTATATCATATCTGTGACTTTTGCTTATTTGATAGTGTAGCTGGCAGTGATCAGTTGGGCAGGAAGGAACCACCTCTGTGGCTGAATAAAAGTAGTTGTTTTAATCATTCCTGGCTAACTCCTGTGTCTACTTTTGAGACAGAGATAGAGTCATGCTTCCAACGTTGCCATTTTGGCAAGTGTCCACCAGAATGGCCGCAAGCACAGCCAGGACACAGATACACTAGGTCCAGCTATGGGACAAAGTTTTCTGTATGGTCTTGGAGGGGTAGAGGTTAAGTCTGTCCCAACAGAACACGGATGTAAGGTGGGGGGCGGGGGCACGTGGGAACACCCCCTAAATCAGCAGTTGCCATACCTTGGCCCTCGGTCAAATTGCAGCAGAGTCATTGTAGGAACAGCTGGCTTGAACCCTCAAAGATGAGGGATGGAATTTAGTTTTAAAAATGTTATGTGACACCTGACCCAGGGGGAAGCCTCTTTCTCTTTCTGGGTTGGGAGGGGCCAGGTCCCCTTCCCAAAGCCAGCAAATTTCGCCCAGATTTTCCAGGCATTCTAGCATGGGAGCACCTCAAATGCAACTCCAACTTGCTAAAGGCCCACTACCCATGGCCTCTCCCCTGACCTCGTGAACTTTGGCACATCACTTATGCCAGGATGTGCCTCCACCGTCATGGATTTTCAGATTCAAGAACTCTTCAGGAACACAAAATACTAGAACCAGGATATCGACATTCTCTTAACTGATTTCTGTATAAATTCACTCAGTGGTTGCTTAATAGTAGAAGCCTCTTAATTGACCTCTACATGGCCCAAAGTTTATTTAACAGCAATGAGACTCAGTAACCAGACTCAGTAACCTTAAAGGAACATTCACGAATAATATTGTATTTTACATGGTATAACGTTCCTGTCCTTAAAACAGCACATTCTCTGACTTACTGTAAGCAATGTCATGTCAGGTTTGCTCGCAATACATTAAAATTGTACATCAGAATTGTGGTAAACCACTGTTTGTATTCCACTGTGTACATGCCTGGACATGCCTCGGCTGACTCCTCCCACAAGTCCTAGTATAAAGGTGACTGCTCCCCAGCCCTTTGTATTTCTGGACCGGTCGACCACTCGAGGCAGACCTTTATTCTTTTGTTAATAAAAGCCTTTAGTTACTCTCTTAACTTTCAGTCTTTTATGAGTAATTGATAGCGCATCAAGAATGCCTTAACATCACCCTTCAAAGTGTGACACTTTGTTGCAGATACAAAACAATCTTTTCTAAAAATAGGAAGCCAGTCATTTTGTGATGGGGTCTTCTGACCTGGTGCCAAAACCTACAAGCTACGATTTCCCTCGGATTGACCTCAGCAATTTACAAGCAGCTGGTTGCCTAGTTTTGCCTACAAGAATGACTTTAATAGTGGACTTATAGGGATAGCCCAGGCTAGCGGCTAAACAACACAGCCATACATTAACGACATTACGAGAGATCCGTTTGGTTTTTAATATATAAACTTTGAAAAAAAAATTCTATCAGAATTCTAAATCACTTAAGAAATTACTGATGATGAAATACCCCGTTTAAAGTGGTTCTATTCATGGGTCCGAGATTTTCGATCAAAGTTGATATATGGTATTTTCTTGGTCAGATGCATAACAAAATTAACTAAGCTGTAGAGGAGTCTAACTGTTCAATACTTATTGTCAGTTATTGGCAATGAAGAAATGGCAGTCATTGGTAGCAACGATCCTGAAAGACAGGAGTCTGGTGGTATTAGTTGAAACCAATCAACTGGCTCAAACCAGTTCCATTACTTTCAGTAGAAGACTAAACACTCCTTTCTAGAAGGCCACAATAAGAAATTTAATCAAATTTGAGACAGTTATTGCTAACTATTTTATTTGAATATTGAAAATGTGTTTAGCTCTAAAAGTAATGGCTCCAATCCAAGTTTTACACGTGAAATGTGCAATCAAGTATATTATCTATAATGCTGAAAAGATATTTTAGTGTGTCTGGTAGAGCAAATACTTTTGGAATTGGGTGGAAAGATCGATTTGCAATATCTTTGCTTACATGAATGTCCAAATCTGAGTATTTCTGTGTATTAGTTATATCACAATGGGCCGGATATTCCGATCCCTACGGGTGGGTACGCGCTGTGTACACACCCATAGGGACATCGGAAATGCCGTTTTTAGACATGCACAGTGCATGCGCTGAAAACCGGCATATCCAATCTGTCAAGAATGCTCTCGACAGATCCTCCTCCGCCTGCCCTGGGGAAGGGCCTCTGCGGGCGGATAGTTCCGCTTTCTGGAGACCCTCCGCCCACAGAAAACCCTTAGAATTCTTAAGCCTGCTTTTACCAGGCGTAAGGCCTGTTTTTACCAGGATAAGAGTTGAAAAAAAGTTTAAATTTTTCCCCCCCCACTCATTTATCATTTAAAAATACTTTTATAAAAGTTTATTTTTAGCCCTGTAAAAAACTTCAATTATTTTTTCAAATAATTACATTTTTATTTAAAATATTTAATTTATTGTAATTTCAACTAATTTTAAAAATGTGATTTAAAAAAATTATTTAATGTTTTAAAGTGTTTTTGGGGTGATCTCCATTCATATATTTGACAGGTCTATCTGTCAAGTGTATAAAGGGAAGATCCCCTTCTTTGATTGGCTCCCCATGGCCCACATGATCCCAGGGACGCTTGTGAACCATATGCGCCCCTGGGATACGTAGGCCCTGCGCACTTGGAGTTGGAGAGGCCCAGCATCGGATCTATACGCGCCTCGGGAGCCCTCAGGTAAGTGCATAGATTTTTTCCAGATTGGAGGCCTACGCATGCGGGAAGCCTCTGATCGGAAAATACGACCCATTACGTCCAACTACTGTAACATCTCTAACAAGGTATCTTCAATAGAAAATACTACAACTACAAAGAATTTTGTCTAACATTCCTTTGCCACTGAGTATGGCATGTAATAGTGACGACTGATAACATCTTTGGGGAGAAGTGGCTGGGAGTTACTGATTCTAGCAGTTTGCAGGAGATGAAGCAACAATGATACCATCACTAAAGCACACTTGATTTTAACATCAAACCTCTGGGTTCAACTAAGTCAATTTATTCAATTAGGTCATCAGCACTTACCTTCAATACTATAATATTCACCAAACTTTAAAAATAATAATTTTTATTACTTCTTGACATGCTCACTAAATTTCGAAGTGAACAATACTTCTGTGCTCTCACTTTCGTAAATGCTGCCAAAGAATTGTGTTGTATTCGATTTCAAACAACCAGGTGGACTCCCGATTCACCCTCCAAAATTTCCAGAATGTACGACTTACTATGTGCAAGGCCATGGTGGAATGTCCCTGGGGCAGGTCCCGTGACTATTGCATCTGTTGATACAGCCGATTTTGGTGTAGAGTCTGAGCCTAATGTTAAAACCGTAGGGAATGTAAAGTGCATAGTAGGAACAATGCCTGGCATCATCCCGAGTGAGGCTTGGCTCAGGGTCGCTGAAGTTATTTTCTGGTTTGTTGTATTAAAGGAAGGTGATAGAAGACTCAAAGATGGAGAGCTGGCAAGTAACGCTGCTCCCGTGGTAGCCTGTAGAGACTAAGACATAAAATATCAACATAAATGCCCATTTTAAGTCAGTATTTAAAATCTTAATTCACTTAAAGCTGCATTTTAACCTGAATTACATACTATTTATTTTCGTAGTTTGAAAACACCTGCAATACAAGCATACTTTATTTTGCATAATTGCTGAGACAGTGAAATAAATTTTAATACTTCTGATTAAGCAATGTAGAGAACAAATTATTAAACAATTAGCAGGTCTATATTTTAAGTAGTTCAATAAGTGCTATTTCCTTTCATTAGTGAAAAAGTTTTAGGAGTGTTGCCATTTTGCATATTAGTTCATCTCAGACAGCACAGGTCCACATTTGAGCTGCAGACCTGCATCATGTCTCGTCAACTCCAGAATGAGTTTAGATTAAGCACTTGCAATTGCTGGATCCAAATTTATGCCAGAATGTATTTGTTAATTCAGATTGGGATTTAATTCCTTCAATCAAAATAATTCTGGTTGGTTTTCTATAGGATGACGATAGATGCCTAGCAACGACCTGGGATCAAGGGATATGAGGATAGGGTGGGAAAGTGGAGTTGAGGTTGAAGATCAGCCATGATCTTATTAAATTGCAGAGCAGGCTCGAGGAGCCTATGGCTTACTCCTGCTCCCATTATGTTCTTATAAGTATTCAACAGTGTGCACAACAAGGAGCAAGTATCCTGTTCCTGAAGGCACCATGTTATACAGTGCCTCAGCCACAGAAGGGCAATCTTTCTTTAAATACATTTCCCACAGGTCTGATAGCAAGGCAATCTGTCAGAGTTTGGTGGGCATTGCTCTTATTTTTTTTTTGCAGAATCAGATAGGATGAGGTTTTCACCTATTTTGTCGTTGATGCTTAAATTTAATGAAACTTTCTCACAGTACCATGAATTTAAGTCAAAAAGGTGTTCCACCGTCATCTATGGGGGTCAGTGCAGGGTGAGGAAAGACTGCCCAGCTGAGTTAATTCAACAGTGTTGCTGTGGACCAGACAAGAGAAATGAAGCTTTTTTAAGTAGGGAAAAAGGGCCGAGTAGGAGAGCTGAACTTGAGGAACCTGAAGTATTACAAACAGGATTTCCAAAGGTTCCAATCTCCCCCAAAGCCAATCACATGGTCTTCAGTTTAAATCTCTCGTTGGCAAGTTGTGAAGTTGAGTTCAGTAAATCAGGTAATTTGTAGGCTAGAGCTAGGACAACAAGACCATGAAAGCTGATTGTTTGTTGTACAACCCCAACTAGGTCACTAATATCCTTCAGGGAAGAAACCCGGTTACCCCTTCACGCAAGTCTGATCCACACTATAATTGAATGCTCTCTGAAGTGGTCTTACAAGCCCCTCAGTTGTACAAACAATTGCTATTCAAGATGAAAGTCCAACACCACCTTCTCAGGGCAACTAGAGATGGCCAATAAATGTGACCGTGCCAGTGTTGTCCACAACTAGAGATGGCCAATAAATGTGACCTTGCCAGTGTTGTCCACAACTAGAGATGGCCAATAAATGTGACCGTGCCAGTGTTGTCCACAACTAGAGATGGCCAATAAATGTGACCGTGCCAGCGTTGTCCACAACTAGAGATGGCCAATAAATGTGACCTTGCCAGTGTTGTCCACAACTAGAGATGGCCAATAAATGTGACCGTGCCAGCGTTGTCCACAACTAGAGATGGCCAATAAATGTGACCGTGCCAGTGTTGTCCACAACTAGAGATGGCCAATAAATGTGACCGTGCCAGTGTTGTCCACAACTAGAGATGGCCAATAAATGTGACCCTGCCAGTGTTGTCCACAACTAGAGATGGCCAATAAATGTGACTGTGCCAGCGTTGTCCACAACTAGAGATGGCCAATAAATGTGACCTTGCCAGTGTTGTCCACAACTAGAGATGGCCAATAAATGTGACCGTGCCAGCGTTGTCCACATCATGAAAAAAAAGGTTTAAAAAAAGTATCTGAAAATCAGCTCACCAAAGCACAGTATTTTAGACCAAACCTCCATCTTGCCACAGTAACCCATTATCAATGCACACAACTCAGGGAATACCCTGTCTGAAGGGTTGAGACCAGCATTAGTAAAAGAAAACAGAATGGAACTTGGCAGGGGAATCCCTTGCAACAATGTCCTTGGTGTCTTTGCATTTGTCTCAACACAAAAACTGGCTGGTGTGACAGCTTAGATTACAGTTTAGTATTCCCTTAAAAAGAAAGATTTTCTAGCAAAAACTTTGCTGTTAACCAACATTTTTTGCATCTTTTTTAGGTTAATTAGATTACATGATTCAACATTTTGAAAGGCACAGCTAACTTTACTTGTATGTGACAAAAATCCTAAATATGCATCTCCAACTCATTCAGGTAGATCAATAACAACTTGCATTTATATAGCGCCTTTAACATAGTAAAACTCCCCAAGGCGCTTCACAGGAGCGAATTATCGAACAAAATTTGACACCGAGCCACATAAGGATATGTTAGGGCAGATGACCAAAAGCTTGGTCAAAGGGGTACGGATTAAAGGATGAGAAAGGTGGAGAGGTTTAGGGAAGGAATTCCAGAGTTTAGGCCCTTGGCAGCTGAAGGCACGGCCACCAATGGTGGAGCGATTAAAATCGGGGACACGCAAGAGGCCAGAATTGAAGGAGCGCAGAGATCTCAGAGAGTTGTAAGGCTGGAGGAGGTGACAGATATAGGGAGGGGCGAGGCCATGGACAGATTTGAAAACAAGGGTAAGAATTTTAAAATCGAATTGAAACACTAAAACCAAAGTCCATGCCACAAAGTACCAAGAGTATTTTTCTTTGCATTGAGTCAAAATATCATGTTTTGAGATGAATGCATCAGTGTATACATATAGCGAGAACTGAGTGAAGTGATTCAAAATGGTTCTCTCAATTCAGCTTGATAATAATTAAATGTCTGGAACCATTAGTCCATTAGCATTAAATGACAAAAATGTACAAAATATTAGCAAATAGAAGCACAAAACATTTACAGGTGCACAGGTCAGTTTCATCCAACCACTGAATATGGTCTTATAGAAAGGAGGCATAACTGGGAGATCCTTACAGGGTAGAGAAAAGACCTTAATTAAGGAAGAATACCAGCTAAATAGGACTTTATGTTAGAATAAAACAATGAACAAGTATTGCCCATTCTCTGGTTTCTGAAAATACACTTATGCTTCAGAAAAATAAAATCTGACCACAGATCTCTGTGATCTAACGCACAAAATAATCAGACGTGACCAAGAAACACAACTTAATTCGAATCAGCAGTAACTAAGTTTGACAAGAAATCTCTTGCTTTGATCAGCACTACTGCTGGTCTAACCTACAATCTTGGAAAAGTAGCATACTGTATAACAATATTCAAATACATAAGTAGTAAGGGATACCAGGGTACAATGAATATCAGAATCAGTATATTGAATTATTGGCCTAGAAATTCACTTGGGCGCGGGCAGCTCGCTCGCGCCCAAAAGTTAGCGCTGGGCGGGGAGGCATTAGCGCACGCCGTATATTCGTCTTCTGCGCCCCAATTCGGAAGCGGGCGCTATACCAGGGTGTGCCCGCCTCCGTTTGGGGCGCTGCAACTGAATATCGGCGCGCTAGTTGCCGCAGCGCCACCCGATGCGGTGCGGCAGGCTGCGGTACTGCAGGCCTCCTCCTTCTCTTAAGGGGGAGGTGCCTGCAACGGCCGGAGCCCCGATCGCGAGTGCCGGCAAAAGAGCCCGGCACAACGGAGAAGTGCCGGGCTCCACGGAAACCAGCCGGCAATGCCGCAGGGGGGGGGGGGGGGGGGGGGGGTGGAGGAGGCCGGGGAAGGAGGTGCGGGCAGGCCCTTCAGCTTTAAAGCGCCCCACTATGGCAGCAGGACGGCCCCGTTTTCTGTTCGCTGTTTGCGCCCGCTTCGGAGGAGGCGGGTGCAAATAAATATGGGGATTGGCGCGGTTTCGGGGCGTTACGGGCCACCGCGCACACCGATGACGTCATCGGTCCCGGCACAGCGCTAACGGCTACCGCCGCCAATACCGCTGCACTCAATTTCCGCGCTACCACCCCGCCGGCGCGAAAGACCTCTTTAGGCGCTAAGTGGGCGCAAGGCCCACTGAATTTCTAGGCCATAGTCTTTTAAACCTTCCTTTCCAACAATTATTAAATCTATAGCATATTTTAAAAGTACGTCCACACATTCCTGTTTACACTCACCAGCATTGCGCCTGTAGCCGTGGAACTATTAACAACTGAAGGTTTAAGAGAAGAAGTTAGCAGTTTAGCTACGCCCTGTGTCCCACTACTTGAATCTCCATTACTACCACCTGGAGGGGCCACTAGAGTAAGTTTCTGAGAAATGGAGGGCTTCTTTACGTTTATATTAGGCGATTGCCGGTTTAATGCTTGTCCTGGAGATGGAGACTGTCTATTTAGATGAGTACTACTGGACACAGAGCTTTGAACACTGGATATGTTCTGAATAGGGTTACTAGAAGGGGTAGAATGTTTAGTTGCCGTGACAATGGTCATTGGAGACTTGAAGGTCTGATTTGCAGAGCTCTGTGAGTTGGTATGTTTTGCAGTACAACTGACAGAAGTAATTGAAGTACCAAGCGTTCTTTGAGGACTGGGAGATGTCTGTATATTACTTGCTAAAGATGAAGAGACAGAATGGAAATTCTGAGTCTTTGTTGAGGTTTTTAGGTGCTGAATTAATGGCCGTTGTTGCAACTGACTGGTAGTTTTAGTCTGAGAACTGCTTTGCAGTTTGCTTATGCTAAAAGATGGTGAAGACATGTAGCTTTTCTGGTGTGAGGTGGTCTGATGGTACTGTTTGCCAGCCTGTGTCGACACCTGGCTTTGAAGTTGGGGCTGCGATGTACGTTGCAAACCAAGATGCTTCGGCTTGTTTTGGAGAGTCTCTGTGAAACCTTTGCTGTTTGCAGAAGAATGGTTTTTAAAGGCAGTGATAAGACTAGTGGTACTTTCTGAAGTCCTTTCCTGAGACAGCTGTCCCAAAGCTAATGCCTGCTCAGCTAAAAGATTGAGGTGTGAATGTGACTGAGCAGCAGGTGATGGAGCAGAAGAGGGAGTCGGAACTTTCTGTACATGTTTCTTTTCTTCTGATGACACCGCCACTGTTATTTTGTCACTCAATGAGTTTGATACTAAAGAACTGAAGTTCTTGGTACCTCCTGCAGCACCATTGAGAGCAGCTAATGCTTCCGACACATCTTCCAGAGAAGGCTGGTTATTGGGTAGATCCTCATCAAGGGAATCGTCTAAACTGAAGGACTGAGGGGTTGTCGTATTACTGGAACTCTGAGCAGCATTGGAGGAAACTGACACATTTATTGGGGTCAAAGGTGGAGTGCATGGTCCCTGCACGATGGACGCAGCGTTACCGCAATGAATTGGGGTACTTGATAGCTGCAATTTTCGTTCAGTCTTTAGTATCTGGTCCTGCAAAAGAAGCAAAAATGTATTAATGTTGAACCCTTTTAAAGTCAGATTTATACTGTATTGTATTCCTGATTCTGTAAATGTTTTTTGTCAAACTATTTTTCTTTTTACTACTCCCTTCAATTGTATTCATTTCCAAAACGCGGTGGATTATTTAAAACTTGTATACAAGAAACCGGTACTTTATTCACCATTTGCTACAGAAATTGGATATTTCACGATGTGAAAAAAGGTTTGCCTGTGCAAGAGCTCGTTTTAGCTCAAGTGACTTTTGTGGTAGTGGATTAGTAGACTAATATTTCATATCTTGGCAAAACTGCTGTAAAATTACTTATGATTACAAAACCATTGCATTTTAGAACAGTTCATCAAACAAACTATAATTCAGTACTTTTGTCAATGCTATGTCTGAAGAACAAAGTAATCCCCCTGCAGTACAAGTGATACTTTGCATTTCCATTTCCCGCTCCCCCATTTGAGCTGCTCAGGGCACCAAAGATTATGGTTCTATATGGCTGTTTTATAATTCTTATACAATGACAGTTTCTATTTAAAGTTCCCCTCCCCCAAGAATATCCCTAGGAAAAGGGGATTGTTATTTCAACTAATATCATGCCAATCCCACAGCCTGGATACCCATTCTGCATTCTCTGCAACCAACCATCTACAGTCAGCTGCAATCTCCACAGTTGATTTATAACTTTCCTTTTTTCTCTTGTTGAGCATCAACAGGTGATTATCATCAGGTCTTTCAGATGTCCAGCAATAACTAGCCTTTTGTTTGGAAATGCCTTATTGGACTGCACACTGAGGAGTTCACAAAACTAAGATAGATGACTAAGTGTTCCCATAGGAGCCCTGTTCCTGGGACTAGGGACAGGGTCACTGGCAAGGCTTGGAAGCTAAGCAGAGCCAGGCCTGGTTAGTACCTGGAGAGGTGACCATCAGGGAAGACCAGGTGCAGAAGGTCACGGAAGGAGCCCCGAGGAGGGGCGGTTGGTGAGAAGGTCACGGAAGGAGCCCCTGGGCTGAAGATTGTCGGACAGGAGGAATGGTGGAAATGGAATGGCAGCGCGCACAGACGCAGCGGCTTTGCTTCTCCCAGGACGGTGCTATTTACGTTTAATGTTAATGTTATTTGTACTGGACTCATGGGAGCTTGCAAGATCACATTTTGTTGTTCATGTACTTGTGCATTGTACAATGACAATAAAGTTGAATTATTATTATTAAGTGGGTGCACCAAAAAGCCAATTTCACCATTATAATGGTTACTAAAGCTATATAACCCTACAACAAGTTGTATTTTGTAATTCGGAAGTACTTCCTAAATAACCTTGGTTCTTATTGGGATTTTTTGTATTTTGCCAAAATAAAGCATGCCAATGTTGAGGAATACATTTCCATATTTGGAGACAAGGTAAAGTTTGTCCCAGCTCAGATACTGGGATCTGATGGGTTACGGTGTCATACAGGTCCAGAGTTAAACGATTTTGCTCATTAGTAAAACATGCAAATTTTTTTATTTGTCCTATTTTTAATTTGCTCTTTCACTTTTAGCCAACTTATCTCAGGAACTAGTATAAAAAAAAATTCAGACATTTTGGATAAAAATAGGGTCCAATGCCCGAGGATTGGTATTCCAATAAAATACTTTTCAAAAGTTGAGCTCATGTCCCCAATACACCTAATAGCACTTACCTTCATTTTAGTTTTTGGGGCAGCAATGACTTTCTTCTTAGTTCTAAAATAAAATGTAATCAATGTTAGTACGTAGCTACAGTTAACTGTATATCATTATTTCAACAATGCAATTTGAAATATAATTATCAATTTCATGTGAGGTTGTTCAAATTGAAAAATAAATTAAAAAATTGTGTTCTCCCTGTAATTACAGTGAATGGACCTGTGAGGGAGGGAGGATAGCTGGAGCACCAGGGAGTGAGAGAGAGAGAGTGAGAGTGTGTGAGAGAGTGTGTGAGAGAGAGTGTGAGAGAGAGTGTGAGAGAGAGTGTGAGAGAGAGTGTGAGAGTGTGTGTGAGAGAGAGTGTGAGAGAGAGAGAGAGCCCAGAAAGGAGAATGCACAGCAGACTCGAGGACAGGCAGAGTAGGTAAAATGCCCACAATGGAGGTTTAACAAAGGAGGGAGGGAGGGAGGGGCAGGGTAAGAGAATAGAATACTATAATTGCAGCTGAAAATGGTTTGAATTCTTTTTCCCAAATGATTCATGGTGCCATGTCGCTTGTGCTGACCAATATTGGGATCGGATTGGTTATGGTGTCATACAGGTGAGCATGGACGTTTTCTATAATAATGTGGCACTGCAATATTAGACACACAAGGGTAATTTTTTGTCTTCGCTGCCTGGGTGGTAATCTGGCAAAGTGGACACCAATGGAATGAAAATCAGGCAGATTCTATAAAGACTGGTAACTCACTCCACCAGATTATCGCCCAGGCAATGAACATAAAAATCTACCTCAAATTGTCTTCAAAAACTCTTTATATTATAAAAAACTAATGTCTTAACTTAAATTTCCTGCACATTGAACTAGTTACATGAATGAGGTTCTCACAGCCAGGGGTTAGTTAACACATTACTAAAGCAGTTTGTATTGGGGGAAAAAAAAAAAGTACAGTAAATGCACAGGAGCACTGAAGATGCAAATACTCACGGTATTGAGGTGACATGAGCATATACTTTCCTGCTTTCTTTGAACAATGTTCTGTTGAGGAAAAACAATCAAAAAATGTTGCATTTTTCATTCTTACTTTTTATACCATACAGACCAAATAACAATTTTTTTTAAAAACTAGACTGCAATCTAGTACAAAATCTATGCCATGCCGCAATCACGATCAGAAATTATGTTTCAAGTAATTTCTAGAGGTGACTGTCCAAACTGAAGATGTTGGGTGAATACCAGTTGGTGACAAGGCAGAAATCCAATTGGGAGATATAGCCGATGAACAAACTGCTGAATCACTATTAATCTCAAGGCTTATTGTGTCATCAGCATAATTGGGAGCCTGGGCTTCTACCTGCAATCTTTTGACAGGTGTTACAAAACATGAATTCATGAAAATGCTTATACAGCAGCTGCTTCTCTTGATGTTGTTGTTTGGCAGAAAATGTCATAGGACATCAAAGGATATTGGACTATTTTTGAGTGAAATATATAGAGAAAACATGCCAGGGGTTGGTGCTCTACACAAAATAACTCACTGCATGCCACAAACTGCAAGACTCATGAGATTGTAGGCACGAGGCAGTTACGATGACTACAATATGCTTGTTAATTTTGCTCAATTGTATTTATGCATGACATTTGATTTGCAAGTTTTTTTAAGCTCAATTTCTATTTTGCTTTTTGCATTTCAGACAGACTTACAACTGCAGAGTAGGCAAGAGGCTGCAGAACACCACAGGCGGTGACGTCATGTTTAAAAATTGCTTATAAAGTAAGATTTATTTAAAGTCTAGAATATTTTTTTCTTTGCTGTAACTGTAACCACAGCAAAATCACTAAGACACATTTAATGCAGCTTCCACTTTTGTTTTCCTTTTAGTTCTTTGCATGGTGTTATTTAACAACCATTATAGAATGAGAAGGAGAGAATGGAATTCGATACCTTCGAGAAAAAAAGCACTGCAGTAAATAGCAACTAGAAAGTTTAGGAACTAAAGAGACATTTAGTTTCAGTAGAGATAATAAGTAGCAATGTAGGTACCTCAGGACCACAGTACACATAACCACCGAAAACTAGATGACCATTACATTGCACAGTCAGAGGGCCTCGTGATTCTCCGATGCTGCACGGCAACAGTGGTCAAAAGTGGTGGAGTAGGTGAATTCCAGGAGCAATGCACCCAGGACCTGGCTGCGATGCCATAAATAATTCAATGATCTCAGTAGAGCTGTAAGACTCCTAGGCCCCGATTTTCTGCCCGCCGTCGGGCGGCTTTTCATGCGGCCGGGGACCGAAAATCGGCGAAAAAGCGGGTCGGGACCCCCCCCCCGCCTGATTCCCCGCCCCATCTGACTTTCGGACTGCCGTTTCCGCGCGCCTCGCTTCAGTCCCAGCCGCCGCTGGCGGGACTGGTCGTCGGAGCACTAACAAGCAATTATCTGCTTGTTGAAGTGGATTTTCCCGTGCCGTTGCGACTTTGGGGCTTTCCCCACTTGAAACCCGCCTGCGGGGAACCCCGCTGCGGAGAGCTGGCGTGAAAACAGCTGGCTTGCTTGCTTGCAGCAGCAGGTCGCTGAGGGCTGAAGAGATTTAAATAGGCAGCATTTACAGGCTGCAGGACCTTGTTGATCAAGGCTTGGGGGAACTTTTTGAAGCCTTAGGAGCAGCTGCAGAAAGTTGGAGCCTCACACACTTCTCCAGTGTGAGCTCCTGGGAAGCCCCTCTCACCACCCTAACTCAGCGCCCCCTCAACGGAGGCATCTGCCAGAAGCATGGGAGGCCTTTGGGACGTTCCCTTCCTGGCATTAGAGGATCTCCAACAGCAGAGGCGGCAGCAGCAGAACCAGGAACAGCAGGATGAGCACCAGGCTGCTGCTCACTCACCTGAAGCTGCACAGGCCAGAAGGGGCCAGCACTTGGAAGTGGCTTGAGAGCACCTTGCTGCACTTTAGGGGGCCAGTGGGACCTGTTTCTGCACTGGCAGTCCTACTCAGAAGGACTTCCATGAAGATCAGTTTCTCTGCTCAACAGATGGCCAACGGTCCTCAAGAGATGTCATTCTCTTATGAGCACTCACCATGTTTTCCGTACCCTGGCGAGTTATCTCCTCCATGAAGGTTGCCAACCTTTCCATGGTGATGCGTTCATGCGCCAATGACTCCACAAAGGATCTGCTCATGGTCGCTATGGACTCCTCCATTTGCTCAGCACTCGCAGCGACCCTGGAGACAAAACCTGCCAGAGACTCCTGCATCTGTGCATGGAGATCCATCACCTCTTCTCTTGCGGATGGACCCAGAGGCAGAGGGTCGTCATGCAGCACAGCTGAGCTGAGTTGGCAGAGTCCTGCACCCTCCGACGAGGACTCTCCACTGCTGTCCCTGTCTCCAGAATCTGCCGAGGCTCACTTGTGAGCTGTGAAACACCAGGTGACAACAGTACTCTATGTCCCGAAGGTCCCCCCCGAGGTGTGAGTGTCTGCGCTGGTGCTGGGTGCTCTTACTTCTGCTGATGCTGCGCCCTCAGAGGTTGGAGCTTCCTCTGAGGAGTCTGGCTGCACAGCCTCTTCCTCCTCCAGTGAGGACGGGGGCTCTGGATGGTACTGTGGGGGGAGTAAAGGAAGAAGATAGAGATGTAATGCCAAGGTTCTTCTGGTGACTCCCAGTGAGTTGGCATCTGCTGACACCTGCATCCATGCAGCATTGGTCTCAGTGGGAGGCCTCTTCCTCCCTGACCTAGGGAAGAGGACCTCCCTGTGGGCCCTAACCCCATCCAATAATGCCTGCAGTGAAGCCTCGTCGAATTTGAAGGCAGCTCGGCCTCTGCCGCTGGCAGCAGCTGGTGCAGGCTCTTCTGCCATTGTGCAAGAGTGGTTGAGAAGCCTGCAGAGGTGGAGAAGCTTGCTGGACACTTTGAAAGCACCACGAATGATGACATCATAGTGTGGGTATTTCTGACTCGAATTGGACAATTAGCAAGGCTTCCCACATGCTGGGAATTAATTGGCCACTTGAGGGAAAATTGCGTGGAGCTGCTGACACTTTTTTTTAAATGTGCGTCAGAAACCCCACAATCGGGGAAATCCGACCATTCCCCACACAAGCTGAAAATCCGGGCCCTACTCTCTTACTCGCTCCTTAACCACCTGTAGTCCCAGCTCCCAATCACTGTTCTCCAATCACAGCAGCACACTTCAACCTCCTTCTACTGCTACTGGCACACTGTGCACCTACTACTGTCCAAACAATCACTCCCCTCACTGTGCCAGCTTTCACGCATCATCAACACTATTCAACCATAGCCACATCTTCACAACCTCTCAACAGCCCATTAACACATACCCTTTTCTTCTTGCAAGATAAGCTGAAACACAACAACTGATAGGAACTGACAGGAGGACAGAGACCATTCATTCATGTCCTCTCCCCATTGGAAGAGTCCACCATGGATATTGTGGACAGGGCGAGTCGGAAATGTTATGACGGACAAGGCTATAAGACACGCTCCCCGCAAGGTATTTGGCTATCTTACCCTCTTTTTCTCTTCTCACTGAAATCTCTCCCTATACACACTCTGACCCAAGCTGTCCTGCTTTGAGCTCACATTCCTCTCTCTCTGCTTACCTTTGCCACAAACTGCTAACCCTTGTCCTTCTCTTCCTTTTCCAGGTCCAGTAGATATAGAGGGCCCTCCTGGATCAGAGGGAGAGAAGGACAGCCTTCTAGAGCACACACTGTCATTAAACCTTACCCTTGCAGACATCAGCTTATATAGAAGCTGTAGTCCTTATTAATGCTCATTCTCACTCTGTACAGAATCTTTGTTCAACAACTCTATTTGGTAATATTTAATCTTAGTTAAAACATTACCCATATTATATTTCTTACACTCCTTTGCCACGTACCTCGCTTGCATCCATCCTTTAGGCCAGAGTGGTTTGACCTCAGATTCAAGAAAAGCCTTTAGGTAGTCCTCTGCAGCCTGGGACTTGTTTCTCTCCTGCTCATAGCAAGCCATCTTTGTCCTCACCACACTGCACAGCAAGTCTCTGTACCACAACATAATAAAGAAGTGTAAACCAACAGTGAGATGGTGGTACAGTATGTTGATGCTCCAAGAAGGACATACATGAGAAAATCGATCATGTTCCATTTTCTCCTATTGTTCAGGATTTGTGGTCCAAGCATAACTTAAATACAAGATCCTGATCCATGCATCGAATTGTCCCTAATTTGATTTGTACACTAGCACACTAAATATAGTTAGTTTGTTGCCAAATTTCATCTAAAAGCCATAGTATATTTAAAAAATGTAACAAGTTTACATTAACTGCTTCCTCCCCCCCCCTCACCCTGATTGCGCGCAATCTGGAGAGGTTGCCTTAGAATGGATGGTAGTCTAAATCTCGCCTCTAACTTACAACATGAAGGTGACTAATTCCACACCTCTAAATTATTGGATTGTCGTAAAAATCCATCTGGTTCACTAATGTCCTTCAGGGAAGGAAATCTGCCATCCTTACCCGGTCTGGCCTATATGTGACTTCAGACCCACAGCAATGTGGCTGACTCTTAACTGCCCTCTGAAATGGCCCAGCAAGCCACTCAGTTGTAACAAACTGCAATGAAAAACAAATACTAAGAATAAAACCGGATGGACCACCTGGCATCGACCACGGCACCGGCTTTAGACACGACAACGGCACACCCAACCCAGTCAACCCTGCAAAGTCCTCCTCGCTAACATCTGGGAACTTGTGCCAAAATTGGGAGAGCTGTCCCACAGACCAGTCAAGCAACAGCCTCACACAGTCATACGCACAGAATCATACCTTTCAGCCAATTCCCCAGACTCCTCCATCACCACCCCCGGGTATGGCCTGTCGCACCGGCATGACAGACCCACCAGGGATGGCGGCACAGTGGTATACAGTCAGAGGGAGTGGCCCCGGAAGTCCTCAACATTGATTTCGGACCCCATGAAGTCTCATGGCTTCAGGTCAAGCATGGGCAAGGAATCCTCCTGCTGATTACCACCTACCGCCCTCCCTCAGCTGATGAATTAGACTGCTCCAGGTTGAACATCACTTGGAAGAAGCACTGAGGGCAGCAAAGGCACAGAATGTCCTCTGGGTGGGGGACTTCAATGTCCATCACCAAGAGTGGCTCGGTAGCACCACTACGGACTTAGCTGGCTGAGTCCTGAAGGAAATAGTTGCCAGACTGGGCCTGTGGCAGGTGGTGAGAACCAAAACGAGGGGAAAAATCTACTTGACCTCATCCTCACCAATCTACCCGTCACAGATGCATCTGTCCGTGACAGCATTGGTAGCAGTGGCCACCGCATAGTCCTTGCAGAGACGAAGTCCCGTCTTCACACTGAGGATGCCCTCCATCGTGTTGTGTGGCACTACCACCGTGCTAAATGGGATAAGATTCAGAACAAATCTAGCAGCTCAAAACTGGGCATCCATGAGGCACTGTGGGCCATCAGCAGCAGCAGAATTGTATTCCACCACAATCTGTAACCTCGTGGCCCAGCATATCCCTCACTCTACCATTACCATCAAGCCAGGGGACCAACCCTGGTTCAATGAGGAGTGCAGAAGAGAATGCCAGAAGCAGCACCAGGCGTACCTAAAAATGAAATGCCAACCCGGGGAAGCTGCAACACAGGACTACAGGCATGCTAAACAGTGGAAGCAGCATGCTATAGACAGAGCTAAGCGATCCAATCAGATCAGAGCTCTGCAGTCCTGCCACATCTAGTCGTGAATGGTGGTGGACAATTAAACAACTAACGAGAGGAGGTGGCTCCATGAATATCCCCATCCTCAATGATGACAGAGCCCAGCACGTGAGTGCAAAAGACAAGGCTGAAGCGTTTGCAACCATCTTCAGCCAGAAGTGCCGAGTGGATGATCATATCGACCTCCTCCTGAGACCTCCACCATCACAGAAGTCAGTCTTCAACCAATTCTATTCACTCCAGGTGATATCAAGAAACAGCTGAGTGCACTAGATACAGCAAAGGCTATGGGCCCCGACAACATCCTGGCTGTCGTGCTGAAGACTTGTGCTCCAGACTAGCTGCGCCTCTAGCCAACACTGGCATCTACCCAATAATGTGGAAATGTGCCCAGGTATGTCCTATCCACAAAAAGCAAGACAAATTCAATCTGGCCAATTACCGCCCCATCAGTCTTCTCTTAATCATCAGCAAAGTGATGGAAGGTGTTGTCGACAGTGCTATTAAGTGGCACTTATTCACCTCGTAAAATTGAAGTCAATGGGAATCAGGGGAAAACTCTCCACTGGCTGGAGTCATAGCTAGCACAAAGGAAGATGGGTTGTGGTTGTTGGAGGTCAATCATCTCAGCCCCAGGACATCACTGCAGGAGTTCCTCAGGGCAGTGTCCTAGGCCCAGCCATCTTCAGCTGCTTCATCAATGATCTTCCCTCCATCATAAGGTCAGAAGTGGGGAAGTTCACTGATGATTGCACAGTGTTCAGTTCCATTCACAACTCCTCAGATAACGAAGCAGTCCAGCAAGACCTGAACGACATTCAGGCTTGGGCTGATAAGGGGCAAGTAACATTCGCGTCACACAAGTGCCAGGCAATGACTATCTCCAACAAGCGAGAGTCTAACCACCGCCCCATGACATTCAACAGAATTACTATTGTCGAATCCCCCACCATCAACATCCTGGGGGCCACCATTGACCAGAAGCTTAACTGGACCAGCTACAAGAGCAGGTCAGAGGCTGGGTATTCTGTGGCAACCGTCTCACCTCCTGACTCCCCAAAGCCTTTCCAACATCTACAAGGCACAAGTCAAGAGTGTGATGGAATACTCTCCACTTGCCTGGATGAGTACAGCTCCAACAACACTCAAGAAGCTCGACACCAGCCAGGAGAAAGCAGCTCACTTGGTTGGCACCCCATCCAACACCTTAAACATTCACTCCCTCCACTACTGGTGCATCACGGCTGTAGTCTACAAGATGCATTGCAACAACTCGCCAAGGCTTCTTCGACAGCACCTCCGAAACCCACGACCTCTACCACTTAGAAGGACAAGGCAGCAGGCGCATGGGAACATCAGCACCTGCAAGTTTCCCTCCAAGCCACACACCATCCTGACTTGGAAATATATTGCGATTCCTTCATCATCGCTGGAGCTCTCTCCCTAACAGCACTGTGGGAGTACCTTCACCACACGGACTGCAGCCGTTCAAGAAGATGGCTCACCACCACCTCCTCAAATGCAATTAGGGATGGGCAATAAATGATGGCCTTGCCTGTGACACCCACATCCCAGGAACGATTCAGGTTTAATTTTCGAGCTTTCTCGGCCAGATTCGCTAAGGCCCGACTGACTGAGGTTTATTTCCGGAAACTCCTCTCTACATTCCGGGCAGGAGTTTGTCTCCTTCTTTTCCCAAAGCTGTGTGATACAGGAGCGGCAGAAGTTGTGGCCACACACCATGCTCAGCTTGCTGAATACACTTAAAGAACATGAAGCAATCACAACATCCTATATTGTTCCTTAATATGACACTGTTTTTGGCTGTTTCATATCTGAGATCTTGTCTGGTTTCAACTTCAAGTCCAGACCAGATTGAAATGTCTCCTCTAGCTATAAAGGTCGATTGCAAAATGAGTTTACACAGCTTCAATCATATTCCTAACTTATGAGTTCACCACACAAAATTGCCGATAATTCAGCACTGTTTAGCAATCACATGCAAAGAAAACAAAAAACGGAAATGTCCAACTGGTACAACACAGGGTGCTATTTGAGACTGGTCAAGCCACACTGGGGCAAATTTTCATCTTCACCGCAAGGGTGATAATCTGGCGGAGCTCAGAATAATAGGATAAGAATTGGGTGGGTTCTCTAATGGATGGGTGATTGTTCCACTAGATTACTGCTTGTGCAGTGAAAACAAAAATTTACCTCATTGTTTCTGCATACAGGATGGTTTAAACTTGCAATCAATCCATGATATACATAACCCGAGAGTGCTTAATATAGACCGAATGCAAAACTTGAAAAATGCCTCCATCTCTATAAGCACAGTACATATCTTTGTAAAAAAAAACAGCACTCATTGGCTTAATATTGTACATTCAAATCTAAACTTGCTGATCTCACTAAAGCACCTCCCTCTATTGTTCCATTCTGTCTTGCCATTATGACCAATAGCAAGTTTTATCTTCACCAGGACCATCAAATCCTGCTCCTATGGTCGTGACGCATCTCTATCTTAAGATGCGTGCCTCCAAATTTATTTCTACACTGTCTCTTATCTCCGTTACCCCCCTCCTGCTCTTTAGATACTGCTAAGAAAGGTGATCCCCCTTACCTTTCCAACAACTGCCCCATTGCCCTTGCATTCTCTTCTTCTTGGCCGTACCTTCTAAAATTACAGAAGCTGCTGTTAATTCTCAAATTGTCCACCAACTTAAAAGTTCTGGACTAATCCACCATCTCGAATATTGTTTTCACCTTGGCTGGCCCACTTGTTGCTGATGTTACACACCTCTGAAACTCAACTCTTTCACACTTTGGTGAACTGTTTCTCATTGTCTTGGATACCATGACAACTTCTTAAAGTCCAACACTCCTACCGAAACTATGCTCATTTAGTTTCCTCTCAAATTGCTCCATCTGTACTATAGCCGAATACATATTCTCTGACCTATATTCCATCTTGATATTAATGACCTATTCCACTAACCATTCATTCCTTTCTCGAAGACTCCAGCTACAATGAATTGATAACAGTAGGGCAATTTGAATGATTTGACATGCAGTCTTGTCATTCAATGAGCCCATACTCAGTTACCAAGTACAGCGCAGCTATAATCCACCACTAATTGCAATTGGCTGAACTTAAAAGGTATACTGTCAATCAGAATGCCTTATGTGGTCTGACACAACAATCAAAATATCAAACCTGATCTCATCATTCCAGTGAAATTTTTTACGTGGTCCCACAATTCTTCTTCCCATCTTGTCTTCATCATCGTCATCATCAGAGAACATTCTCTCCTTTTGGTCCTTATCTTCTCCCATCATCCTGCAGATTCAAAATTTGAAATAAACTGAAAATTCACCAGCTGATCAATAAGAATCAACAAGTCATCAGGATTCGTAGAACCCAATAATTGGTTGACAATGCTGATTAGAGCATTGACGCTACCAATGCTTCCTATAAACCTATGAATGAATAGCCATGTAACTATATCATTTTTATAACTACATGAAAAGGGGTTTATTAGCCTATTCTGAACAAAACTATTTATGTCACAGAAATATGTTGTAGGAACAGATTAGAACTAAAGCTTTAATTACTTGCAGGATTACAAGGATAGTAACAAAATGCAAACATTGAAATGTCTAATGTTATGTTAAAACAAATGCTTTTTATTTTAAATTTAGTTCTTTAGTAAAGAACAAAAGTATGTTCATAATTTGAGGCATAGTTTGCAAGTCATTCATTCATTTCTCGGTTTTACTTACTATTGCTCAACACTGTCTATTTCTTTAATTTCTTCAATTCATCATTAAGGGATTGATATAAACTTTGAGGTACATAGTTAGCAAGTAAATGACCAAAATCATTTGCTTGATTTAGCCAGAGAACAGACTGGGTGCACGCAAAGACAAATTCTTAACAATTACATTTGTTTTAAGTATATTTTCTTCCCTTTTCCTCATCTTTCTCCATGCCATTCACTATCCCAGCACAGAAGGTTTTCTGCTAACGATACTTTGTTGCTGGAAGGTACACGAGGGGGCCTGGAGTGACTAATCTTCTCACTATGGGGAACCACCCGACATCTGCTCACTGCCTTCCAAGGGTTAAACTGATTGGTCATCATGTGGAATGTCATGATCACGAACACACATTTTAGCATTCCATGGGACTATGTTACATCACTGCACCGCCCTTCCAAATGTTCTTACATTAAAATGTGCAGATCATTTCTTCAATTTTCCACCCTATTTTGAATGTACATTGTGTTGCTACCCTTGTAATGTTACATAGACAATGTTCTTTAATGCTAACAAATATCAAACCTGTGCAGCCACTTCACTTGAAGCATCACTGGATGTTGTTCCACAAAGAGATATAGATTAAACTGGCTAAGTGAGAGGCAGAGAATATTACAAACTGATCTGGTTTACTGCTACATTATTGGTTTTGGGTTTGCATGCTTATTCTTGGTTGCAACGTAAAACAATTCAGTATTACGTACACAATTGTAATTCAATGCACACCATTGTTTATATTGTATATACAACGGTAAAACGGTTGACAATTTCAGCGGTGGCTAGTGTGTGGCACAAGGAGACCCAATAGAAGAGAGGAAGAGGAGAAAAATAATGGCCCAGAAATTCAGGTCTCCACGGGTGAGTACGCACGGGGTACTCACCCGTAGGCCCAATGGAAGTGCCGGTTTCCTGCATGCACTGCGCATGTGTGGGAAACCGGCATTTCTGTTCCCCTGAAAGAAGGGGTTCAGAGTTCGAACGCGTGCGCAGGAGAGGCTGCGCGTGCGCATCGAACTTATGTTCTTTTTGCAGGTTTTCCCGGGAGGGTAAGTCTCCAGAAGTTACACATTTAAAAAGTAGGCGTAAGGCCTGCTTTTTACAAGGTAAGTGGTGAATTAATTAAAATTAAAACATTTTTTCCACAGGTTTATTCTTTTTAAATACTTTAAAGCAAGGCAAGTTTATTTTTAGCCCCGTTAGAAAATAAAATTATTTTTTTCAAAAATTTAAATTACTGTATTGTTTAAAATAGTTATTTCATGTAAATTATAGTTTATTTAAAAAATGTGATTTAAAAAAAAAATTATTTGAAGATTTAGTGATGTTTTGGGGCCCGTAGTATTTATAAGGTTTGACAGGTAATGGGCATTCCCTGCTCAATTGGCTCTCCATGGCCCACGTGATCCCAGGGGAAGCATCGAACTAACTGCGCCCCTGGGATACGCAAGCACTGCGCGCCAGCAGTTGGAGCAGGCCCAGGATCGGAATCCCACGCGGGCCCACAGCTCAACGGCCGGCGTGCAAGGTAAGTGCAGGTCGGGGGCTTGCACCCGCGGGAAGCCCCCGACCCGAATTTCTGGGCCAATGTAAAAAAGACCATTTCAGCCTCAGCATAAAAGACAACATCAGCCTATATAAATTGAGATTTGTCAATCAATCAATCACTAAAAACTAGTAGACAGGTACAAAAAATAATTTAATTGGCTAATGGAATGTTAGCCTTTATCCCAAGGGGGTGAGAATACAAAGGGGTTGAAGTTATATATAGCTCTGGTTAGACCCCATTTAGAGTACAACATTCAGTTCTGGGCACTGCACATCAGGAAGGATATATCAGCCTTGGAGGGGGTGCAGCGCAGATTCACCAGAATGATACCTGGGTTAAAATATGAGGGCAGGTTGCATAGACTAGGCTTGTATTCCCTTGATTATAGAGGATTAAGGGGTGATCTAATTGAGGTGTTTAAGATGATCAAAGGAGTTGATAGGGTAAATAGAGAGAAACTATTTCCTCTGGTGGGGGGGTTCAGTACAAGGGGGTATAACCTTAAAATTAGAGCTAGGCCGTCCGTTTAGGGGTGATGTCAGGAAGCACTTCTTCACACAAAGGGTAGTGGAAATCTGGAACTCTCCCTGCCTCCCAAAAAAACTGTTGAGGCTAGGTCAACTGAAAATTTCAAACCTGAGATTTTTGTTAGGCAAGGATATTAAGGGGTATGGCAGGCAGGCAGGAGCTAAGATACAGATCAGTAATGATCTAACTGAATGGTGGAACAGGCTCGAGGGGCTGAATGGCCAACTCCTGTTCCTGTGTTCAAGAACTGGCTTTCAATGCAAGTGCAATCCACTGTCTTGCTATATAGCACATACTTGGCAATTTTAGCTTGGCTATGAGCCTGGCAGTCATCCTGATACTTTGCCATCTGATTTGGCATTGCTCTCCCAATTGCTTCTTTTAGTTTCTGTATAGGTTCCTTCAGCCGGCCATCCTATGAGAAAACAAATCAAAACAAAATGCATTTTTCTTCTTTACTAAATTTGAGCACTTATCAATAAGGTCTGGGCAATAGAATGGATTTAGAAAGAAAATATGGCAATCCAAAATGTAATTTCTGATGCAACTGGTCAAATTAACTAGGTACAACTGAGGCCAAGCTAACTGAATGGCTCCAACTGGAATATTAAACACAAGGTTTTAAATATTTAAAGTGATGTTATCAGACACTGGATTCTGGTGCAGCTTATTTATAGAATAAATGTTTTATGAACACGTAACAAAAGGAAATATATATAAAACAATGTAAACATGACTTATTTAAAAAATAGTTTCACAAAGAATCCTTAAAATTCATTTGATATTTATTATACACACTGAAACCTACATAAACTAGCTGAAGTGCCCGGCGGTGCCGAGGCTTTTTCGAGTGCATGTTGTTGTTGGAAGAGAGAGAGAGCGCGACTGGGGGGGGAAGAGAGAGAGAGCGCGACTGGGGGGGAAGAGAGAGCGCGACTGGGGGGAAGAGAGGGAGGGGAGGGGAGGGGGGAGGGAAAGGGAGGGCGGGGGGGGAGGGGAGGGGAGGGGAGGGGGGAAGGAAGGGGAAGGGAGGGCGGGGGGGGAGGGGGGAGGGCGGGGGAAGGGAGGGCGGGGGGGGAGGGGAGGGGGGGATGGAGGGTGGGGGGGGGGGAGGGAGGGGGGCGGGCGCCCCCCCACCGAGGGTCGCGGCCCCCGAGGGTCGCGACCCCCCCCAAGGTGAAGACCGCCGATTGCGCGCGCAGCAGGAGCTGAGACGCGGCGTCTCTCTCGGCCGGCGGGCAACCGTGACGCTGACCAAGCCAGAGAGAGAGACGCCGCGTCTCAGCTGCTCCTGCTGCGCGCGCGCGCCCCCCCCCCCCCCGAGGGTCGCGGCCCCCCCCCCCGAGGGTCGCGCGCCGCCCCCTCCCCCCGAGGGTCGCGGCCGCCCCCTCCCCCCGAGGGTCGCGGCCGCCCCCTCCCCCCGAGGGTCGCGGCCGCCCCCCCCCTCCCCCCCGAGGGTCGCGGCCGCCCCCCCCCTCCCCCCGAGGGTCGCGGCCGCCCCCCCTTCCCCCGAGGGGTCGCGGCCGCCCCCCCCCTCCCCCCGAGGGTCGCGGCCGCCCCCCCCCTCCCCCCGAGGGTCGCGGCCGCCCCCCCCCTCCCCCCGAGGTGAAGACCGCCGATTGCGGCTGTGCGAGACGTCCGGCGGGCCCGGTTGCCAGGGTAACGCTGGACGCTCAGCAAGCCCCGGCAGAGAGAGACGTCTCAGCTCCTGCTGCGCGCGCACCCTAGCGGCGCTGGGCTGAGGCTCGGCCCTCCAGCCTTCGAGTGGGGCCGGGAGGTGCCTAGCTCGGGCGTGGGTGCGGAGGAGACGCCGAGGCTTCTAGGCCTACCTGGAAAAACGGGGAAAGGTAGGAAAATTAATGAGATTAGATAAGTTAATTACTTTCTAAATCATTTTTTTTAAAAACAATATGTGTTTTAAAAGCAACGTTTTTTTTTAAGACGCAGAAAGCGGGAAAAAGAAAGGAAAAGTTTGGAATCAAGATGGCGGCGACTCACCTCGGTTCAGAACGATAAAGCCCGGCCACACGCGCACCGATTGGCCCGGCGGCACACGCCAGCAACCCGGCGTACGATTGGTCGAGCTCGAGGTCACTCTGTCGCTAATGAGCGGATAATGAGATGCTAATGAGCAGAATGTTGAAGGTTTTTGGGATACCGCGGGCGCAATTTTAGCCCGGCCGAAACGTAAATACGCTTAAAACCGTCTCGGAAGCGTAAGCTTTCTTTGGAGGTAACGCGCGCGTAGGTACGCCCTGTAACTTTCGAGTGCATACCCGTAAGCACACGCGATGACAGACAGATAGAAAGACAGAATGACAGAAGTACCGATTTATATATATAGATAGATACTCACCTGCATTAAGCATTCACTTGTCTTTACCAGCCATTTCGCCCCAGTCTGTAATAATTTTTTTTTAAGAGGACAAAAAATAATTACAGTAGTTGCTTAACAGAACACCCACATCAGAATTAGGAGAGTATAGCAATCGTCCCCCAACTCTTTCACCTCATCCAAAAAATATTTTACAAAGAAAGCAATATAGGAGTTAAAGCAGGATATATGCTGGTCATGTATGTTGAACCAGATCTTACCTTGAAACAATTATAAAAGTTTGTCGATTTGACATGGTTTTATGCTGGCAGATCGTGTTTCATGAATTCAAGAGTTTACTCAATTCAAAACTGCTTAATTCAAATTATATGATAATTCAAAACATTAAAGCACAAAAATCCTACTTTCCAGTTACTTACATTGCTTAATTCAAATTACTGGATAATTCCATCTTTTAAGCATAAAATTCACCTTTGAATTATATGACTGTAAAAATGAAATGTGCATGATCTTATCTTCCCGTGATCAATTTCTAAGGGTGGCACAATTAAACAAACCCAACATGAATACAATGCTTTTACAAATTAAACAATAGAGGAAATTATTATATTAATAACTTACCCAAATTCAACATAAAACATTTAGGAAGAATTTTGTGTTACTTTATAGAAACAATTTTGAAGAATATACAAAAATAAGTATCAATGTGTTATAAACAATAAAAGATATTTGAAGTGACATGATGACTTCATTGTTTTCCTGGAAAACAACATTTGTTATAGAACATTTCTTTTCTCAAAATGAACCAAATCTGGTCACTTATCTCACTGTTGTTTGTGGAACCTTCCTGTGTGCGTTGTCTGCAGGGGTCACCTACATAACAACAGCAACTATACTTCAAAAGTAATTCATTGGCTGTGAAGCGCTTTGGGACATTCTGAGGTTGTGAAAGTTGCTATGTAAATGCAAGTTCCTTCTTTCTAGATTTTTTCCCCAAAATGCTTCCTACACAATCATTTTTGGAGTACAGTAACTAGTATATAGGTAAAATGTGGCTGCAATGAAATAGATGACCAGTTTTTTGATGTAGGTTGAGGAGGAATGTTGGCCAGGATATTACCAGAGTCCCTGGTCTGTAACATACATCTAAAAAAGACAAGGCCTCTATTTAACCACTCATCCGAAGGAAGGCTCTTTCAACAACCCAGCACTCCCATGGTACTCACTGGAGTGATAGCCCAGCTTAGGTGCTCAGGGCCTCAGGCGCGGCTTCAACCCAAAACATTTTGCTTCAGAGCCACGATTTCTAATAAATGAGCAAAGCTGACAATTGGTATTACCTATCCACGAATGCTCAGTTTGTCTGGTTTTCTCTCCTACTCTTTTCAACTTTGATAATGTCCTGAACTGTATGGCCCTTCATCTAGGTTCCTCAATCAAACATGAAAGTAGTTTCATGCAGTCTTCAATCAACAGCCTTATAGCTCTAATTCGAGTTATGATTAGCAATGGTTACATTGCAATGAGATACAGCATAACAATCATGAAACAAAGGACAGTGAGTGGTAGGTCTTAATTTAATCTTGGGATATGCGTAACATTTTAAAACTATTGGAACTTTTCTCTGATGGATATATATGTTGTCTAAAGGTTCTAGAATAATATACAGCCTGTCTACTCTGAACCATCCATAATTTTCACATGTATACTGCTGAAAAAACAGATGTGACTTATAGAAACATAGAAGATAGGAGCAGGAGTAGGCCATTCGGCCCCTCGAGCCTGCTCCGCCATTTAATGAGATCATGGCTGATCATCCAAATTCAGTACCCTGTCCCTGCCTTCTCCCCATATCCTTGGCTCCCTTTAGCCTTAAGAAATATATCCAACTCCTTCTTGAATATATTTAAGAATGAATTGGCCTCAGCTGCCTTTTGTGGTAGAGAATTCCACAGGTTAACCACTCTCTGGGTGAAGAAATTCCTCCTCATCTCTGTCCTAAATGGCTTACCCCTTATCTTTAGACGGTGACCCCTGGTTCTGGACTTCCCCGCCATTGGGAACATCCTTCCTGCATCTAGTCTGTCTAGTCCTGTTAGAATTTTCTAAGTTTCAATGAGATCCCCTCTTATTCTTCTAAACTCCAACGAATATAAGCCCAATCGACCCAATCTCTCCTCATACGTCATTCCTGCCATCCCAAGTATCAGTCTGGTGAATCTTCGCTGCACTCCCTCCATGGTAAGAACATCCTTCCTCAGCTAAGGCGACCAAAACTGCACACAATACTCAAGGTGTGGTCTCACCAAGGCCCTGTACAACTGCAGCAAGACATCCTTGCTCCTGTACTCGAACCCTCTCGCTTTGAAGGCCAACATACCATTTGCCTTTTTAACCACCTGTTGCACCTGCATGCTTACCTTCAGCGACTGGTGCACAAGGACACCCAGGTCTCATTGCACTTCCCCTTCTCCCAATCTATTGCCGTTCAGATAATAATCTACCTTCCTGTTTTTGCCACCAAAGTGGATAACCTCGCATTTATCCACATTATACTGCATCTGCCATGCATCTGCCCAATCACCCAACCTGTCCAAATCATACTGGAGTTTCTCTGCATCCTCCTCACAGAACACACGCCCACCCAGCTTTGTGTCATCTGCAAACTTGGAGATATTACATCTAGTTCCCTCGTCTAGATCATTAATATATATTGTGAATAGCTGGGGTCCTAGCACCGATCCCTGCGATACCCCACTAGTCACTGCCTGCCACTCGGAAAAAGACCCATTTATTCCAACTCTTTGCTTCCTGTCTGCCAACCAGTTCTCTATCCAAGTCAGTACCTTGCCCCCAATCCCATGTGCTTTAACTTTGCACGCTAATCTCTTATGCGGGACCTTATCGAAAGCCTTCTGAAAGTCCAAATGCACCACATCCACTGGTTCTCCTTTATCTATTCTACCAGTTACATCCTCAAAAAATTCCAGTAGTCAAGCACGATTTACCTTTTGTAAATCCATGTTGACTTTGTCCGATCCTGTCACTGTTTTCCAAGTGCTTTGCTATTACATCTTTTATAATGGACTCTAGCATTTTCCCCACTACCGACGTCAGGCTTACCGGTCTATAATTCCCCGTTTTCTCTCTACCACCTTTTTTAAATAGTGGGGTTACATTAGCTACCCTCCAATCTATGGGAACTGTGCCAGAGTCTATAGAATTTTGGAAGATGACCAGCAATGCATCTAATATTTCTAGGGCCACTTCCTTAAGTACCCTAGGATGTAGATTATCAGGCCCTGGGGATTTATCGGCCTTCAATCCCGTCAATTTCCCCAACACCATTTCCCTACAAATACTGATTTCATTCAGTTCCTCCTTCTCAATGGACCCAATGTTCCCCGACATCTCTGGGAGGTTATTTGTGCCCTCCTTTGTGAAGACAGAACCAAAGTATGTATTTAATTGGTCAGCCATTTCTTTGTTCCCCATTGTAAATTCCCCTGATTCTGACTGCAAGGGGCCTACGCTTGACTTCACCAATCTTTTTCTCTTCACATATCTATAGAAGCTTTTAGAGTCAGTTTTAATGTTCCCTGCAAGCTTACTCTCATATTCTATTTTCCCCCTCTTAATTAATCCTTTTGTCCTCCTTTGCTGAATCTGAAACTGCTCCCAATCCTCAGGTTTGCTGCTTTTTCTGGCCAATTTATATGTCCTCTCCTTGGAGCTTATGCTATCCGTAATTTCCCTTGTTAGCCACGGTTGCGCCACCTTTTTTGTTTTATTTTTATGCCAGACAGAGATGAACAAATTCTGTAATTCATCAATGCGATCTTTAAATGTTTGCCATTGCCTATCCACCGTCAACCCTTTAAGTAATGTTCCCCAATCCATCCTAGCCAATTCGCGCCTCATACCATCGTAGTTTCCTTTATTTAAATTCAGGACCCTAGTCTCTGAGTCAACTACTTCACTCTCCATCTTAATGAAGAATTTTATCATATTATGATCGCTCCTCCCCAAGGGGCCTCGCACAACAAGATTGCTAATCAATCCTTTCTCATTGCATAATACCCAGTCTAAGATGGCCTGATCTCTAGTTGGTTCCTCGACATATTGGTCCAGGAAACCATCCGTATACACTCTAGGAATTCCTCCTCCACAGTATTGTTACTAATTTGGTTAGCCCAATCTATATGTAGATTAAAGTCACCCATGATAACTGCTGTGCCCTTATTGCACGCATCTCTAATTTCCTGTTTAATGCCATCCCCAACCTCAGCATTACTGTTTGGGGGTCTGTATACAAGTACTTCTGTATTGTAGTGTACAGCGTTGTGGTATTGAGACACCCAAAAGTGGGAATAATGGCTAGGAGAAGAAACGAAACAGCAAAAGAAGATTTAGCTCACTGGTAGCTTTCCAGAAGGTAGGAAAAGCACTTTGCATCAGAATTACCCTTGGATGAGAAGAGATTAGCATTTTAAAAAACGTATAAAAGGGTCCATGCGTTGATGTAATTTGTTACATTATTACAAATTTTACTGAGAAATCCAATTGGAAATAAAATAAGTATATCACACTGATAAAGTAATATTACAAACTGATGTGATTACATATATATAAAAATAACACCTGTCCATTAATATATTCCTATTAAAAAAAGATTTTAGTTCAAAACTTACTACAAAAATTACAAACAGAATGTGGTCATTCACAGCTGATGATACAATAAATATCTCCACTATGTGACTGACCATTGCCGACTCATGATTTGATCCCTCAGTGGTACCAAGAATCTTGATGGATTAATATGAAGCCTTAACTGTTGCCACTTGGCCTTTCTGCAATGTAAAACACAGAACTTTCTCTGAGCCAGAACAAACGTTCCGCAACAGTTATGCTGACCATGCTCCCAATAGTGTGCAATTAGCAGTTCCTTGGCTCATGGTGGTTTATCACACATAGATAAGCCTGGACAGTCTTGTGTTTGCAGGTAGTCTGGAGGACGAGTTCATGGAATGCATTCGGGACAGTTTACTAGAACAATGTGTCATGGAACCAACCAGGGAACAGGCTATTTTAGATCTTGTATTGTGTAATGAGACAGGGTTAATTAGCAATCTCATAGTAAAGGATCCTCTGGGGCAGAGTGATCATAATATGATAGAATTTTACATTAATTTTGAGAGTGACTTGCCTAAGTCTGAAACTAGAGTCTTAGGCCTAGAAATTCAGTTTGGGGCGGCCAGCTCGCTCGCGCCCAGAAAGTACCGCTGCGCGCGGAGCCACTTGCGCCCGCCGGAAATTCAGTTTCAGCGCCCCAACTCGAAGGCGGCCGCTATTCAAGGGTTTCGGCGCCCCCGCTTGGGGAGGTGCCTGCAACAGCGAGATCGCCGCTCGCTAGTGCCGGCAAATGAGCCCGGCACCACGGAGAAGTGCCGGGCTCCCGGAAAACAGCCGGCAATGCCGCGGGGGGGGGGGGGGGGGGGGGGGGGGGAGGTGCGGGCAGGCGGCCGCCAAAAAAGCGGCCGACCGTACCTCCGCCTTAACTCGCCCCACTAACGCTACAGGACGGCCCCGTTTTCTGATCGCTGTTTGCGGCCGCTGCGGAAGAGGCGGCCGCAACTAAATATGGCGGTCGGGCCGGTAGTGGGGCACTGCGCACACCGATGATGTCATCGGTGGCGGCGCAGCGCTACTGGCTAACGCCGCCATTACCGCAGCGCTGAATATCGGCGAAAGCTCAGCAAGTGGCGCAAAAGCCCTCTTTGGGCGAAAACTGGGCGCAAAGCCTACTGAATTTCTAGCCCTTAAACTTAAATAAAGCCAATTACATAGGTACGAGGGGTGAGTTAGCTAAGGTAGATTGAAAAAATAGATTAAAGGGTTTGGCAGTAGATAAGCAGTGGCTAGCATTTAAAGAAATATTTCACAATTCTCAACAAAAATATATTCCATTGAGAAACAAAAATTCCACGGGAAAAGTGATCCAACCGTGGCTAACTAAAGAAGTTAAGGATAGCATTAGATTGAAAGAAGAAGCTTATAATGTTGCAAAGAATAATAGTAAGCCTGAGGATTGGGAGAGTTTCAGAAACCAGCAAAGGTTGACCAAAAAATTGATAAAAAGGGAAAAAATAGAATGAGAGAAAACTAGCAAGAAATATAAAAGCAGATTGTAAGAGTTTCTACAAGCATGTAAAAAGGAAAAGTGTTGCAAAAGTAAACGTTGTTCCCTTAGAGGCTGAGACAGGAGCAATTATTATGGGGAATAAGGAAACGGCAGAAACGTTAAACAAATATTTTGTATCTGCCGTCACAGTAGAAGACACGAAAAGCATACCAAAAATGGTGAGGAACCAAGGGGCTAATGAGGGTGAGGAACTTAACATAATTAATATAGAGAAAAAGTACTAGAGAAACTAATGGGACTAAAAGCTGACAAATCCCCTGGACCTGACGGCCTACATCCTAGGGTTCTAAAAGAGGTGGCTGAAGAGATAGTGGATGCATTGGTTTTGATCTTCCAAAATTCCCTAGATTCTGGAGAGGTCCCAGCAGATTGGAAGGTCACAAATGTAACACCGATATTCAAAAAAGGAGAGAAAAAAAAACAGGGAACTACAGGCCAGTGAGCCTGACATCAGTCGTCAGGAAAATGCTGGAATCCATCGTTAAGGAAGTGGTATCAAGTCACTTAGAAAATCATAAACATGATTAGGCAGAGTCAACATGGTTTTATGAAAGGGAAATCATGTTTGACAAATTTATTAGAGTTTTGTGAGGATGTAACTAGCAGGGTAGATAAAGGGGAACCAGTGGATGTAGTATATTTGGATTTCCAAAAGGCAAAGCTGCCACATAAAAGGTTATTACACAAGATTAGGGCTCATGGGGTTGGGGGTAATACAAGTAGTATGGATAGAGGATTGGTTAATGGACAGAAAACAGAGAGTAGGGATAAACGGATCTTTTTCAGGTTGGCAGGCTGTAACTACTGGGGTGCCGCAAGGGTTAGGGTTGAGGCCTCAGCTATTTACAATCTATATTAATGACCTAAATGAAGGGACTGAGTGTAATGTATCCAAGTTTTCTGATTATACAAAGTTAGGTGGGACAGTAAGCTGTGAAGAGAACACAAAGAGTTTGCAAAGGAATATAGATAGACTAAGTGAGTGGGCAGTAAGGTGGCAGATGGAGTATAATTTAGGGAAATGTGAGGTTATTCACTTTGGTAGGAAGAGTAGGAAAACAGAATATTTTTTAAATGGTGAGAAACTTTCAAATGTTGGTGTTCAGAGAGATTTGGGTGTCCTCGTGCAAGAAACACAGAAAGCTAGCATGCAGGTACTGTGGTGTATGTGCCTTTAAGAGCAATTGTGGTGTATGTGCCTTTAAGAGCCCCAGGTGTGCGTAATGCCGGTAATTGCCACTTGGGCTATATAAGCCTGTGTATTGTGTATATCCTTTAGAACCCCCCCCCCAGACTTGCTTAGTAAATACCTATGAACCAACTCCTGTCTTCAGTGTCTTTATCTACACACGGACACTACAGTGGCGACGAAGTGGAAACGGACTTACCTGCAATTCGGCAGCACCTCAAGGACATCGATTCCTCCAGCGTCCAGAAGACTCAAGGAAGTAATAGAAACTGTGGTTTCACCAGCTGGCCAAGCTGGTGGCAGGTACTGCGCTAATCCTTCCTGGGCGTCAGGCTGGGGCTCCAGCGGCGGGCTCTACAGCTGAGACAGGCAGCAAAATCGGAGGCAAGCAATAACGGACTGGGAGGGTGCACTCGGGAGACGGCCGGCGCGGCAAGCAGGTCAGCGTTTAGACCTCCGTCGGGAACTCTCCAACAGTGAATAAACGGAAACCACAGTAAAACAGCCTTGTTATCGGTAGCAGCGGCGGGAAAGCGCGGGAAGCGCCATATCGTTGCTACAGGAAAAAAAAGCGCGGGAAGCGCCATATTTTTTTTTTGAAATGACTAAGTCTGGTAATATTGGTGCTTTTGATAACGAAACAGAGCCTAACTTTGGCAATATTGATGTTTTTGATAACAAGATAGAGGATTGGACCACATTTGTAGAAAGAGTGGAGGTGTTTTGCACCGCAAATGGAATAGAAGATGAAAAAAAAGCTTCAGTGCTTCTGGATCTAATGGGCGCAGAAACATACAAGCTGTTACGCAACTTAATCACTCCAGCCGAACCGATGGACAAGAATTTTGAGGAGATTGTTGATACCCTACACTGCCAATTCGAGGCAGGACTCTCTGCAAGACAAATTCATCTGCGATCCCCTAAGTGTAGAAACACAGAAAAAGATATCTTCTGGAAAAGATTTAACACTGGACAAGGCTTTCAGTGCAATAGGAGCGGCAAAGATACAGCAAAGGCCACAGAACTTCGGCACCCATGAAATGACACGGGGTTTCGAGAGATGTTATCGCTACAAATCTGTGTTTGTGTTTCTAGTTTACAATTACTTTTGATCAGCCAGTTAGAAATTCAAATATGTTTTCCCAATATAGAGTGTACACTCTCTCCCTGTAGAAGCACACCCCACTTAGCTAAGCCCAGACAGCATAGGTGCAGGTTGGCAACATCCAAGAATTAAGCACCCCCAAGTGTGCACAATGGCACCTCTGGATTTTAGCCAGCTAAAACCATAGAGGGCACTGGCACAGCGCACTAGTAAATTTATCGATGCTTGCTTAGCCAGGACCATCCTATCCATTATTGCACTAGCTTGCAGTATTATGGGAAGCAGAGTTGGAAGAATCCCAGACCCAGCAACAGGTTAATGAGCCAGCCTGGCTGTCTCATCAACAGTGCCCTGAATTGCTGAAGACTAGCCTGGCTCAGGTATCCAAGTACTGAATTTGTCATGAGAGTTGGCTTGATTCCAATCTTTCACCCTGGTGAGTCACCATGAAGCCAATACTACCCCAAAGGGGCTCTGCTTCCACTCTCCCCAGGAGGATAGTTTGTTTACCTCTACCTTTTATTCTACAAATAATGATTCTAATGTAAAATGCCAGTAACAAAGCGTTTATATAGTACCATATCACATCAAAGTGCTTCAATCAATAAATTATTCTGTGAAATGCAGTGGCTTAATGTAGGAAAACATATTAACAAATCTGTACCAACAGCAATGAGATAAATGACCTGTCAATCTATTTTTTTTAAAGGCAGTATTGGTGGAGAGAAGAATATAAGTCAGAATACTGGGAGAATCCTACTCTTCTTCAAGAGGATCTTTAACACCCACGTGAACCACCAAATTAATAGTCCGGGCCTCACTTTAACCATTCACACGACAGAGTGACTGTTGCAAACGAACCGGAAGCTGCACAGAAGCATTCTGTGCAGAAATTTTAACGTTAACCAATTCAACTTTTAATTTTTATTTTCTTCAGTTCGGCAGCAACAATCTCTTTTCCCCACCCCCTCCCCTCCTTTCTCTCTCAAATTTGTAGGAAGTCTGGTGGGAACAATCAAAAAAACACTGGAACTGCACATGCGCAACTACTTTATTTCGTTGGCAGCAGTCGTGTCCTTCATATAATTGGAGGGTCAGCTCGGATTATGAGCTCATACCCTTCTATAAGGCACCAACAAACAATCAACCTTCTATTGCACAACTAATTTTAATGCAAGTTTTCCGACAAGTCTTGGGAGATCAATAGGTTAATTTGATAACCAAGGAGCACAGCAGCAGCATTGATTAGATTACAAACTAGTCTTGCCCTGATAAATATTGCAGTAAACTGTGCCACCCTTACACGTGATATGAGCAGGCAAAATAATGAAGACACAGGAATATGCTTCCAGGAATTGGCAGGGATGGGAGATCACGTTGCATGACATATGCTGGTGAAGACTGTACCCTGCGATATGTTGGGGAAAGATGAAATGCATGGTCATATGCTAACCGTTCAACGTTTGGGGGTGGAAGTTGCTCATCGCTGTAAACATGTAACCAGCAAATGTTTATCAAAAAATTATTAAACGACTGAGCAGTAGTACATTTTTCAAAATTTAAAGTTCCGCTTCTGAACCTCTTTCAAAAATGCACTTCATTCATAAATAATTGAAACATTTTAGATGAAATATAAATCCTTCTAAGCTTTAGTCTTAAAAATAAAATACTCCATATGTAAATTATTTTTCAGCAAAACAAACATATTTACTCTTGGTAACAATACCCTTGAACTACTATAATAGTAGGTTGTACACTCAAATTTACAGCCAATAACTAAAACTAGTAATAGAAAATACTTATATATAAAAAAGTATAATTCTTAGACATGGTTATATAATGAACTTGGTTGTAATTATACACCTTTAGTCTGTCACAGCTTCTTAAAATATGATGCAACAACTTTTCTATAAACACAATTGTCTTGAGGTTAGGAAAACCAGAGTTATAGTTGCACAAATGGATTTTATATCTCTATTACTAACTTGTATCAGTTACCTGCTCATTCATGTGTAGTTTCTTTGCCCTTTTGACCAGTGTGTCCTTACTACATGGTAAGAAGGATGCCAGGTGTGCATAAACCCCAGAGCGAGCCTGACTATTCAATTCACGGGATTGTAGCTCAATACTGAAAACACAAACACATCACAAATAGATTGAGTGCACAGTAAGAGTCTTCTAGATGGAGCATCTTATGATTGAAACCAAAAGCACCCAAATTCCTTCTCTAATAAAACCTCCCATTTATGCTACCACACTACATATAACCATTGAGATAATTTCATTTTAAGCACGGTAGTTCAAACAGCACCAAGGTAGAGGCTGTGAAAACCTACCTGCTTATTATCTCAAACTATTATTCCTCCCCCTTTATCTAAGAAAGGATATACTTGCCTTGGAGGCGGTGCAATGAAAGTTCACTAGATTGATTCCTGGGATGAGAGGGCTGACCTATGATGAGAGATTGTGTAGAATGGGCCTATACTCTCTGGAGTTTGGAAGAATGAGAGGTGATCTCATTGAAACATACAAGCTTCTGAAGTGGATTGACAGGGTAGATGCTGAGAGATTGTTTCCCCTGGCTGGAGTGTCTAGAACTAGGGGGCATAGTCTCAGGAGGGGTAGGCTATTTAAGACCAAGATGAGGAGGAATTTCTTCACTCAAGCGGGTTGTGAATCTTTGTAATTCTCTGCCCCAAAGGGTTGTGAATGCCGAGTCTTTGAGTACATTCAAGTCTGAGATAGATTGATTTTTGGACTCTTGGGGAATCAAGGGATAGAGGGATCGGGCAGGAAAGTGGAGTTGAGGTCAATGATCAGCCATGATCTTCTTGAATGGCGGAGCAGGCTCGAGGGGCCGTATGGCATACTCCTGCTCCTATTTCTTATGTTATGTTCTAAGTACTTGGATGGCAAGAAACTAGCTTTGCCATCCCATCATTATTTGCATCATGAAACACGTATAAGTAATAATATGGGTGACACATTATTGTGCTCTGTTGACACCATTTCTTTAAGTAGTGTGAGGAATGTGGTATGACAGCAGAAACACAAGGGTAATTTGTACAAATTAGCACTCCTGGCACAGAGTTTCACATGATGGCAATGCGTATCGAGAATTCAGGCAGAGAGAGTAGCTGGACCTGCACAATTCTCCAACCACTAAAATGAATTGACAGAAAATTGCAGGGAGCACGCCGACCTTCACATTCCCGATATGCACTCCTGGTGCACAAAGCTCTGTGCTAATTCACAACAGTTATCTTGTGGTATAATAAATAGGGTTAATTTGAAAATATTTTTTTTGTGAAAATAAATTGTATACATCTAGATAACTTAGCCTGGTAGTAGGAATATAAAATTATTGGATAGCTCTGGTTTGTGCATCTAATCAGTGAAAAACAGTCTAAATGTTTGGCTGGATACTTGGGAGTGCTTAAAAGATATTTTGACATGTCAGCTTTTATTCAGTAGTCATTCCGACTGGTCTGACCACACACATATTCAAACTCAATATATGACAACTAGATCTTCTAGACCGGGCACAATATAAACACTTGCCATTTATTGTTTCAAGTTAAAACGGTGTTTTCTTTTTAGAAAATGCTCATTTCTAAACTTTTACAATGATTAATTCAAAACTCTCAGCAGGTTCTTATAAGGCTCAAGTTAAGCAATACTTTAAAATAATACAAAATCTTCAAATTGTCCATTCAGTTTAAATTTTTTGCTCAACTAAATTCAATTTGCACAAGAACTTTTTTTTAGCTTTATTTCTACAGATGGGAAACTTAATTACATGGAATTTACAGCACAGAAACAGGCCATTCGGTCCAAATCGGTGATTATGCTCCACATGAGCCTCCTCCCACCCTACTTTGTTGAATCCTATTAGCATATCCTTCTATTCCTTTTTCCCCTCATACTTATCTAGCTTCCCCTTAAATGCATCTGTGCTATTTGCATCAACTACTCCATAAATGAAGTGTCTGCTGAATTCCTTACTGGATTTATTAGTGACTATCTTATATTTATGGCCCCTAGTTTTGGACTACCCCAAAAGTGGAAACATCTTTTCTATGTCTATCCTATCAAACCCCTTCATAATTTTAATGACCTCTATTAGGTCACCCCTCGGCCTTCTCTTTTCTAGAGAAAAGAGCCTCATGTTTTTGAAATACAGCCAATGTTCCTTGCTTTACAAACAAAAGAGATTGGATCATACTTACTTTAGCAGAATATTATTGACATCTTGTGTGAAGAATTTCTGCTTCCCCTCTCCTTCTGAGGCTTTGGCAGCCTACAAGACAAGAATATCATCAGCTTTTTTTCGTAACTTCAGGTCCCTTCTAAAGCCTATTTTAACTGGATTAAAGAGCTGCAGTTTCTGATGATCTTCAGCACCAGTTTGTCATATACAAAACTGAATGGCAACCAAGTACTACAGAAGAAAAAAAACAGTTCAATTCAGTAGCCTTCTGGCCACTTTGGTTTTAAAAATAATCTTAAAAGATATCAACCAAGTTTGAAAAATATATCTCTAAAGATCAATGCTAATAAGAGTTAACATCTTGTTACGTATGATAATTTTAAGAGTCACTCAATGTTTTCAGTTATAAAGAACTCCACCACTTTCATAACATACTCTGGATTAATTATTTGAACTTTAGAGCCAATTAATGTTTTATAAATTCAGAAAATATCAATTGCAAGCAAAGTCATGAAAGCACATCTCAAGCATTCCTGCACAGTTGGATTCATCAGTTAACCAGCTAAAAATGTTAATACATTGGATTCCTAACATCGTCCATTTCAGTTTAGCGGCCACAAACTCGTCACACACATAAATACAAAGGAATTCTTTCACTTCAATGCAAAGCTATTTTCCGCAGATAAATAAATCAAAGCAAAGCATTTTGAAAGAAAATTTGCATAACACCCAGCCAGTTTTTCCAGCGACAACTACAATTCTCTGCAAACTTTAAGTGACATTTCCTTCCACTTTAGGCACTCTGAATACAAACATGGCCTCAGACGCTGTATCTCGACTTTGTCTTCCCGCCTATAGTGTATATTTTACCGCTTTGCTATTCACCATTCCCCAAGCTATCTTTCTCCGAGAAGAAAAAGCAGAAGAAGTTGTTCATACTCAGGATTCCTAATCTTTTTTGTTCTGCAATTTTTTTCTATTTCTCCCCCCCCCCCACTTGCCTCTGGTCCTTTTCCTGCATTATCAGTATTTTAGTGTTTATTGGGTCATTGTTTAATTACAAAATACATTTGTAAAAGAAAACTTTGAGAATTTGTTTTGTTAAGACATAATTGAATTGTTCTGGTCAGTTAGAAAGTGGAGAGATAATGGAACCAGTGAGGGATATGGAGGGCAGTATTCATTTCAAGAGCGTGAAGGGGTAACTGGGCCAAGGTGGAGGGAGAAATAGATGGAGATTGGAAGGAAGGGAAGGAGGGAGGTGGAGGAGAGAGAGCAAGGAGGTCAAATAATTTTTGGCCGGGGGAAGACGGGGGTGGTGGGTGGAAGGGAGTGCTACTGATGAGTTACTGAGTGTTACTTTAGTTTGGCTTGCGCAACCATGGCGCTTCAGTTCATTTATGATACTAAAGTACATTATCTTTGGAATCCTAAAACTACTCACCGTTATGCAATAGTTTCAGGCAGCAGAGTATAGAATGCACAAGAGGAATCATTAAGAATAATCTCTGTGTCTCCAGCCTCATTAACATTGGCAAAGCTATATTAGCCCAAGCCCAGCCTCCAACTTACCACAGTAAATTTGCCCTCTAAGTTGATCCTGGCATAAAGTAAACTTGAGTATGGGATAGACTTTATATTGAAACAATTTGGATGCGGTTCATTAGAAATTATACCCAGATTTTCTGTGACATGTGCCCCATTCTACTCACCACTTTCATTCCCTTCTAGCCAATATATAACATTGAAAGGAGTCATTTTATTATGGCATATACAATGACAGAATTGCCTTGTTGAGAACCATTGGCTTAAACAGACCTGTTACACTCAATCCACCTGTGTAGATTCACATATTGAGCACCGATCAAGCATTGCTAACACACAAGAATTTTACCTTAAAGATTGGACCAAATGCTCATGAGGTCTTTTGAAAATGATGAATACAGATTGAATGAGGTGTATAGTCCTGCAGGTGGGGGTCAAAAGTTATAGGGTGGCATCAAAGGTTATACAGGATGGGGAGGTGGGGGGGAGGGAATAATAGAGTAGCCTTTCAAATAAATTCCGCTTTAACCACTGGGTAATGGGATCACATTAAAGTGTCCCTTCTCAGCAGTAGCGGTGCACATATGTTCAGTCTCTAGAGAGATCAATCATGGGATCATTTTACACATTTAGGCCTAGAAATTCAGTTGGCTGCGCCAGCCGTTAGCGCCTTAGGAGGAGTAGATCTCGAGCGCTAGGCGCTTAGCACCCGGGCGCAGCGCGATCTGCGCCTCGCCCCAACTTCAGTAGACATTTAGCGCCGGCGCAAAGTCATTGCGCGCGCTCATCTGCGCGCGCAGATCATGACGTCATTTCGTCGTGCAACGCCCTTTGTGCGCCCGGAACCGGAACTTCACTCGCGCCGCCCCATTGTGCGCCTAGCGGCCCGAACGACTGTGAAGTGGAACGGTACACAGCCGAGGCGGGCCGCGGGGAGCGCAAATTAAAGGGCACTCCTGCAGCACTCCTGCAGTAGAGAAGGCAGCCGTTTTGCAACACTCCTTCTTTGGGAGGAGGAGGAGGATGAGGAACAACAACAACAACAACGTGATGGAGAGAAGCCCTCCCCAGAAACACAAATACACTAGTCTCGGCCTGTCAAAAAAACAAATCCACCCTCCCCCTTTAAGAGCTCACCGGAGCCAGAGTGTCTGCCGGCAATCAGCAGCTCGCCGCACCTGCCCTGCGCCCAACTTCCGGTGTTAGCGCCCCGGGCTGCCGGCTTAGCGCCTAATGATAGTCGTGCATCGCCTGTTTTAGCACAGCAGCAACCTCTTAGGGCGATGCAACTGAATATCGGCGAAGGGGGCTCGACTTTGCGCCGGGCGCAAACTTTAGCGGCCGCCCGACTTTACCGCCCCAAAAGTGGCTATACTGAATTTCTAGGCCTTAGTGTCTAAACAATCATAGGGACATAAAAAGAAACTAAAGTTCTATGATCAGATTCTGAAGAGAATACCCTGATGCCTTTAACAATGTGCAGATATATCGTTTACCACCCTTGTGTGTCTACTTTGACTCTTTCTATACTAGTGGCATGTGAATAATTATTTGCCAATAATGGTGCTCAACCGTAGAATTGTTACATTCTCTCTTCATTTAGTCCACACAAAAGAATGGAAAATATAGCTAATCTCATTCAAATGCTACTACTGATTCCAGATGATATTTGGACTCATTTAATGTATATGCTTTACTTGTGTTTAGCTTTCCCTATGACTATTTGTAAAATTCCATGAAATATTCCTTATGTTAAAAGTGCTAAATAAATGCAAGTTGTTGTTGCTATACATGAAAAGATTGATTAAGTTACAAAAGTGGTAAAAGCAGGTTGGAAATGATAATGGTTTACTTGAGTAGATGATGGTTGGTACAGTTAGAGCTGATGGTGAGAGTAATCACACAGTTCTTCCCACCCAGTAGCTACTGATGACACACAGAAAAATAGCTTCAATCGGATTGTTATCTCATATACATGGAATGAACTCTGCATGTCACCTTTATAATAAAAACACATCACATTCTTACTGGTCTCCTATGCTTTATGAACAACAAGTATGTGAGTGGAGAGCTCTACACCAATCATGCAATTTGGGGCAATCTTGTAACACAGATCCGAGCCCTCAACAGACACCAATTCAAAAATATGAAACCGTCTTTTAAAAAACATCTATATCGTTTTATTCAGTCTTACTTTCTGGGAGTAAAACCTGATCCCTAACCTCCAGGAAGAATACAGCATAGCAGCCTTAATACAGTCCATTAAAACTGCTGGCCCATGTATCACATTTGACCTCTGAGCCCTGTCAATCCAGCCCTCAAAGCCTAGGCAACTCAATCCTATTTCTTACTGATTGGTTTGTCCTGTGGGCCTGGAGGTTTAGAAAGAGTAATGTTTGTGTTGTTGCCTCATTGGTGCCTCAGTGGGTAGCACACTCGCCTCTGAGTCAGAAGGCTGTGGGTTCAAGTCCCACTCCAGGGACTTGAGCACAAAAATCTAGGCTGACACTCCAGTGCAGTGCTGAGGGAGTGCTGCACTGTCAGAAGTGCCATCTTTTGGATGAGGCCCCATCTGTCCTCTCAGGTGGACGTAAAAGATCCCATGGCATTATTTCGAAGAGCAGGGGAGTTATCCCCGGTGTCCTGGCCAATATTTATCCCTCAATCAACATAACAAAACAGATTATCTGGTCATTAGCACATTGCTGTTTGTGGGACCTTGCTGTGAGCAAATTGGCTGCTTCATTTCCAAATTACAACAGTGACTACACTCCAAAAGTACTTCATTGGCTGTAAAGCGCTTTGAGACCTCCGGTGGTCGTGAAAGGTGCTATATAAATGCAAGTCTTCCTTTTCATTGGTGGACAAATCCTAATCGAATCACTAAGATCTGTTAGTATCAGCAGTTTGAAGAGGCAAAATTAATGGGAACATTAATTTAAATGTTACATGCGTCCCCACGGGTCCACGGTACGCACACATGTAGCTTTTGAAGACAAAAACTTGGACACTTTTCTGTATTAGAATATCTTAAACCTATTGATTTCTTTATCTTCCTGGGTTAGTTGTTTCCCCTGCGTCTTACCTGTGTCAGTTCTTTAATACGTTTTTCTAGTAGTGCTGGAAGTCCTTCGGGCAATGTGGGGACCTGCTTTGGTATTTGCCCCACTGTTGAGTACTGTAACACAGGCAGAGGATCGCTGCCATCATCAAAATCGTTAAGGGGGCTCCCTGGGGGAGAGTCATTCAGAAGATGTTCGAGATCTATTTCTAGGTCTACAGTGCTGGCCACTTGCAGAAGATCACTGTCATTAGCGGATCCAATAAGTGAAAGCAGAGGGTCCGAAACATTAATGTTTATTGAGCTGGTGTCAGTTTCGTGAGGGGTGCCAACCACAGTTTGTGAGGTGGGAAAGCTCTTCTGGTCCTCTTGTTTCTTCAAGGCTTCTTTCTCCTTCTCAAATTTTTTTAACATCTCTCTCACACCTAAGGCCCCCATATATTTTTTCTTTTTCTTTTTGTCTTCTTTATGGACATTCAGTGGCATAAACCTACTGATTACAAAAACATCATATCAGCGATGAGAAAAAATAAGGGATGCCCAGAATGAGTTCAGTGCTTCAACTAAGATCGCCATATCCTCAAATTCATCGATAGGAGGGCCGGCGCACTCTGATCAATTAAAATACTCATCAGTTAAGGGTCCATAAATTTATACAATACAAACATCATTTTACCTGAAGCTTTTAAACAGAATAAATGTGCATCATTAGGACAATCAAAATAGAAAGTCTATATTTGCAACACTTGCAATAGAAGCCCGTGTGAAACAGACTCATGTTTTCATTCAAGTAGCTTGAAATTTTAAATTCTATGACCATTAAATTCTGCAGAGGTGTTTTCCTCAGTCTCCTGTCATAACATTGGTAGGAGACCGGCAGAACCAGCAATTTACCAGGTTCTGCTAGTCTCGCTGAAGTTATAGGTGGACACCTGGAGAGCCCCTATGGAATTTCAGGGCCTCATCTCTCGTAATCTGGAGAAGTAACAATCCCTAAAATATAAAAATAAGATTCAGTATTTGCTTACATCATGATTTCAGGAACATCGACACTCTTACTCATATAAAACGTGGCCATTGTTTCCCCTGAACTCAGTTTCTTAAAAAAAGATACCTTTTGGTGTATTGGTGACATGAGGGGTTTTGAACACTCTCCTTTCACCCCTGGGGCCTGGCTCAAACACACCCTACACTGATGGAATGAAAGGTCCTTTATAAAACTCAAAACTATATAAAATATTAAATGGGTGCTCAGAACCTAGTACCTAATCAAATGTCACTTTACAGATTAAGATTACAGACTGAATTCACATTTTTTTTCCGCTATCAGCTTTGATGTCATGGAGTAGTTTGGAATTGTGACCAGTTGAGTTGGAACTGCAGATGTTGTGGTGGCAACAAAAAGGAAAAGAGCAGAACGTTTTGTGATTAAGGTGCCACCTTAATATGTCCAAATTATATTTCAAATACATTTTATAGGAACTACTGGTTAACTAAGGTTGAGCAGCAGCTTTCTAAGCAACTAATATTAACTCCAAGAATAGCTAAGAAGCCACACCCAGAGAGTGACTTAGAAGGAGGACAACATTCTATACCTTTTTTTGAATTTTTGATGCTCCTATAATACAAACTATTTTACATTGAAAAATTGGCCCAAAAACAATTACATATGACTCCACAATACACAGGAAAAATCTTCGTCAGGAAAAATAATTTATTTTGTGGGTACATATTACATACTAAAAGTGTTTATAATGCTAACACTACTTGAATTTCTAAAAAAAAATACATACTTCCTCCAAGAAGTACTGTTCCAAAAAGAAGTTTATTTTTTTGAGGGCAATACAATACCTCTTGAGTTGGCGAGCAAAGTAAAAGGTTGGCACTTCCAGTAACAATGCTAAAGCACCGTTAGTATTATATTGCTTCTCTAGCACGAGTAGATCCTTAAAACTCCACATAACTTACCCAGCCTGTTTGGAAAGTTTCGATTTTTGAGATTTCTTCTCTTTCTCATGTCCATCTTCTTTTCTCCTTTTCTTCATCTTTTCATTTCCTTCCTTTAATTTCCGTTTCTTTCAAAAACAAAAGGAATATTAGAATTAAACTAAAACAGCACAGAGGTACTAAACGTCACCTAAGATGTATTATATCATTGAAAACCACCTGAATCGTTCTTTATAATGTATGCAGATGGCTGTTGTGGAGGTGATTCATACAGTTTTCAAGTAGGTTTTAAAAAAAGCATTAGTGCAAGGTATTCATCTGATTTAGATTAAAATGTTTTGGATTATATACCTCATATACACAGATACTGCGTATCCTGTATATAAAATATTAATTCATATATAAATTTTACTTTAACCTTTATACCACTGACAGGTCGAGTCTTTGGGTAAATTGGATCTGTAACTTTTCAGCTGATGTACTATGATGGTGAAAGAAACACTAAAGCTGTTTACAAAAACAAACTTCCTAAATCAGGAGTAAAGTAGCTGTACCACTGAGATAATCATCTCAAAATAATAAAAGCACAATTTCACACAATGAAAAAATAATAAATAATCCAATATATAAAAAGTTCCCACTCTTGTTGCTTATTTCCCTGTCTATTCTGTCTTATTTATATGTTTTTTAAACTTTGTTACTTTTTCTACCTAATCTGATCTATGCTATCATTTCTAAACATTTTCCCTTAAATAAGTTAAAACAATCTAAATGCATGTTTTCTTCTTTCTTCCCTATATTGGGAAACGAGAACAAGTTTGGAAAAAAACTATTGGCTGAATACTAGCTGGAAATTCACAGGCAATCAAAAGATTTACTCATTATAGATAATTTGTCAGACATTTTAAATTTATTTGGGAATTAAACAGGGAAAAACACTCGGGGTGAAATTGGGTATCGCCTCATTTGGGGCACTAACTTGAAATTTTGAAAATTTAGTGCCAGGTGCTAAGGATTTTGAACTTCTACTAAATTGGGTGTTAGCGCCCCAGGAAGGTAGTAGGGCACTAAATCAAGTGTTAATGACCTCAGTGGGGTGCTACAGGGGCGCTACCAGCAGAGCACAAATGAATTTCAGGTGCAATGCATTCAGCAATGATCCTTCACACTGGCTCCTGCCAGCTCTTAAAGGGGAGGTTGCATCATTGTGTAGATGATGCTCATTTTCTCATTGCTGGCTTTGAGGCGACCTGCGAGCAAGTGAATCCCCTGTTGGCTATGGCTGTTCCCAATCCCAGGGAGAGAGCTCGCCAGGAGGCTGGAGTGGAGCCATTAACATAATGTTTATGTTAATGTATTACAAGCCAAATGAATGTTGAATGTTTAAATGTCTTAATCTAAATGTACACTCTCGGGAGCCGCAAGCCTACATTTCGTTGTACTGCACTTGTGCACTAACAATGACAATAAAGTTGATTATTATTATTATTATTATTATTATTATAGGAGGGCAATGCTGTTCCCGGCCACTGGAAGGAGCCCATCGCCTCAGGTGTTCAGGGCAATGTGGAGGGAAGTGGCCCAGGAGGTCTCAGCCAGTAGTGTGGTGGAACGCAGTGCCACAAGAAATTCAACGACCTGTCGGGTGGTCAAGGTGAGTACTTGCTTCAACAGCTCCTACATACCAGCATCTGAATCTCAGTCTGTACACACTGTGCAAACAACCACACTGCCACACACATTCGCACCTACTCAAACTCACATCTCACGCCTTGCCTACAATCACAGCTATTCAACAACGGTAGGCATATCTCCCAAACACATAACTGGGCTCTGACTCAAACACATTTGTTTCTCTTGCAGGCCAAGATGGCCCACAATAGTAGGTAGCAGCAGAGAACAGGCGGGGGTGATACGCAGCTCTCAGACCTTGAGGAGCGAGTGCTGCGACTCATTGGGCAGCAGGTGGTGGGCGCTGTGGCCGTCGGTGATGTCGACGCTGTTGGGGAATAAATGGTATCTTCAGCCCCTCGCCTTTTCTCATCCCACTTCCCCCTCACATCACAAACCTTTCTCATTTTCCACCTCCTGAGAATGTCTGCATTCCTTGCTCTATTCCTGCCCCCCTACCCTCACCTTAACGCGAGTGTTGTGCTTTTATGCTTTCAGATAATCAACAACCAGATGACCAGCCTATCCCTGAGCCTGCCACTGAGAGTGAGGAAGAAGAGGAGCAAAGCACCACGTCACTGCATCTCTCACCCGCAGGCACCACCTCATATACTGGCACTATACGATCTTTAGAGGCAACTTTAGTAGAGGGGTCTGCACTGGGTGATGCACCGGGGCCGAGCAGGCTGCAGCAAGGCCAGGGGGAAAAGGCCAGCTCCCCAGAGGGCAAGTTCGCGTTCAAGTTCTGCTGCACAGGACTCAGATGAGGACCTCGATGGGGAGGCATTCACAAGAAGAGTGATGGCCATGCACATCGAGATGATAGGTGCAATGGCAAGGGTGCCCGAGAGCCTCTCGGTAATGGTGGCGGAGTCCGCCTCCAACATTGCAGAGAGTTCTGTGCACACCATAGAGCCCATCATTTCCACTGTGCAGAGGATAGTGGACTCCCAGAGAGACCGTGTGGATCCAGATCTCATGACGGGTGTCATGGGCGATGTGGCAGCTTCCATTGCAGCACAGGCGGAAGTGACGTTCAACGTCTTAGTGCTCTCATGCAGTCTCAGCTTGATGCCACGAAAGATCTGACTTGTTTCCATCGTTGCTGGGTCCACCACAGATCTCACGGTGTCGCAGCAGGCCAGCAATCTGTGCTCCAGCAGATTGATAGGGATGCTGAGGTGCTTCCCCGGGGGAGTGAGAGTGAGTCAGTGGAGCAGGAACCTGCTGTCCTCTCTCTTATGACAGCATTCCTGATCCCACCACTGCCACTCCGCCATTGCACTTATCGCTGCCTGTCATCCAGCCAGCCCAGACTGCTGCCGCCGCCCAGCCTGAGGTAGTGCAGTGTACAGCCGGACCTTCGAGGCTCAGCGCTGGTTGAGGGCATCCTGCAAGGCCATCTGTAGTCTCTGGCACCAACACTCAGCAGCCTTCCACCAGCCCTGCTGCAGCCACTGGGGCGACACTACATAGGAGCACTAGATTAGGAAAGGGGACTGTAAAGAGGGGAGGCAAGGGTTTGCACAAGGGTGATTAAAACAACAATATTGACTATTTATATATATGTGGTTAATGGTTTTTGATAAATTTATTACTGGAATGTTGCAGATTTGGCACGATGTCTTACTTCAGTTCTGGGGTGTGGTATGGAATCACAATGTGATGGAATGATGGCGACGTGCTCAGCAACTGGAAAGAGGAACCGAAGCCACTGGAAACGAAGTCTGATGAAGTGGTTGATTGCCGATTGAGTGGCTGCCTCCTCCGTCGCTGCCGTTTGTCCTCCTGTTCCTCTTCCTCCTCCTCCTGAGGTGGTGGAGTTATGCCTGGTGGCAATGGCTGCGCCCTCATAATGGCCAAGTTGTGCAGCATGCAGCAGACAATGACGAAAAGTGACACTCAGCCGAGTACTGGAGGACTCCTCCAAAGCGGTCAAAGCAGCGGAACCGTTGCTTGAGTATTCCAATGGTCTGCTTGATGATGTTCCTGGTGGCAGCATGGCTCTCATTATATGAGTGCTGGCCAGGAGCGTTGAGGTTGTGGAGGGGAGTCATGAGCCAGGTGGAGAGCGGATAGCCCTCGTCTCCCAGCAGCCAGCCGCAAGCTTAATGTGGTGGCTGGAATAGATCTGGCACACCAGTCTGGCGCAGGATGAAGGCAATGTGGTTGCTGCTAAGATAGCAGGCATGTGGCTTTGCCCGCTATCCTGGCAAAGCCACATGAACGCTCGCGCTGCTTCTCTCTGGTCATGGGGAAGCAAATGTAGTCCCTTCTCCTTCTGTACAGAGCATCTGTGACCTGGCAGATGGAATGGACGTCAAACTGGGAGATGGCGCCTGTCGCATACTGGAATGATCCGCTGGCGTAGAAATTGAGGGTGAGGGTGACGGTGACCTTGACTGCCACCGAGAGCGGCGTGGTGGTCCTGATCTGAGGCTCAAGGTCTGGCTGCAAGAGGAGGCAGAGCTCTGTGACCACGTCCTTGCTGAAGCGGAGCCTTCTAACACACTGCTCCTCAGTGAAATTCATGTAGGAGAACTACTGCCGGAATATGCTGGGCAGGTAAGGCCTCCTGTTGAAAGCCCTGTTGTCCCTCCTACCTCTGGCCACATTTTGCACTCTTTCTCTGTGCCTCAATTACCTCCGATGTTGATGCTGGAGGGCGAGATCCAGTGCCAGTACAGCCCCCATGAAAGGATACAAATATTGCACTTTCAAATCTCCCTCAATGAAACTGAAGAACCTTTATGTGCCAGAACACTTGTTAAAATGCAAAACGCTCAAATCGGTCAAAAGGCCTCTGTGAAACTAACAACGCAGCATTGTTGGCCGATGCAAACTAAACCGGATGTGGATGCCTTTAAATAGTGCTCCTCCAGGGGACATCCGACGGAAAGCCGCCTTCTCTACCTGTCGTTGTTAACGGCAGGTGCACAAGCAGGGGGGCGAGAGGGAATATTTCATCTGGGGCGCTGCGCACTGCAATGACGTCACGATCTCCGGGCGCAGGAGATCGGGGCACAACATCTTACCTCTGCCGCAAAACTCCTGCTGAATTTAGCAGGAGGCGTTGATATCACCCCTGGAGGTGCAAAGGAGCCCGATTTCTAGCCCTAGGATCATGTGGAAGTTTCCCCTCCAAATCGCTGCAAGTTATTCGTACTGCATGACGTTATCCATTTAACTACTCTAATTTTGTTTGACTTCTTGGGAAATTAGCTTCAAGTTTAATAGAGAACAGCTGTTAAAAGATATGAAAGAGAAGGAATTTCAGACAAGGCAGAAACAAAACAAAAAATTAACATTACAGAAACAAAGGGGGGAATTTTTCGGGGGGTGGGGGTCGTCAGCGGGAGTGTTTGGTGATGGGTCGGGTAGGAAACATTTTTTTTGACAGCGGGTAGGGAACCTGCTGCCATGCTAGTTTCCCAGATGTCAGGTCTGTCATCGCTGAACAGGCCTGACACCAAGCGGCGGGAGAGGCAGCTTAGATAATTAAGAGCTTGTTAACAGGCACTTAAAAACTATTTTAAGCTCACCGTTAAATTTTACGAGTTCGCCCACGGGTTCCCCGCTGCTCAGGGATCACATCAGGTAAGCAGATCGGGAGTTGTGTCACCATGATATCATTTCTTTACTTGACAGCTGCAAATGTGCTGTAAAAGCTCCCATCTCATAGCTGTTCACTTTCCAAGCTCAGAAACTGTTGCTTACTGCATTTGGAAGACAGATTGCGCTTTATGCAGGTTGCAAGTGTTTGGAGCAAACTCTCTATCCAGTGTCACCTCAATGGAACAACCTTTCTCACCAATAACGGATCACTTCTGTCATCTCAAACTTACCTGCCATCTATTATATCAGCATCGGTGCCCTTGAAACTATCTCACCTTGGTCCTCAGAGTCCCACCACGATCAACCCCAACACCAGCAGCACCAGGCACACCAGCAGCATCAACAACACCAACCTTCTCCACAATCAGCTGATGCTGCACAGAACACAGGGCATCAGCACCCGATCACATTGCTGCCTGGGAGGCCAGGGATGGCCTCACCATCGCCAGATTTACTTCACTTAACGCTGTACACCCTTACTGCCACATGATGCGCCAGGTTGGCATCACCCCACACCAACACCATCCCTACAATGTCCAAGCCATTCCTTCCACACTCATCATCATTGTGGGGGGTACCGTTATGTCTCACCATTCACTGCAACTCACTAAGCCACTTCCAAAGGTGCACACAAATCTGTCCAAGAACGTAAAGTGCTGAAAATAAAGATTTCAATGTTTGACAGTACATTAACAGAAACTTCACATGAACATTGGCTAAAACACCCAAGTGCCTACCCTTGTGTGTTGTTAGTTGGTATGATTGGACTAGGGTGAGGGTGAGGGTGAGTGTGAGGGTGGCTAATGAGATGGGAAAGTGATAATGTAGATAGAGAGGGATGGATGGATGAAGGTGCAAGGTATGTTGGTGTGAGTAAAGATGTGCAGGAGTAGGGTAGGGAAGTCAGTGATGGGGATGTGATGAGCGGTACAGCAGAATGAGGTTGAGTGTGGCTTTGCAGTAACGTTTCGTGATCTACTGAGATCATTAGAAGGCTCGTGCCACTGCAACCTGGTCCTCCTGATGACATGCCTGCTAGTGCTCTCCTGTGCAATGTGCAACCAGGCTGCGTTGGTCTCCTGGGGAGGTGTCTTCTGCCCATTGGAAGGGAAGAGAACCTCCCTGCATGCTGTGACTCCCTCCATAGTCATGGGAGAGCCTGGGTGCAGATGTGCACCTCTGTGCAGTGCTCGTCAGTGTTTGCTGTAGAACACTGACAGCACAACTGTCATTAAGTGACGTCATCAGAGCCGCTTCCTTCAATTGGCTGGGAAACTAGCTGGGTGGGCTTAATAAGCCCAATCAACGCAAGATCACTTTGGGCAGCGAGCTGGAGCCAGCAGCAGGGTCGCAACCCGCCACCAATCCTGGCCACACCGGACTCACTGAGGTAGGGAAAATCGTGGCCAGAGACACAAAAGGGAAAGGCAACAAGAGACAATCATCAAGTGTGCGAGATCAAAAGAACAGAAAGAAAAAGAAAAATTCCAAAACTTTTCTTCAATTAACAAAATAGAACTGCAGCCACGGCTAGTCACCAGTCACACTGCAAACTGGAAATTGAGATTTTTGATCGCCCAAGCTTATAATTTTTGAACTATGGCCCAGGCCATACTTATAGTACAGTGTGCAGTCTTGGGAGTGGGGGGGGGGGGGGGAACACACACGCAGTGCTACGGTTGCTCATTATGAAAGGGCCATTAAAGCCATAGAAAACAGTGTAGATTCACCAGCACGATGCCGGGGATGGGAAACTATAATGAGGTGTCTTGGTTTAACACCTCATCTGAATGATGGCACCTTCAACAGTGCAGCATTCACTGCACTGAAGTGTCAACCTGGATTATGTGCTCAATTCTCTGGAGTGGGGCTTGAACCCATGACCATCTGATTCAGAGGCAAGAGTGCTACCACTGAGCCCAGGCTGACTCTTAATAGATATTAAATATACTCTTAAATATTTGAAACAGAAAAATACACAGGACCCCAAGAAGGGCATGGACAGTGGTATTATTTTTGGATTGCTCTAGCAAAGAGCCATATAGACATAATGGCCAGAATGAGCTCCATCTGTGCTCTAAACTTCTACAGTTCTATTTAAACAATTGCCTTTTAAAAAGGAAGAGCATCAAAGGATATGGGGAGAGGGCAGAGAAATGTGTTGAGTCATTGGCTCCAGCTGAAGATATAGCGTAGCCGTTGTGGGCCAAACATCCTCCTTCTGAGCATTAATTTATATGGTTCTATGATCATATGTCAATATTGATCAAATACAATTCAGTTGGAAATCCTGGCAGTTTTTCTCTTAATAAATGTCAGATAAGACATCCAAAATGTGCTGAAATATTACAAAACACTTAGCAATTTAGTTTTTCCTCACCTTTGGAGACTTTGTCTTTTTCTTGTCCTTTATGAAGTCTTCATCCCCATCTGATTCAGATGCTTGACGGAATTGCAACGTTCCACTATTGATGTAAAAACCACCCAGCTTAGTGGTCAAAGAGGCTGGAACAAGTTCATCATACTAGAACACCACAAAGGAAGGAAGGCATTAGGTGGGATCATGAACTGACGAGGCGCACTATTGAAAGGTATACTAATGATCTGTTCCTTTGGGAAAAGACAGGACTTATTTTATAACGGATTGACCAGGCTGATCACAGAAACATTACTTGCTGTCACTAACATTATTTGCTGAGAATAGTGCAGTAAGCCGAGTCTGTCATAAACTGCAGTACTACTGAGAAACTCTTATGAAATCACACACCATGACAATGAAACTATAGCTCATGGAAATGTTAAAATTCAGAGAGATTGTTCTGCAGTAAACAATATACTCCCAGCCAACTGTTATATAATATACTAGCTGGAGTGCCCGGCGGTGCCGAGGGTTTTTTGAGGGCATGTTGTTGTTGGAAGAGAGAGAGAGAGAGAGAGAGAGAGAGAGAGAGAGAGAGAGAGAGAGAGAGAGAGAGAGAGAGAGACTCTGCTGGATTTAGTTCGGGATTAGCCTGGAGAGGGAGGGGGGGAAGCAGCGCCTCAGGCCTGGCCCGATCGACCCCTGCGAAGGAAGGCGGTGAGCTCTCCCTCCCTGTCCCACCACATCACTCTTTCCCTCCCTCCCCTCTCCCTCCCTGCCCCTCTCCTCACTCTCACTCTCCTCTCCCTCTCTCCCCTCCCTCCCCCCTCTCCTCTCCCTCCCCCGCTCCCCCTTCCCCCTCTCCTCTCCTCTCCCTTCCCCCTCTCTCTCTCCTCCCTCCCCCTCTCCTCCCTCCCCCCTCTCTCCTCCCTCCCCCCCTCTCCTCCCTCCCTCTCCCCCTTCTCCCCTCCCTCCCCCTCTCCTCTCCCTCCCCCGCTCCCCCCTTCCCCCTCTCCTCTCCTCCCTCCCCTTCTCTCTCCTCCCCTTCTCTCTCCTCCCTCCCCCCCTCCTCCCCCCCCCCCTCCTCCCCCCCCCCCTCCCTCTCGGTCCCCCCTCCCTCCCCCTCCCTCCCCCTCGGTCCTCCCTCCCTCACCCTCGCTCCTCCCTCCCCCCCTCCCTCTCCCCCCTCCTCTCCTCCCCCCCCCCCTCCCTCTCGGTCCCCCCTCCCTCCCCCTCGGTCCTCCCTCCCTCCCCCTCGGTCCTCCCTCCCCTCCCCCTCGCTCCTCCCTCCCCCCCTCCCTCCCTCCTCTCCTCTCCCCCCCTCTACTCTCCCTCCCCTCCCCCTCTCCCCCTCCCCGCTCCTCTCCCTCCTCTCTCCTCTCCCCCCTCTCCTCTCTCCCCCCTCTCCTCTCCCTCCCCCCTCCCCTTCCTCTCTCTCCCCCTCCCCCCTCCCCTTCCTCTCTCTCCCCCTCCCCCTCCCTCCTCTCCCCCCCTCCTCTCCTCTCCCTCCCCCCTCTCCTCTCCCTCCCCCCCTCTCCTCTCTCTCCCCCCCTCCTCTCCCTCCCCCCCTCTCCTCTCCCTACCCCCCCCTCCTCTCCCTCCCCCCTCTCCTCTCCCTCCCTCTCCTCTCCCTCCCCCCCTCCTCTCCTCTCCCCCACTCCTCTCCCTCCCCCCCTCTCCTCTCCTCCCCCCCCCTCTCCTCCCTCCCCCCCTCCTCTCCCCCTCTCCTCTCCCTCCCCCCTCTCCCTCCCCCCTCTCCTTCCCCCTCCCTCCCCCTCCCCTCCCCCCTCCCTCCCCCCCTCTCCTCTCCCCTCCTCTCCCTCCCCCCTCCTCTCCCCCCTCCTCTCCCCTCTCCTCTCCTCTCCCCCCTCTCCTCTCCCCCCCTCTCCTCTCCCCCCCTCTCCTCTCCCTCCCCCCCTCCTCCTCTCCCTCCCCCCCTCTCCTCTCCCTCCCCCCCTCTCCCTCCCCCCCTCTCCTCCTCTCCCCCCCCCTCTCCTCCTCTCCCTCCCTCTCCTCCTCTCCCTCCCCCCCTCTCCTCCTCTCCCTCCCCCCCCTCCCTCCTCCTCCTCCTCTCCCTCCCTTTTCAATTCAATTCAATTCAATTCAAATCGCTTTATTGGCATGACAAGGTACATCTTATGTTGCCAAAGCATCGAAAAACATTCATGGTTGTACACAAAAATACAGATCTATCCATACAGTGTACAAACAGATATATCCCTGAGTGTATAAATATACATTCATATAATTTTTATATATTCTTTTCTTATATTTAGTGGTTGTCCCTCTGTTTATGGCAAGCTGTAACATAGTGTGCCGCTAAAGTTGCACAATTTTTCTCTTCCCCTAGTAGGTATGGGAGTTTTTGGTCGTCATTCAAATTTCTGAATTCCGGGCATATTTTTGTGAATTTTGGGTAGAAATTCTCCCTTATGCCCTGATATTTTCTACACGCTGTGAGGAACTGCATCTCTGTCTCCACCACTCCCTGACTGCAGTGAGAGCATATCCTGTCCTCTCTTGGTAGCCGGGTCTGCCTGTGTCTACCTTTTTCGATCGCCAGGCTATGTTCACTAAGTCTGTACATTGTCAAGGTTTTTCTCATTTTGCTATCCTTTACCCTGGTCAGGTAATCAGCCATGTTGTATTGTCTGTTTAGGGCCAAGTAGCAATCGAGTTTGCTTTGGGTTTTTGTTGTTTCTGCCCAATATGACAGATATTTTTCCTTTTGCTTAGCGACGATTGTGTTGGGTCGAATTCTTTGTGTTACGCTGTCACTGTCCTGGGGCTGGTTATTGTTAGTAGTGTTAGTAGTTACTTCACTGATTCCCAGGATTAGTTGACTGAGGGTATTCTTCTTTGTGGTCCTCTCTTGGCATTTCAGGGCTTCGTAATGATAGCATTGGGGGTTGCTCATTTCTAGGTGTTTCCAAAATTTGGTGGCTCTTTTTTGGATAGTGATTATTAATGGATATTGGCCTAGTTCTGCCCTGCATGCATTGTTTACGGTTTTCCTTCGAGTCCGGAGGATACTTTTACAGAATTCTGCATGTAGGATCTCAATTGGATGTTTGTCCCATTTTGCAAATTCTTGTTCCCTCCCTCCCCCCTCTCCTCTCCCTCCCTCCCTCTC